>NC_143558.1:59519843-59838437 GCF_054136105.1 Typopeltis vanoorti
TATACATTAAATTAAACTTTAATATATTTCCAATATTTCGGCAATGTCACAATGCCATCTTCAAAGGAACTTACTATAAAGACATGTGCACGCAGGCACAGTAAATGAGAAATGAAGCGAGGAAGCTATGGTTTTCCTAAAAGTCCTGATGTTGCCCCCTAGTGGGCTATGTAGGTATTCTTGGCCGTTGGACTGAAGGTCTCCTGATATAAGCCCCCCCCTCCCAAATTTGGGGCAGTCTCATGCAACCAAATTTGTTGAGGTTTAGCTTGTTTCTTAGGGCTGAGGCTGATTCCATGAATAGAAATTTGTGGACGTATGGAGTGAAGTCGATGGATGAAAGGATCTATATAAGATGGATGGTTTGCATTTGAATGGATTCGGTGTAAGGAGACTTGAAAATGATGAATGAAGTGGATGTGCAGAATCAGGGAAACTAGATTTATTGGGGGGGGGGGGGAAGTAGATATGCAGACCTTATGGCGGCAGTTGTGTGTATGAATGAATATAATATGCCCGAGCGAATAAGAAGGACAACAAATCAGAATGGGACAGTTAGTATAAGGCATCGAGTTAGGGATGGGGGCTAATGGGGGGGGGGTCTGCAATTCATATATACTAATGCTGGGAGTATTAGGAACAAGAAGGAAGAATTTTTGGCCTTGGTTGGCACTTCCAGACCACAGGTTATTGGTATTAGTGAAACATGGCTGACTGAAGATGATATAGCTAGTGGGATTGAATGTGAGGGGGTATAGTGTGTTCAGGAATGACAGGGAGAATAAAATGGGGGGAGGAGTATTATTGATGATAGCTGATGAGCTGCAGCCAAGGAGAATAGAAGTTGAATTGCAGGATAGAGAAAAGAGCACATTTGAGGCCATTTGGTGTGAGATTGAGGCTAGCAGAACAAAATATACAATTGGGTGCTGCTATAGACCAGGTGATGGAATAGATGGTGGAGATAGTATGCATAAGCAAATAGAAGAAATGAGTGGAAGGAGGGAAATTATTATGGGAGATTTCAACTATGGTACCATTGATTGGAGGGAGGAGAGGACACATGGGAGGAAGGAATTGGATTTTATGCAGTTATTAAGGGATAACTATCTGTGACAGCATGTAATGGAAAATACTAGGGGATCAGTAATTGTATCTGAGGATTTGACTGTAACGAATATGACCACATTGCCACCAATTGGTGAGCGTGATCATAGGGTCTTGACTTGGGAGGTGGCTAAAGGTGTGGAATTTACAATTAAGACTGGGTACACGTGGAATTATCGGGCTGATAAGTATGACAAGCTTAGGAGTTTGATTGGTTCAGTGCCATGACATGTAAAACTGCAAGGGCTGGATGTTGATAGTGCATGGGAGGTGGTTAAGAAGTGTTTGCAGGAGGCAATGGCTGACTGTATACCTAGAGTCCGAATAATAAATCAAGTAGGAGTTAAATGGATGAATAACACCATTAAACTTGAGCTGCAAAAAAAAAGAAACAACTGTGGAGGGAATTTAAGGAGAAAGGTGACCTACAGGCACATGAACGGTATAAAGTCCAGGCCAGAAGGGTAATAGGTGTGGTAAGAAAAGCAAAAGCAGATTAGGAAAGAACATTAGCCATGCAGGCTAAAGAGAATCCTAAACAGTTTTTTAATATGTTGCAAGTAAAAGAAAAAACGTATATGGCAGATTGACTTTAAAGAATGCTGATGGTAGGGAGGTAACCGAATCAGTTGATATAGTAGAATTACTGAGTGAGCACTTTGCAAGAGTATATCATCCAGGTGGTGACATTGCAGAAATGGAAGAACCAACAGCTTATATGGGAATTGTGGTGAATGAAGTGGAGGTGAATAGTCTATTACAAAACCTCAATGTCAATTCATATGTGGGATTGGATGGTATACCAGCTCGTGTCATACAAGAAGCTGCTAAAGCATTATCAGTGCCTTTGACCATTTTGTTTAATTTGAATCTTGGGTCTGAGTTAGTCCTTAGGGGTGGAAAGAGGGGAAAATAGTTCTATTGTATAAAGGAGGTTCCAAGACTGCTGTTGAAAATTACCGGCCGATTAGCATATCAGGAATTGTTGTCAAGGTCTCTTGGAGAAAATAGTGAAGAGGAAAATACAAGATTGGATTAGATGAAAATGGGATACTGTATGGGGAACATGATGATTTTGTGGGTAGATCATGCCTCAGTAACTTGCTTACGTTCTATAACACAGTGACGGCTGAACTGGATAAGGGTAACGGGTTTACAGTGATTCTGCTGGACCTTGCTAAAGCCTTTGATAGGATACCACATGGAATTCTAATCAGTAAACTGCAGCATATGGGGATGGATATAGGGTTGGTGAGATGGATAGGAGGGTGGTTGATGGAGAGATATCAGAGACTGGTTTATTCAGGAGTACAGTCCAAAAGACGGCCTGTGACTAGTGGTGTGCACACCACTAGTCACAGGCCGTCTTTTGGATTCTGGATCCTAGTCAGTGGTCCAAGAACAGACTAGGGGTTCTGTTCTTGGACCACTGCTGTTTAATTTGTTCATTAACGATATAGGAAATGATCTGAGAGGAACTGTGCATCTGTTTGCAGATGATGCAAAGTTAGGTAGAGCAATAGTGAATGCTCATGATGTCAAAATTTTGCAGGATGATTTGGATAGTTTGGAGGACTGGGCTAAAGAGAATGGATGTCAATTTAATGTGGAAAAATGTAAGGTTTTGTATTTTGGGGTGAAAAGATTAGCAGCAGTATATCACATTGGTGGAACTGTACTCCAGGAGATTGACGAGGCCAGGAATTTGGGAGTGTTGGTGGATAGGGAGTTGAAGTTTAGGGGACACATAGCAAAAGTGGCAAAATCAGCTCATCAAATCACTTGGTTGCTGAAAAACACTTTAACGAGCAGAGTCAAACAGGTTATTGTTCCTCTGTATTGAGCATTGATAAGACCCCATCTAGACTACTGTGCCCAGATATGGGCACCAGGGTTTCTTCTCGATGGGGAGGAGGTGGAGAGGATCCAGAGACAAGTGACCAAGATAATAGTAGGACTATGGAATGAACCTTATGAGAACAGGTTGAAGATTTGTGGGCTGCAGAAATTGGTTGATAGGCGGAAAAGGGATGATATGATTTAGACATTCAAATTACTGAAAAGTTTCTATAAGATTAATTCAGAAGATATTTTTGAGAATAGAACTGGTAGTGGGAAGACTAGGGGTCATCCATGGAACTTGGTAAGAGTGTGATTAGCAAGGGTGTTAGAGCTAGGTTTTTTTACTTGGAGAGTGGTAAATGAGTGGAATAAGCCAGTAGTTCCCAAACTGTGGGCCGCGGCCCCCTTGGGAGCCGTAGGTGTTGTTGAGGGGGGGTCCTGAAATAATGAAACAAATTTAAAATGTTTTAAGACTTAGTAGATTTTTTTATCTTGAAAGAAACGTATTTAATTTTTATCATTTATTTTTTGTTATATTTTATATTTTAATAGAAAAAAAATCACATATTGGTGCGGGATCACAAATTTTGCTTCCTGCATATTTGGATGCTTAATGAATATTAGTAAATATATGCTTATTCATATAAGTTTCATTTCAAAGCAAAAATCTACGAATTGCAGTTTCAATATTTCACCTGATATTGACTTTTTGTGTAGCAGTATTGAAACACATTCATCACATTAAATTGTTATTAACCTTGTTTTATGTTTTTATTCTTTCTTTATTACTAATTATTTTACGTTTCATGTGCTTATACTGCAAATGTACAATAAATCTATCTATATAAAAATATGAGTTAATGTGCCATGTCAAATGTGTATGTAAGATGCTAAAAATATAATATTTGCATTTGATTTTTGCAATATTCACTGTGTATGTTTTGTATTGAATATAAATCTATCCTATATGTATATAAAATAATAAGCCATTTTATGTAACGTTTATGTATGTCACGTTTTTTGTCAAGTTATTTGAAACGTTTTGAAACTCAGGGGCTACCCTGAGTGTCGAGTCGTCAAAATTCGAGTCATCAGAATTCAAGGAGAACTCGGAGCTCAATGAACTACGATGCCCAACTCTCCGGAACTCGGAGGGTTGGGCATCGTAGGCGCCAGGGGGCGGGACCCCTTTCGAGTTTTCAAAATTCGAGTCATCAGAATTCAAGGAAAACGGCCTACCAGTCCGGAACAAGGGGTGGGGGGCGCTGTAGGTGCAAGGGGGCGGTGCCCCCTAGTACAATAAATATTATAATAATATATATGTAGATTACGATTTTTTTCGAGGGGGGCGTGAAATATTTTAATTTTTCCAAAGGGGGCCCTGACATCCAGAAGTTTGGGAAGCACTGGAATAAGCTGCCAGAGTCTGTTGTGAGTGCCATGACTGTAAATGAGTTAAAGGTGAAGTATGATAGATACTGTGTGAATGTTGAATAGTTGTTCTTGACATGATGTTGGGCCTCCCTTGATCAGTCTAAGGATGCCTTGGAGCTGCCCATAATAATAATAATAATAAATAGTCTTTCAAATTTGAACTTGCTACGGTGTATTATTGTGGCTTTCTTCCACCATATTCTGTGGCGTGTATCCAGAGCATGGTCTGCAAGCCCAGAGTGGGTGTACCTGTGAAACCGGATGTAGTCCTTGTGTTCTGATATTCGCTGTCCTGCCTGTTTGGCAAAAGTAGGACAACTTACAGCTGCAAGGGACCTGGTGTACACCAGGTAGGTCTAGGGGGAGTGTTTGGTCTTTAGTGGAGCAGATAAAGGATGTCAATTTTCTATATGGTCTGTAACAAGAGGTCAAGTCATGTTTTTCTAGGATTTTGGTAATTTTTTCCGAGGTGCCTCAGATGTATGGGGAATGGTGATGGATTTAGAGTAATCCTTGTTGTGGTGTGGGGGGGGGTTACTGGTTTCAATATTTTTTGGAGTTTTTTGGGGGTAGCCATTGGCTGAGAAAGTGTTGAGGATGTGATTTAGTTTATTGGTTAGGGCATTGTCATTTGCACAGATTAGTTTAGCCCCGTTGTATAGTATCTTAACAACTCCATATTGTTGTGAGGGGGGGGGGATGGTGGGATTATTGGTGAATGTATCTACTTGTATGGGTGGATTTTCTATAAACTGAGAAAACCAAGGTTCCATCAGGCTGGCGAGTGACTAGTGTGTCTAGGAAAGGGAGGCTGTTGTTTTACTCTTTTTCCAGGGTGAACTTGATTCTGGGATGTTGGTTGTTTAAGTGTGTTAAGAAGGAGAGAAGTATATCAGAGCCATGTGGCCAAATAGCAAACACATCATCAATGTAGCGAAGCCTTATGGTAGGTTTTTGTGGGGCAGAGTTTAAAGCTTTCTCTTCAAAGGTCTCCATAAAGAAATTGGCCGAGAGTGGTGAACGCATGGCTGTCCCCCTCTATTTTTTTGTAGAATTTTCCCTGCCAAATAGGGCTGAAATATCGGGAGGAAATTTAGCTTAGATTAGCTCTAAGTTTTCCTTAAGTGGGACATTTGTGAATAAGGAGGAGACGTCAAAACTGACCATTATGTCAGTATGTTGGAGTGTAAGATTTTTTATGCTGGCTCTTAAGCGGGCTGAGTTTTTTATGTGTGATGGTGTGTTGCCAGTATAGTGTGAGCGCTTTGGCCAAATGTTTAGCTAATTTTTTGTATGTGAGGGAATCAGTGCCATCCACTATAGGACGTAATGGCACATTTTCTTTTTGTATTTTTGGGAATCCATATATACGGGGGGGGGGGGGGGGTAGAGTTATACGGTTTTAATTTGTTGGTAACTTCTACAGGCCAAGAAGTGACCTTCTTAAGGAGCCTGTTGAGTTTTCTAATTGGTGAATTGGTGTTCAATGGGAGGTAAGTAGCCCGATCTAATAATAGAGCATTAAGCTTACTTGTGTAGTCCGTTTGGTTGAGTACTATGGTGGCATTGTCTTTATCTGCTTCTGATTATTATTTCTTTGTTTTTCTTCATTTCCTGCAGTGCTTTATATTCCTTATTGGATATGTTGGATTTTGGTGGTCTTACTTTGGAGAGAACACAAGCTACATCCAGTCTAATATTGTTGGCGATGTGGTTTGGAAGGTGGCAGATCCCACATTTAATTTGGATCAAAATATCCTTGGCCGGTATTTTTTTGGGAGCAATGGTGAAGTTGTGGCCACGTGAAAGCGCGTTTAGTGCTTCAGGCTTCAGAGTAACTGAAGAAAGGTTGACTACCGTGTTGGTTGGAAGTTTTGGTTCGGAGGTCGAGTTCTTTTTTAATTTCTCAAATTTCTTGATATGTCAACCCCATATTTTCTCGAATTCTTTATCTGCCGCAGCGCATGAGATGTCATATAAAATTGACCAAAGCTTGTGATTTAATGTGCTGGAAAGTTCTCGTAGCAGAGCTTGGCTCGCATGGTTATAAATTCGGAGAGCCTTTTGTGAGAAGAAATGGTGCTTGAATTTAACACAATTTGGGATTACCTGATTATCCTGGCAGCATTTTAGGAAAGTTGGACGATTCAGTTATTTTGATAACTTTAGCTTCATTTTACTGTATTGGTGTGCCTTGCGTGTAATGGAATCTTCGTAGTAATTCTCGTGGAAAGACTTAAACGTTGGTCATACATGCTTACCATGTATAACATACATATAGAAAATTGGCATCCCTTATCTGCTCAACTAAAGACCTACCTGGTGTATACCAGGTCCCTTACAGCTATAAGTCATCCTACTTTGGCCAAACAGGCAGGACAGCGAATATCAGAATTTCAGAACACAAGGACTTCATCCGCTTTCACCAGTACAATCACTCTGGTCTTGCAGACCATGCTCTGGATACACGCCACAGAAGAAAGCCACAATAATACACCGTAGCAAGTTCAAATTTGAAAGACTATTCATGGAATCAGCCTCAGCCCTAAGAAACATGCCAAACCTCTACAAATTTGGTTGTATAAGAGTGCCCCAAATTTGAGAGGCTTACATCAGGAGACCTTCAGCTCAACGGCCAAGAATACCTACATAGCCCGCTAGGGGGCAACATTAGGACTTTTAGGAAAACCATAGCTTCCTCGCTTCGTTTCTCATTTACTGTGCCTGCATGCACGTGTCTTTATTGTAGGTTCCTTTGAAGATGGCAATGTGACATCACCGAAATATTGGAAATATATTAAAGTTTAATTTAATTATATTCTATTGTGCTTTGTAATTTCCTTAAGTTATTTAGTAATTTCTAAAGTGTTAAAGATAGCTAAACCAAACTTATATCATTTGATAGCTGAGGAAGAAAGATTTATCAGTGAACTTCAGATAGTGGGCCACGCCCAGCTGGTGGCAGTGTGTGTGTGTGGGGGGGCCTTCTCCATTTTTTGTACGATCTGCTGCGCTACGGAAACTTCCACTCAGTATAACTTCGCACTCTATCGTGGTATTACGCTCATTTTAGTGTCAGTCAACAGCTCTCGTCAAGATCAATCAATTTAACGCATAATTCTTAAATTCCAATACAGTGTTAGTGAAGAAAATGTGGATTGAAGTTGAAAAATTTTTTAAATTTCACAATGTCCGCCTATACTCGCCGGAAAGCCAGCCAGAAATATGCAACGCATATGATTGGAAAGAGCACCTCATCAGCTTTCCAATAATATCTCAATGTCTGGGTTGGAACGAATAAGGAAGTATTACGAGCGAAAGAAATTGGAAGTGGTGCAGCGTGCGGTTGACAGCGGTGGCGGTGGCGGCGCATGAACCCATGGATATAAATGATGTAAGTGACTATGCCACTCCTTCGGAAGATGAATTGAGCGATGGATGTGGATTTTGGAAGATTGGTGATAATGGAAGAGCATTGGAGGTCGGTGAGCCTGCTTGTGCCATAACGATTCACAAATCGGAAGGAGGTACTTTCGATCTTTCAATATGACAAGTCTTAACAAAATCAACTGGTGAACGTTGCATTGACAGAGTCACTTCTATTGACAGGCTGTATTTGACTAACGAGAGAGATGATTATAAATTTTATCTTGGTTATGGAAATTCAGCACCCACTCTCGGGGAGATACGCAATGAATACGAGAAAATGAAGAAACACCACTTGCCGACGCTAGTTAATCGAGTTGACAGTTTCTGTGGTCGACGATCGTCAACTGCTGCGATCACAGAGGAGGCCCATATATTAAATGTAGATGATAATCATGACAATAGCAAAAACTCACGGTGGGAGTCTTACTTGTCTCGGCAGTCAGTGCACAGAGTTTGTTGGAGCACACAGAAGATATTGAAACTGAGGCCATTATGAACAGATCTGACTACTTGGTCATCAGTGAAACATGGATGGATGATGCCACACCTATGAATGTATCTGGTTTCAAACTTAAAGCATGTAAGAATATAGCCATAGAAAGGTGATGCAATCAACTGTCAACTTCGTCATCATCGTCCAAACGAACCGCCGGTGGAGTCACCATATACAAGAACCTCGACAGATTCACCAATTGTCAACGTATCGTCAGCATTGATGTCAGTCATAAGCTTAGAGTCGAAGAACCATCAGTGGGAGATATATGCATGGACGACGTAACAATCAACGGTGTATCTAAATATGTCCTCGGAGCTGTGTACATTCATCCGAACTTCATCGTCAGTGATGGAATGTTGTATCTATCGATCCCTGCTGCAATACTCAAAAAACATAAAGAAAATAATCCCCAGTATCGAGCAATACCTGCATACGCCCATCATCATTACTGGTGACTTCAATGTCGATGTGTTACAAAACCAATCACTGCAGGACTTTATGGAACATGAGTTTAATCTCACTTATGTTCAGACCATGGTGACCATGCTAAGTAACACTTGTGTTGATTTGACTTTTGCCAGAAACTTGGATGTATCTTGTCTACTGTTTGTATCTTGCTTCTCTTACCATAGACCTATGATAAATAAAATTATATCTATTATTAAACTTGTTTTCATTTATTTACACTTACCAACACATATATAATCCGCTGCTGTGATGTATTCACGTAAATCCCTTTCGGCCGTGCTCCGACACAGCCACATCCAATTTTTTTCATATTGTGTGAAGTTGTAATTTGAGGAATATACTGGCACTTGCATAGCTAAGTAGTTGATTTGATGTTGTATATATTTGTGTCATTTGTAAATTAAAGACTTATTTTGGTTAAAAAGTGTTTGAAGACTCAATCTGTTAATGGGTTTAATAAGTTTAAAAAAAGTAATTTAGAAGATAAGTTACATGTGAAATATCCTGGGATACGAACCTATGTTTCACATTTGATGTCTGTAGACGCTGTATGGTCACTCCCATACCTCACCTAGTTTTTGGAGTGAAGTTCCTCTGGAATAAGTGGTAGGGTCGTAGATACCCTTTCCACACAGAGTTAATAGGATAATCACAAACATCCATGCCCATGGCAGGGATTCAAACCTACAGCCTCTTGACTGGAGAGCAGATACACTAACCACTCAGCCAACCAGGCTGGCTATGAACCTATGTGCAAGGTTAATTTGGAGTTTAGTTTTGTTGTTTTCTTTTTCTTTTGAATTTAAGAGTTTTAACCACTTAGAATGTGTGAGAAAAGTATAAAATACACGCAAACGCATACAATACACAAATACATATTTTGAAATTAATACATATCTCTATAAAGATGAAATAAGGAAGATTTTTTTTTTTTTTTTTGGAAATGATATAATTTTTCCAGTTTACAACAAAAATTTGTATGCTTCTAGCAGTACAGTTTTGTGTTGGCTCTTATACTATATGAAAATATTCAGTCTTCTTCACAGTATTGAGGAGGCTGCCAGTTGGACTCCATTCTCCATTGAATCAAGTCAGACTTCCTTTTCCCCTGTGATGGTGAAATTCAAAGAATAGTCTTCTATGCACTCTCCTTTACAGGTTCCACATGAAGCTTTCCCTAGACTCATTGATTGATGTGTGATGATTTTCTCGTGTTTTTAGTGGAACTAAAGATATTATTTTTCAGCAGTGTTTCACATTTCCTGTGTCTCATTTTATGTATACCACTAATCTTTTATTCTGTGTATTTGAAGTAAGTAGCAGAAGGGTACATTCTCCAGGGTATATCTGATAAATGCCTTGTTTAAAGGAAGAGTCAGATGTGTGTGTATGATCCATGAAATGTTCTGCTTGTAATACACCTAGATTTGAATCTTATCCCATCCCATCTTTCCTGTGTGTTAGGCTCAGTCACCTGTCATGGCCAAGTAACTTGGCTTCTTTGTAACCTAATGGATGTTCCAAAAGGGTGTGTTAATCCTATCTGCATAGTGTGTATTATGACTGCCAGTTGCATGTTCTCCTGGCCAGTTTGCCTGTTTTCTGGGATCAAAAACCTGAGTTTCTGAAAAGAAAAACTTTGCCACTTAAATATAAGACTGGCTAATTCACCTTCAGTTGAAAAGCTCTGATAAAGATTCTTCATGTCCTAGACATGAAGGATATGAACCCAAGTCTGTCCCACTAAAGGGCATTGTCAAAACTGAGCAAGCTATGGAAGGTAATTAGATTTGAATCCTTGAGTTGGAATTTCAAGAGTATGATTTTATGCCACTGCCTCCACTGTGCCTTTACATTTACTTTGGTGTGCTTTCTCTCTTGAAGAGAAAGTCTACTGGAAATTAGATGGTATATGTGGATATGAAGGAGGGGAGGATACAGACCCAGTGACAGATTCAGTGACATCAGGGAATGATATATTTTCCTGTAGTGAGCAGGTAACAATAGCATTAGAGAAGTGTCAGTAACAGGAGTCGAAAGGTATGGTTGAGGATGGGAATTATGATGCCAGTTCAAATGATAAGCAACTGAGAAAGTATTTATAGATGATGAATTCATCAGAATTTTTGCTTTTTTATTGCAACATTTCCAGTGGTTCTGATTCTAACCCAGTTTCATGTAGGGAAGAGAAGATATTGTCCAGCCTCATCTTCTGGCACATCTTTTATGAACAGAGATTCTCTGTGCACACATCTGGATGGAATGACTCTTTTCATGTATGGTGCAGATCATAGCTTTTGTTTTCTAGCTATGGATAGCATCTCTGTAAAACTTGAATAGTAAAGACTTAGCCCTGTTATCCATGTAGAATAGGATTTCCAGTTTGTTTTATTCAACAGTAAATGTAATTACTGAATGAATTTGGTGGAGGATGTCTTGAGCTGGATTAAGTACATTTAAGTATTTTGAAACTGTACCAGAGAATACTGGTGCAATCCAGTTTATGATTATCACCCTTCCCCAAGCAAATAAGTTGCTCATATGAGGGGGGGGGGGTATGGAAAGGTCTGATAAACACCTAAACAAAAATGATATTAAAGCAATTGATATAACTGCAAGAAAGAACATACAAGGATATAAGAACATAAGTTACCTTCATAACTCGCTACTAGTATGTTCTTTCTTGTGGTTATATTATCAAAACTATCCCCCCCCCTTACATTGTTCAGTTTTCCTAGAACTTTCTCGAAGCATTTCTATGCAGTTCAGCATATTATTTTTTTTTTTGGGTCTCACTTAACCAGATGGTTTTGTGAGTGTTGGTTCTGTTTTTCCAGTTGCCTATCTCTAAGCTGTTGTTTTTTTCCTAGGTTTAATTTTTCCAGAGGCTTTTACATACATTTTGTGTGCTACGTGGATGATTTTCATTTCTTCCATATTGCATATTATGATGATAATATCATCAACATATGCTTCTATCTCATTTGCCAATATGGATCTAGTGCTTGGCTTTGCCTGGAAGCAAGCATCTATATAACTTTTCCAGGAGGGCACTGTCGGTAGGAAGTACAGTATTCCTGATAGAGAAAAAGAACAATCTTGCTTTATTCAGAGAGAGAGAGAGAGAGAGAGAGAGAAGACAACCTTTCTTTGTACCTCAAAAGTAAGCTGGTGTTCAGTTGAGTTGGTTATTTACTTGTAAACAGAAGAATGCTTCCCTGTATAGTAGCCTGATTGTTTTGTGTGATGTGAGGATTGTATTCACATGTCTTCATGACTTTAGAAATACACCTTTGTTGAGGCTGATTAATGCTGAGTTTTCATTTTGAATTACACCAGCGTAATTCAAATGAAAACTTAGGTATAAGTAATCATTAACTGATCTCTCTGGCATAGAGTAAGAGAAATGCTTAGTAACTAATGTTAAGTTGATTTGCTTTGTCTTTGGAAATCATTTTACAGCCACATTATTGATTAGAGAAATTGATCAATAGTTTCAAAGATCTGTCTGATGTCCCTTCTGAGGAATGAGACATCTTACTGAAGTAGTGACAGGATTGTGGAATTCCATTAAGGAGGCTTCTTCCAGCATTTGAAGAAGTGGGCCAAGGGCTTACATTCTGGTTTTGGCTCATTTAGTGTGCTTGAGGTTTCCTGAAATTTTTTTTGTATTTGGAAAGGGGGATTTTTTTTTTCCTCTTAAAAGTTTTCTAATTGCTTGGGAGAGTGCTGTTGCCATCATGCAACTGAAAACATTCTGGTCACATCCCTGGCATTTTCTTTTGAGTGAAAAAACTACTTGGTGGAGGTGTCTGCAAGATTATGTTTGCATGTCTTGATCTGAGGTAAGCTCCTTTAGCAGAATATCCTCTATGCCCTTGTATGGCCTGAAAGATAGATCAATATGAAGAGCTTTCTTCTGAAACTTACTGGAGATAATGCTCACATTGCCTGATCCTGATATTGAGTTTCTGGTAACTGTAGAGTTGTTATTATTATTATCATCATTATTTGACCATCTGGAGTCAAAGGACTCATTGTGTGAGGTTTACAGTCTCTTATGCCAAAAGATTGATCATGCCTCGAACCATTCACTGTTTCTTCACTCACCACACTTTTAGGCAATGCATTCCACTCAGAAAGAAAAGAACCTGCTTCTCACTCCCCTGCTCAGATTCCATGGATGGCCTCCAGTTCTACCTTTGCTTACCTGTACTCTATGAAATATCTTCTCCATATTAATCTGGTAACAACCCCTCACCAACTTATATATTTCTATCATATCCCCTCTTCTTCTTTTCACAAGCTTCCTTAAGTTGCATTCCCTCTCAGTCTCTCCTTGGTTTGCACGTGAAGTAACTTCATGACTGGGCAACTCGTATATAGAGGATAATGACTTCACATCACTTGGCTTAGTATCCCATAATGCAAAACACATATCCTTGCGGGCATGTATAATGCTATGCATTACGGGAAGGGTCACTACTCAAACCGGTTTTGAACTTTATTGAGGTCTCATCAGTGGGAGCCAGACCCAGAGGTGATGCCAAGGTTGAAGTAATGCAGAAGTAATTCAAACTGTGACCCCTTGTTTTTCCCCTACTCCCCATGTATTGAAAAATTTATTTTTCATCAAGATTATAGAATCCCTTTAGTAACTTATAAGTTTCTATCATATCCCCTCTCCTCTGTCTGTCAGTTAAACTCTGCAACACACACACCCTCAATCTATCATAGGAATCTGCCATTCCACAGACCTGTTACCAACTTGGTCAGTCATCTCTGAATCCTTTTCATCATTTCCCAATACCCAAGAAATGCAGGAATGACCAAATCCATGCACAGTAGTCAACATGTGGCTGAATCATAGCCTTATAAAGAGGGATAATAACCTCTCTATCTTTACTTGTCAATGTATTCTTCAGCATCCAAGTAATCTTCTGAGCTATTTTGCCAATTCTTGCAATATGTCCTCTGAATTTCAAATCTATGTCCACCATCATCCCCAGATTCCTAGTCTCATCTACTTCCTGTAAACTAATACAATCAAATATGATACAAAGTGCATAATCTTTTCATTCAGAAGTGCATTATCTTATATTTTACAACATTGAATTGACAACTATTGTCCTTTGCCTGCACTGCCAATTTATCTAAATCATCCTGTAAGATATTGACATTACCTTTATCAACTCTTGCCCTTCCTTGTTTTACATAATGAGCAAACCACTGAATATCCCCTTCAAATCTTCTGCTATATCATTATTGTACAAATTAAAGATTAGTGGTTCTAGTACAGCGCGCTGAGACACTCCACTAGTCACCCTCATTCGTCTCGATTCCACTCCACCATACACCACCCTCTGATGTCTATTAGCCACCCCTATCCATGCCATCAGCCTCATATCCTTTCCCATTTGCTCCAGCTTATGTAATAGTTTTCCATGCAGTATTCTGTCAAATGCCATTCCAAATTCCAGCAGTATCATGGCATAACCATTTCCTTTATCCAATTCTGCTGTCGCCTTTTATAAAATGTGAATAAATTACTGAGGCAGGACCTACCTTTTATAAGCTATGCTGCCTGCTATCGAGTATCATATTCCTATCCATCCTAGAATTAGAACTTTTCCAATATTTTAAACACCACTCCAGAGATACTAATTGGTCTGTAATTTACTACTGTCTTGGAGCCGCCTTTAGGAAATGGAACTTACCCTCTTTCCATTCTCTTGGAATCTCGCCAGAGCTGAGATTGTTTGTGTGCATAGGTGTTAGATTAAACACCTATCCTTAATCTAACACAGAATGTTAAGTCATTCCTTTTATGTCAATATTGATGAAGAACTTGTCTTTGAAATCTTTTGATGTGGACAAATTTGAACTTTGTTGTGGCTACTTACATGCCTATTTTTCAGTAACTGAGCCATATCTTGTTAAAATTCCTTGGTTGAAGAGGAATTTCAGGAGGGATGTTTGTGCCTATTATCTTGGAATCTCGCCAGAGCTGAGATTGTTTGTGTGCATAGGTGTTAGATTAAATACCCATCCTTAATCTAACACAGAATGTTAAGTCATTCCTTTTTTATGTCAATATTGATGAAGAACTTGTCTTTGAAATCTTTTGATGTGGACAAATTTGAACTTTGTCGTGGCTACTTACAGCTTGCCTATTTTTCAGTAACTGAGCCATATCTTGTTAAAATTCCTTGGTTGAAGAGGAATTTCAGGAGAGATGTTTGTGCCATTTAGTGTTAATGCCATTCAGTGCTGGTACAATTGGGACTGCTTCCAAATGGCATGTTAAGGTCTTATCAAATACCTCTTAAAAAGGAATGTTTCTTTCTGTGGCAAAAATAACAGCCATTTTCCCACAAAGTAACAGTGGTTGCAGTGTTTGGTCACCAAAGCATTATTTTCTTTGATATTCCCCAATATCAAAAAAGTGTTAGAAGTTTTTTCCCACTTGGTTAGACTATAATAAATTTAGTTTAATCCTTTGTCCAAGTGTAAGCAAACAAAGTTTGTGCCTGAAGTATCTTCAGGACTGAGGCAACTCGAGCTTAGTCCACCTTTACCACGAGTTGCCTCAGTCCTGAAGATACTTCAGGCACAAACTTTGTTTGCTTACACTTGGATAAAGGATTAAACTAAATTTATTATACGTTGTTTGTGTGCATAGGTAGTATTTTAGACAATGGCAAAATTTTAGCTTTGGCTGAAAGTGTAACATTAGCAGCTGAAAAACTGAAAATGGCCAAGCTTTTTCCATGTCCAGCATGTGCTCATATTTCTAGCTAAGAAATGGAAAGGAATTCTTGGTTGTTGATTTTATTTGAACTAGGAAATTGTTTGGTTGCTAATCCTTCATAGAGAGCAAAGAGTAGATTTCTTTGTATAGCCAGAGTTAAAGCTATAGCATTAGAATGAATAGATAGCCTAACATTACTGTTATAGAAAAACAAAATGCTTCAAGAATTACTTTTATGGATATAAAATACATAAGAACCCATACATAAGAACTACTTAGTTCTTATGTATGGGTGAAATAAATGCACTGACAGTCTTAACCACCTCCAAAAGATAGATAAAGATAAATTGACATATTAAAAAAAAAATGTTTTCAGTACAATTCACAAACTTTCGGAAGGTTAACCCATCATTCCAGTTCAGATTGGGGCAATGCATCAGGGCTTTAGATCTCTCCTTAAAATAAGCATTTAAGACCTTACATTTAGTTGCATAAAATCAATGTCCTCATTCATTTAACTTCCTTTCCAGCTTATTCAAAAGTTTATCCTCCTGAAGGGCCACAGTATTGACATTATTACTAATAACTCTCTCCAGCTTCACATCATGTGCAAGCAATTGAATATTTCCTTTCAGTCCACTGACAGTATCATTGATATAAAGACCAAGCTGTGATAGTCTTAGCACTGAGTTCTGTGGAACCCCTCTTATAAAGGGGGGGGGGATTCCTGCATCCTTAGAGACTTTTCCATTTGCAAAACTGGCATTAATAAATTCGTGCTGGATTGTGTCTATGCCTTATTTCATAGTCATTGCCATGAAATTACATCTCGTTCTGACTCTCATAGATATTATGCTCATCTTCCCAATTTTGTATGTGATCTTTTATTAATTTTTCTAAAATTTTAACAATCACAAGAAGAAATATAAACTGCTATGTCAATGACACTGTCCTCTCCCAGCATTTTGAACACATTTTCCATCCAGTTCCACAGCCTTACTGACATCTAGAATATTTAGTATTGCAAATACATCATCTTAATGTACTTCTAAGTATTCAACCCTCTCAATATCCTTAGGAATAAAATCTATTTTATTAGAATGGGCAATACCCAATAAAGTGATCAATAAACAGTTCCACTATATCCTCTGTTTTGGTTGATACTATTTGGTTTGATACTATTGTCTCCATCTAACAAGGTCATTTCCATATTCATATTCATTTCTTTTCCTACTAGCTATGTATTGATAAAATTCCTTGGGATTTTCCTTGGATCACAGTACTAGTCTCATCTTATATTCCAGTTTTGTCTTTCATACTATATGAGCTGCTTTCCTAGCTTGAATCTTATTTTTCTCAAGCAGCTGCTGTCCACTCTCTTTGTTTATATACTCATTCTATAGCCTCTTTTTAATGTGTGCATTTGCTATTAGATTTCTTTAATCATCCACTTGACTTTAAATCTCTACCTTTTTCACCTGAGATGCAATCTATCATTATTACTAACAACTATTTCTTAACTAGTTCCCATGCACTGCTGATATTTCATCTTTCATGTTCTTCCATCCTGGTTTCAAGAACTTCCCCACGTTTCAGCTTCCAAGAACTGCTCCAGATTTCTAAGGCTGTTATTATCACCTGCCTTATAATTTCACATAATTCCTTTCTCCTTGAATACTTATGCATCTGTCCATTTTCCAGTTAAAAACTGCACAATCACTCTCAATAACTGGTAGCAAAGATGCCATTTTAGTCATGATCACATTCTCTGATGCTGTGACCAAACCCAAAACTCTTGTACCTAAAACATTTGTCCATCAAGAATTTTACTGGGAGATGAATTTTATGATCTGGTGTGAGACTACCGCCCTGCTTATTGGTGGCTTGAAAATGTTCCATGTTTAGTTTCTAGAACATTGTTTCTGGATTATGTAAAAAAATTAAGTAAAAATACAAAAAATTTTATAAAACTGACTAAAACAAACCAAAGTCTCTAGCTCACCCACAATACTTATGTACTATAAGTTTACAATTTTCCATGGGCAGGAGTCATAAAAAAAATTCTTCCAGAAATTTAGTTCCTTTATCACTGTATGCTATGCCCCATGCTTAATTTATATTACTATAGTTAAAATCTTCCACAATAATTACTTGCTCTGCACCTGCCAAATGAATTTGCCTAAACATTTCCTTTTAATCATCCTATAGCAACAGGTTTAAGAACAGTAAATATCTTGGCCTGCCCATCTGTACCTCACACCTTACACTCTCAAAACCATCAGTTCCGTTTCTTTCCAAATTCTCTATCCTAAGATGGCACAACTCATTACTTAAAGTAACACTTGATTGCCCTATTTCCTTCTCTAACCTGCTGAAATTTACTACACCTGTCAACTTCTGTTTTTGTCAGAATGTCCAGGCATCATCTTCTCTCGACCATGTTTCACTTATTCCAGTAATTCTTGGACAGTCCATAACTATTAATACCAGAAAACTCATTCCTTTTATTCCTGATATTCCTCACATTTGAATGCATAAACATCAGTGTATTATCAATGTTGTCTTACCTATTATTATTCTCCTCAGAAGTCCACTTGGTTCTCTGTGATATACTGACCAGAGGTCTCCTCTAAAATTCTTCCAGAAATTTAGTTCCTTTATCACTGTATGCTATCCACCCTGGCAACTAGCTTTTCTAGCCTAAGACTCTCACTTGCTAGAGAACAACATCTCCAAATACCTGTTTCCTTTCATGTTCAAATATAACCCATCTCTTGCATATAGCTCTCTTCTGTCATCAAATACACTACATGCATTCACATATTTCAGACCTCTCTTTCGACACATTCAGTCATAGTGCTCATTATTGCTTCTTTTCTCCTCAACTTCACATATCATATTTGTGCAATACACTCACTGTGTTCCTTCTCATTTCTCTCTTTCACAGCCTCTAACATTGATCTCAAATCACCACCCAATTCACAGTGCCTCTCACACTGACTATCTTCATGTCCACATTCTCACCGCATTTATTTATTTAGACTCTTTCATTCTCCAGGCAAGCACTCCTTATACCTTTCGATCTGCTCACCTGCAAATCATTGAATCCCCATACATTATAGTCCTCGCATCTCTTTTCTTTCTTCTCTCATCCTTCCTCCTCCAGCACTCTCTCCTGGATCTCTTAATTTCCTACTTTCCTTTAATTTCTTTGGATATTTCTCTCATCCATTGCTCCTGTACTCTCATGACTTCCTCTCATTACCTCTCTTGCACAGGTTTTCCCAGTCTCTCTCTTTTTCTTATTCACTTACGTTGTAAAAAATACTATGGGAATGAGAGAAGTAGAGAGAGAGAGAGAGAGAGAGAGATTGGAAGAACCACTCTTGTTTGCCTCTCATCACTTATCCTCTCAAGTCTACTAATCCCTCCCCTGTTTTCCTTCCTCAGTTAATTTTCCATGCCTACCACTCCCCTCCTCCTCCTCTCTTTCTCATATATTTCTCTCTCTCTCTCTGTAAACATCCTGCTTCCATTCAATATTCACCAGCATAGTCAGTGCATCTGTGTCACAGACACTTCATCATGAAATATACTATATTTCATGATGAAGTAATATTAATATATTACTTCATCATGAAGTATATTCATAAATATACTATCTAAAATTAAATTCATCTTTATGCATTCCTCCCTTTGATCATGCTGATCATATCTCTCTGCTGGCACTTGTTTCCAACACATCACTTCTGCCACCACTAGAACCCAAGATACTAGCACTGATAATAAGAGCTGAATTTTTTTTTTTTTTTTTTTAAATCTGAAACCGTTATTCATCTTTTTTTAGTATAATTACTTTCAGGTATGATACTAAATACTTTTTTGTATGTGCTTAATTGTACATTTCATTCACAGTGATATGAAAAACATTGCTTATCAGATGAACCAAGAGGCTTTTGTTATTCATAATTTGAATCATTGAATGATGAATAATGTGTTTCAATGCTATGAATTTTCATAGATTTTACCTGTTTTTGTGTAACACCCTCTTTTTCCCTCCTTGTTGTTTTTGTTACTCTATTGTAATAACTTAATTTCCACAATTATTCTTAAAGAAATTTGATCATAGCAGTGGTGTTGAAACCATACTTATAACATGGATGTGGGATAATACTGTGATAAGATGTGTTTAAAAGTTTTCTTTTTTCTAACATTGATTTTTAGCAATTGCTCATTATCAGTTACATAATGTGCATTAGCTTTTCGTTGCAGATATACATACGTTTAGATCAACCATTGGCAGCTCTAGATGTATATAAACAAGCTTTGGAGAAGTTTCCAGGAGAAACCAATCTTCTAATCAATATAGCTCGTATTTATGAGGTATCTGTTCTCCTTCTCTAAGTTTTGTGAAGAGAATAATGAAACAGAATATTTTAAGCCATAATTTAATTAATATGCTGCTTACATGGAAATACACATTTGAAATTTTGTTAATTCTAATTTTTATTTTATTTAATTTTTAATGTAAATTCCATTCATGAAAGGTTGTAAACCTATCATGCATTATAGTTGACTCTCACAAGAGAAGATTCATAGGGACTTTCTTCACACTTTGCCTCTACCAACCATAATATTGAATGGGATATGAGTCATATGCCCTACATAGAAGACAACTACCATTCCAGAACATTTAAAGAAGCTGCCACAGTCGCCCGTTCAACAGGTAACGTAAATAAGAATCAAGGTCTAATCTTACCAGATATATGGAAAACTCTAATCAGATCATTTAACCAAAAAGAAATGAACTTTCATGAAAATTACATTAAATATCTCAAGAAATAAAACGTTGTGCTTGCGACACGCGTATTATATCATTGTATCACGCACAGTGATAACATTATATAATTTTTAGAATTGTCGGTTAGTTTCCTAGTTTTTGTTACTTTCTATTGCTTACCAGTGTATTCCTTTGAAAATGCTGACAGATATCAGTCAGTGAAATGTTCGATATTAAACTAATATTTACTTGACTAACATACAGAATTAAGTCTTTAATTTATTAATTCATAGGGACTGTCACAACAGTTTTGTTATAAGGAATAGTTACTAGAGCAAATTTATTTTAGCATAGCATTGTGCCTATACTTAAAGAAATTTGAAAAAGGAGAGGCATTTTCTTGCCTGTAGTGAAGTTTCATTAGCTGCAGAAGGTATAGCCCACATAATAAAATTCCATCCTACAGAACTAGTGATCCAAATATGGACATTTATGGTAGAAGGTCTCTCCAGAGCTTGTAATACCTTCATAGCACTTGCCCTGAGGCTATCATCTTCCCAGCTACCATCTCAGGGAGTCCACTGAATACCTTTTTCAAGAACATCTTACAGAATCTTGGGAACAGCTTCCTCAATGATCAGAATGTCATCCAGTGAATTTTCTATTATGACTAACCCAAATCATTGTTTGGAAATCAGCTTCTAATAGGCAGGTGATATATAACATACAGCCTATTGCTGTCAAGCCAAGTCAATTCTGCCTTCTCATATTGTGGCCTGTTTTCACAAAAGGGACTCTGGTGAATTAAGCAAGAAATCTTGCTGCAAAATGATATCTTCCTAGTTGAAGGAAATGCCAACTAGACCCACTAAGTGGTAGATAACTTTCATTACCTAGTGAAATACTACCACTTGGTTCATTAGAGGACTGAAGTGGTGAATACCATGTTTGATTTCCAGAGCAGGAGTTCTGGTTTTTGGTCCCCAACTCTCTTCTCCATGCATTGTGAGTGATGTGAGATCTGGGTCTCTAAGTATGTTTCACATACCCTTCAAGGGCATGTGAAACATACTTAGAGACCCAGATCCTCCTCCAGTTCAAGTATATATCAGGAAAAATGGCCACCAGATAGTGTAAGGTCCAAATATACTCTACCAAGCTGTGCCTGGTGAGGGAGTTTGAGTAGTGGTATGTAAGAGGCACAGTGAAGGCAATGTTATGACAAGGAGACTGGTCACTCTCTGTATGGCTGTGATGCCTAAGAGTCTATCTCCTCTCACTGTACATGTTCCTGTTCTTTCCTTCCATCTAACCATGAATGAACCTGTAATGAAACATGCGAACATTGATAGTTACAAAAAGAAATCTCCCTCAAAAAGCAATCCCAGAAAAACAAAACAAAACCATAAGAAGCACATCATTCCAGAATTCTCACCAAAAACATTTCATTTACACATCCACTTCACTAACATCTGAGGCATTAACATCAACACAAATGAACGTTCACCATCACTTACAGATATACAAACCAAACCTCTTAATCTTGACAAAAACTCGAATTACATCTTTATTCACTACTGTCTACCTTCAATATGTCCAAATTACATGCTTCACAATTCCTTTCACCACAAAGGTAGCATCTGTGTCTCTGTGAGATCTGACCTTACTTGCCACAGAGCATCTAATTTGGGATTCCCTGCTTTTGACATTCTCTGGCTCAAGGTTTACTTGTCCTATTTAGTAATATTCATCTGCTGCATTTACGAGTCTTCAAACTCCAAAAATCATTTTGACCTCTTCACCTTGGCTCAAGAGCAAAATCCTGGCTATCTAATTTCTTTTCCACAATAATAAAGGATGAACATCTCCCAAAACTTGGGCATGAATCAAAGATAATAGTACTGGAAAAACCTAATAAGTCAACTGATGATTCTAATAACTGCCACCCTATACCATTACTCTGCACTCTTTACAAACTTTTTGAAGCCCAGGCCTAAACCTAGCCAGTGAACAGGCTGGGTTTAGCCCTGACAGAAGCTACTGTGATCAGGTCCTAGCTCTCATAGTCTATATAGAAGCTGGATACCAAAGGGTTTAAAGATAGGCTCTGCCTTCATTGACCAAACATCAGCTTATGAAACTGTATGAAAGAAAGGTTTACTGTATAAAGCAGCTAAAATAATCAACTGCCAAAAAAAAACAAAAAAAAAAAACATTAAAATCACTAGAACAAATGCCATCCAATAGGAAAATAAAGGTTCATCTGAATTCACAAAAAAGCAGAACATTTATCTTAGAGGATGAATTGCCACAAGGATTTGGCCTCACCCTAGCTTTATTCAACCTGTACACAAGTAGTACTCCTCCAACAGTTGGTCAAAAGTTTATCTGTGCTGATGATGTAACTCTTGCTGCCCAAGACAAGTACTTCCAAGGAAACACTGAGCAAAGATCCGAGCTGACCTCAAAATTACTTTGAATGCTAAGGATTATCTCCTAATCCCAGCAAAACTGTTGTTTCTGTTTTCCACCTAAATAACCACAAGGCTCACAGAAAACTAAAAATAAATTTCTGTACCAGGACTCTAACACATGAAAGTAACCCATTGTTACCTTGGTGTCACACTTGACTGTAGTCTAATTTACCAAAAACAGGAAAAAACTAAGTTAAAGATATTTGCCAGTAAAAACATCATAAATATGCTGACATGCACAACTTTGGATTGTAATACCTTGACTCTTAGAAGAGCAGCCCTGGCTGTAGTCTTTCCTGTTGCAGAGTATTGTTCGCCAGTTTGGAGCCTGAAGTCACCACACGACTTCTGTAGATACACAGCTTAACATAATAATGAGAACTATTTCTGGTACCTTAGGATCTACTCCTGCCCCCATGGTTATTACCTGTTCTTTCTCACATTATTCCTCCATGCTTCAAAAGAGAAGAAGCTATCATCAAAGAAATAAAGAAAATCAGAAATAACATGTATCTTACTATTCAACAAGATATCTCTTCACCACAAGCATTCCACTTTGATTCCAGATCTCCTGTATGGCTTGTGGAATTACCAGCTGATGGTCCCCTAGGATTGGAAGACCATTAAATCACCAGGATTCAATTTACCTCGACATCTCTGGAGTCAGCTAAACAGTTTTAGAACTGGAAAAGGCCTCTGCTCACTTACTACATCTGTGGAGAATTTTGCAGTCACTCTTTTGTGTGTGTGCATACCATGTAGACTATGCATGATATCACTGATGACTGCCTCACACATTCCTTTCCTGGAGGTCTTAGGAATTTGTATTTACTCCCAGACAGCACCATTGACTGGTTAACTGAACTGTCAATCTGTATATAGTTTTGCTCAATAATTTCTTGTATTTCCCCCCATATGCTAAATAAATGAATAAAACCTCTTTACCTTCTCCATGAAGCTTCAGTTATTGGCCGTAGCTGTCCAAATAGCTACTACCAATAATAAAATAAGGTCATCTTCCTAGTTGATATGAACGTCCACAATTCCAGTTGGCTCACTTCTCGCCCAAGCTGGATGAGAAGCAAAAGTCTTTGCTCTAAGCAGTGACCTAACCCAAATTGTACATCTCCTTAACTGAATTCCTGATAACCCTCTTTACTCTTCCAATACTCTTGATCTCCTTTTTAACCAGTTCTCCTTCCAGATATATGATAAAGGTCTCACCTCCTCTCTCACTGAGATCAAAATCTGATGCAAGTTCCCCCACCTCCTCTCTCTCTCTCTCACTCACAGAATGCCTTTCCTTTAACTACTTACAACCTCGTGTCCTTGGGCACTACAATGGTGACAAGTGGGATAATCTCTGGAATTTCTACTCATCCTTTCTGTGGTCTGATTGTTTCTTCTGCTCCTCTGACTGAAATACCTGCTCCAAACAAGTCACCGAAATTATCCTCACTAGCATGAAGGACTTCCATTCCCATTTTACCCAAAATTCTCTTGCACATTTCTATCCCTGATTTAACAAAAAAGCAGTTGAAGAAAAAACTCGGATTACTGCAGGTGGCTTGCATCAGTAACCCCATATTCACACTCAGCCTATATTGAAGCATGCAATAAATGCAAAACAATCATTGACAGATATAAATCTGACAACCCAACCAGCAGCAAAAAAACTTGGTTCAAATGGAAATGACACATTCTCATCCCTTGCAAAGCCATTTGACACAAGTTCTGCTCACCTGTGCTTCCACCTCTCTCATCCAGATTACACCACTGTTACAGCACTTAAAGAGAAACTTATCTACTGTCATTACTCGTTTCTTCAAGCTCCTTCATGGATGACAAAGGCAAATCACCTCCTACCATGCTAGTAAATGAGTACTGTATGTTTCTTGTGGTTTTTTTCCAATAAAAAGATACAAGAAGAATACTCAATAACTTGGACTAAAAAAATCTTAAGGAAAAATGAAAGAAACCTAGGAGAAGCAAAAGGTTCAGCAAAAAGAGGATAAAATGAAAAAGGCAAATAAATTATTCACCATCAAAAATTCACTCATGCAATCAGTAGATACCAAAGATAAAACTACAAAGATCCAGAAAACCATGTACTGGCTTATCTAAAACATAAAAGGCTAAGAAATTATCCTAAAAGAACCCATCACCCAAAGACCACCTTAAGAGAACAAATAGATAAGGACTCAAAAATACAAGCAGTTGAATTTAAATGGGAAAGAGAGCAGACCCTTTCAGTACAATGTATGATTTTTGGATTTTCAAACTGCATTAAAAAAGATCAATACAAAGCTATTTGATGAAGAAATGACTGTTATGCCAAAGCTTTCTAACACAGACACAATTATAATGGTCAACATTGGAATCCTCAGTATCAGAGGTTTCCAATTCAACACAAAACAGTACTATATGTGGAAGGTAATGCTGCTTCATAACATTAACTACATTATTATCCGAGAGACTCACTTTTTCTACCAAGATGTAAATACTCAAATTTCTATTAACCTCCTTTTGGTATTTAAAAAAAAAAAAAATTGGGCACGGAACAAGATGTTGCCATCTGAAATCATTCCTTAGTTCTAACCACTTTTTTTTAAATGTACAATGAGATGCAAAAGAGCATACTTTGTCATTGATTGGAGATGGAAGGTAAAAGCTAAATGTAAAAGATTGAATAAACTTCCTCTTGTCTATAGAATATTATTTTCATGGTGCCTCAGATATCATCATGAGTAGACTGGAATGTAGAGTTTCGCTGTGATAGGAAACACTGGCATTGGAGAGTTAAAAATCTGTTGTAAAAATATTAATTTAATAGGTATGTGGAGGGAAAAAAACAGTAATAAAGAAGTTATTGATATCCATATATCCTGATATCTATGAAATGAATATTACATTAGTTACATTGATATTAAAGGATTAATATACTAGTATCAACACATGCATGCAGGCACACTTTTGTAACAAAGATGAAACAGGAGAGATACAGGATGACTCTCAAGTCCTATAATTATGACAGCCATTGGCTTTGGTTGGGTGTTCTTGGCTATTGGGCTGAATGTCTTCTGATGAGAATTTTACATATGAGAGGCAGTTTAATACAGCCATATATGTTTATTTTGGGAGAGATGGTAAGAGCTGCAGCAGATTCAAAGAAAATTCTCTCAAATTTAAATCTGCTTCGATGGAATAAAGTGGCTTTTTCACAATGGATTCTGTGCTGAGTATCCAGGGCATGGTCTGCTAATCCTGAGCAGCAGCAGACCATGCTCTGGATGTAAAGTGGAAAAAGATGTAGTTCTGGTGCTCTGATACATGGTTGTTGGCTTTCCTGCATGTTTGGCAATGGTATGAAGGGTTGCAACTGCAGGGTA
The DNA here is from genome assembly GCF_054136105.1 of Typopeltis vanoorti. NCBI lineage: Eukaryota > Metazoa > Arthropoda > Arachnida > Uropygi > Thelyphonidae > Typopeltis > Typopeltis vanoorti. Next base: position 59,546,014 of record NC_143558.1, read on the forward strand.
TCTGTGGTACACTCCAGGTAAATTCAGTTGTTGTAGGTGATCTTTGTGGGGGTGGGGGCAGATAAGCTTTGCTCAGCTTTCTGTGTGGTTTATAAGTGGTCACAGAATTGTGATTTTTTTAAGCTTCTGAAACAGCACGAATATAAGGGATAGTGAACAACCCTCTTTAAGTTCATCATTCTAGCTATTTTGTTAGGCAAGAAAAATTCTACAAAAAAGTAGAGGGAACATCCATGGGATATCCTTTTTCTTCTCTCTTGGCTAATTTTTTCATTAAGACGTTGAAAAGAATGCCCTAACCCCCCCCCCCCCCAACCGACTATTGGGCTACACTATGTGGACAATGTGTTCAAAATTTGGTCACATCCTGGACATCTTACACACTTTTCTATCCCATTTGAACAGCCAACATCCAAGTATCCAATTCACAACAGAAACTGAAAGTAACAACAGTCTGCCCTTCTTAGACACCCTAGTTACAAGACAATCAAATGGATCTCTGATCCATTTGATTGTCTTGATTATCCACACACTCACACACACAGGACACAGGTAAATACTACATCCATCAACAATCACATTGCCCCCTCCCAACAATGTAGACCTATAAAAACCTTAATTTGCCAGGCAAAATTAATTAGCTTAGATAACACTGCGCTCAGCAGAGAACTCATTCCCATAAAAACCACCTTTTTGGCCAATGGCTACACTTCTCACCAGGCAAAAAATCACCATGTACATACGTACCCTCGCTGCCTTTCAAATATAGATTACAGCAAATCCATCACCACCCCTTATATTTGTGATGTCTTAGAAAAGGTGGCCAAGATCTTAAACAATTACAATCTTGTGACCACTTATAAACCACACAGAAAGCTAGCAACCATTATCCACTCTCCCAAAGACCAGCTACAACCAATGGATTTACCTGGAGGGTACCAGGTACCCTACAGTTGCATCCTTTCATACTATGGCCAAACAGAACTACATCCATTTCGACCACTGTCACTGCTCAGGATTAGCAGACCATGCCCTGAATACCCGGCACAGAATCTGTTGGGAAAAAGCCACATTACTCCACTGAAGCACATTTAAATTTGAGAGGCTTTTCCCTCGAATTGGCAGCAGCCTTATCATCTATCCCAACCTAAACAAATATATGGCTGTATCAAATTGCCTCTAATATAGAAAATCCCCCATCAGCAGACATTCAGCCCAACAGCCAAGAGCACCCAACCAAAGCCAATAGGTGGCATAATTATAGGGCTTTAGGGTTATCTGCATCTCTCCTGTTCCATCTTTGTTACTGAAGTGTGCCTGCATGCATGTGTTTGATACCAGTGTATTAATCCATGAATATGCCAATTTAACTTTGACAAAATATATGTGGTGGTGGTGCTGGAAAGTTCTGATAAACATTTAGAACAAAAGTGATATTAAAGCAACTGATATAACCACAAGAAAGAATATACTAGTAGCAGAGTTATGAAGGTAACTTATGTTCTTATATTCTTGTTTGTTCTTTCTTATGGTTATATCTATTACTTTAATATCACTTTTGTTCTAGATGCCTATCAGAATTTTCAGCCCCTCCCCCTCATAGGAAGTAATTAAATTTTTTTAGTTATCTACTTTACATTGCCAGTTTCCTGAAACAACACGATGCATCAGAATCAAAGTATTAGCCTTAACACCAGAGGACATGATAGAAAGGGGATGGAAAAATCTCAGAATAATATATAATGAGGTGGTAAGAGACTGGGTACTATGAAAGGAACAAAGACAACATGACAGATGAAACACAGTAGGCTGCAGTATTAGGCCACATTGAAATTGTATACGGTATAGACCACACGGAAAAATATGCTGTGAAAGAAGAATGCAAGTAAATAGGTAAAAATGATGTGCTGATAAAATAACTGAAGAGGATGTTAAAAGGTGACAGAAAACTATGATGAGATTTTTAAATATACAAAACAGTATTCTGATATTAATAAGAAGTTCAGTAATGGAGAGATCTCCTGTAAGAATAGATTTAAATTCCCATGCTGTTGTTGGCTATGCCTAACTGGATATTATTGGTGAAATATATATATATTTATGTTGAGCCTATACACGAGAGGTTGGTAGATCAACCTATGGTACATTAGTACTGTGTATGGGTTGGAAAAGAAGGTACTTGTTCATTTTTTCTTTTAAGCTTACATGGTGATCCGAATGCATTTTTGAAAATTATGGAGACAACTACCATGTTTGAATAAAAACTTTAGTTTAATATAACTAAAATCTACATTTGACGTTTCGACCTTTATGTCAAGGTCATCTTCTTGAGCATACAACTATACACAGAAAACAAGCTACACTACAATCAAACTGGTTTGTTACAGACACTGACCAACTGCTACAACAATTGTTGGCCTGACCTCTGGTGAAAAAAAAAAATATATATATATACATCAACGCTAGAGTCCTATTATTAGTGTTATCTGTTGGTTGTAGAAATACATTGGGCACAACAACAAGTATCTATCTATATACATATATTAACATCATGTACATTCCAGCCAGTTGGTATGGAATGGTTTCTAATACTAGCTGAAGATTGGCTAGAGTCCTGACTTATGCTGGATCTTATATATTAGGTAGGCTGAATGTGTGCCATCCAATCCTTGGAATTTTCATGCCATCTTTGTTGTTGATATTTGGGTGGTTTATCAGGATTTCGCAGGCTTCCTTAAATTTCTTTTCATACCAGGTTTTTGTGCGGTGTAAAGAACGGGTGCTTTTCCAGTTGATTTGGTGTAAGGTGTTGAGTGTGTGGTGTGAGCAGCCTGCTTCACCATAATGGTTATATTTAATGTGTCTAATGTGTTCTTTCTTGCGTATAGGGATTGTCCGTCCTGTTTCATCAATGTACGGTAAGTTACAGGTGCAGCGGATGCAATAGACTCCGGGATGTGCTAATGGGAGGAGAGGATCCTTAGAGGAGCTGAATATGGTTTTAAGTTTAGTGGGTGGTTTAAAGGTGGCATTGAGGTTATAATGTTGTAGGATTCTGTTGATTTTTTCCGATAACCCTTTAATGTATGGGATGGCTATGGTTTTAGTGTAATCTTGATTAGTTTTTGTTGTTGTTTCATGGAGTATTTTATTAATAGTATTTTTGTTATAGCCATTATTTATGAATGTGTCGCTGATGATTTTTAGTTCTTGTTTCAGGGGTTGCTGGTTAGAGCAAATTGTTGTAGCTCTGTTTTTAAGGGTGTTAATGACTCCATATTTTTGTGATGGGTGGTGGTATGAATTAGCATGAATGTATTGGCCAGTGTGAGTCGGTTTTCGGTAGACCGTGAAGGATAGACAGCCTGAAGGAAGACGTGTGTCTAGGAATGGAAGCGAATTTTGGTTTTTGATTTCGATGGTAAATTGTATGCGTTCGTGTTGTTTGTTCAGGTGGCTAAGGAATATGTTTAGCGTTTGTCGCCAGTGTGGCCAGATCGCGAACATGTCGTCAATGTATCTAACCCAGACTGTCGGTCTTAGCGTGGAGGAATCAAGAGCCCTTTGCTGAAAGGTTTCCATGTAGAAGTTAGCGATTGGGGGGTTAGGGGGGATATTCTTTTTGGCCACCAGGCACAGTTAAGAAACTCAAACCCCACTATTCCCCCCCCCCCCCCCAAATATATGGGGTCCCGAAAATACACAAACAAAATGTGCCCCTTCGACCAATCATGAAAGGAATAGACAGTCCCAATTACCTCTTAGCCAAGAAATTAGTGGCAACACTCAAGGAGGTGGTAGGTCATTACCCCTCCTACATAAAAAACACACAACACATTATAAACAAAATTAAAAACATAACACTCGACAAAGACGACTTATTATTCAGTTTCGACGTTTCTGCCCTTTTCACTAATGTCCCCATCAATGACACAATTCTCCTACTACAGAACAAATTTCCGCCCCCCATTATGGCCCTCTTTGCCTACTACAGTCCAGTTACTTCATGTGACAAAACAAATTTTACCTACAAAAAGAAGGTACAACCATAGGCTCACCACTATCTACCCCCCCCCCCCCCCCCCCAATCGCTAATTTCTACAGGAAACCTTTGAGCAAAGGGCTCTTGATTCCGCCACGCTAAGACCGACAGTCTGGCTTAGATACATTGACGACGTGTTCGCAATCTGGCCGCATGGGCGACAAATGCTAAACACATTTCTTAGCCACCTGAACAAACAACACGAACGTATACAATTTACCATCGAAATCAAAAACCAAAATTCGCTCCCGTTCCTAGACACACTAGTCGCACGTCTTCCTTCAGGTAGTCTATCCTTCACGGTCTACCGAAAACCGACTCACACTGGCTAATTCATACCACCACCCATCACAAAAATATAGAGTCATTAACACCCTTAAAAACAGAGCTACAACAATTTGCTCTAACCAGCAAGCCCTGAAACAAGAACTAAAAATCATCAGCGACACATTCATAAATAATGGCTATAACAAAAATACTATTAATAAAATACTCCATGAAACAACAACAAAAACTAATCTAGATTACAGTAAAACTATAGCCATCCCATACATTAAAGAGTTATCGGAAAAAATCAACAGAATCCTACAACATTATAACCTCAATGCCACCTTTAAACCACCCACTAAACTTAAAACCATATTCAACTCCTCTAAGGATCCTCTCCTCCCATTAGCACATCCTGGAGTCTATTGCATCCGCTGCACCTGTAACTTACCGTACATTGATGAAACAGGACGGACAATCCCTATACGCAAGAAAGAACACATTACATACATTAAATATAACCATTATGGTGAAGCAGGCTGCTCACATCACACACTCAACACCTTACACCAAATCAACTGGAAAAGCATCTGCTCTTTACACTGCACAAAAACCTGGTACGAAAGGAAATTTAAGGAAGCCTGTGAAATCCTGATAAACCACCCAAATATCAACAACAAAGATGGCATGAAAATTCCAAGGATTTGGATGGCACACATTCAGCCTGCCTAATATGTAAGATCCAGCATAAGTCAGGACTCTAGCCAATCTTCAGCTAGTATTAGAAACTATTCCATACCAACTGGCTGGAATGTACATGATTTTAATATATGTATATAGATAGATACTTGTTGTTGTGCCCAATGTATTTCTATAACCAACAGATAACACTAATAATAGGACTCTAGCGTTGATGTATATATATATATATATATATATATATTTTTTTTTTTTTTCACCAGAGGTCAGGCCAACAATTGTTGTAGCGGTTGGTCAGTGTCTGTAAGGAACCAGTTTGATTGTAGTGTAGCTTGTTTTCTGTGTATAGTTGTATGCTCAAGAAGATGACCTTGACATAAAGGTCGAAGCATTGAATGTAGATTTTAGTTATATTAAACTAAAGTTTTTATTCAAACATGGTAGTTTTCTCCATAATTTTCAAAAAGGTACTTGTTCACATTGGATTTGAATGACTGTTTATTGTATTCCTTAGGGAACACATCAAGGGGAAGACTGTTCCATAGTATAACAGTTGCAGGGATGAAGGAGGAGGAGGAGGAGAAGAAACTTGTTCTGTGGGTTTCGAGGTGCGCTATATAGGGGGTGTTGAACAGCAGCTGCACGTGTTCCAACGAGCTTAGTACTAAGTGGGGGGATTATCGATGCTATTTTGGATGAACATTTTCCATGGAAATATTTGTAGAAAACACATAGTGCAGAGACCAATCAGCTGTGCAAAAGTGGTGGGGGGAGTGAATTGGTAAGAGATGGGTCATTAATATGTCTGATTGCTCTCCTCTGTATTGAATCAAACATTTTGAGAGAGTTTTTTGGGGGACCCACCCCATATGTGGGTGCAGTATTCGATGATTGGGCAGATTTGTGGTTTGTATAAGGTTAAGAGCTGTTCAGTGGTGAAGTAACATCTTGAGCAAAAGAGAAATTCTAGTTTTTTTAGAAGCTGAAGATGCAATGGTTGTTATGTGTTTATGCCAGGAGAGGCTTGATGTCAGGTAATTCCAAAAAAAATCTCAGATTGTCTTGAAATGTGGATGTTGCCAAAAATAATAGGAGAAAGTGGTTCTGTTTTATGAGAAATAAGATAGTACTGGGTTTTATTTGCATTGAAATTGACTAGGTTATCTGAACCCCATTGGAGAATGGCTTGGAGGTCTGAATTGAGGGCAGTAGTGGTTGCTGTTCTATAGGTTGAAGTGAGTTGTATGGAGTAAGGTTTATCAAAAGAAAGGGAGGAGTGTAATGTGCTGTCATCTGCAAAACTGTGTATGGGATTGGAGGTAAGCTGAAGTAGGTCATTGATATATAGTAGGAAGAGGGTTGGTGAGAGGACAGAACCTTGAGGCACCCCAGCATTAGTTGAATGGTAAGAGGATAAGGAGCCATCCACCACCACACATAGTGTGCATCCAGACAGAAAGCTGGCAATCCAGCTACACAGGCCTTGAGATAGATCAAACGATGGCAGCTTGCTTAGTAAGCCCTTGTGCCAGACTCAATCTCCTTCGAGATATATGGGGGACATATGTGAGCAGATCTCCTGTTGATTGGCAGCGACGGAATCCATTCTGGTAGTCATTTATTAGATGGGTAGCTTCAAGGTAGTGTAGGAGTTGGGAGTTGATGATTTTTTCCATTACTTTAGACAGGACTGAGGTGAGTGAGATGGGGCGGTAGTTGGATGGCAGTGACTTGTCTCCCTTCTTGGGAATGGGTTGGATATAGGCCAGTTTCCAGGTTAGCAATGGAGTAAGACAGTATATAGGAGACAGTTCTGATGCACAAACCTTTAGGACAGTTGGAAGAATGCCATTAGGGTCTGAAGATTTTTTTTCTGTCTAATTTGGACAGTATTTTATTGATCTCTTTTTGGCAAAAGGATATAGTGTTGGATTCTACTTCTTCTCAGTCTATACTTTGGATCCGATATTTAGTTATTACGATGTTCTTAACTAGTTGATCGGTTGCAAGCTGATTTCTAATTCAAATATAAAGAAAATTTATATTTAAAGACTGCTCCACTTTATATCTGAATTAGTTCAAGAATTGAAGATAAACCAACTCTCAACTACCCTTCCTTTATATGTTGATGTTATATATACTGGCCGAGTATATTTAACTTATCTCTCCTGCTTTGGTTCGAATATTTTATGAATGGTGCAGTAAAAGAGATTCAGGCAAAATACATCCTTTGATTAACAAAAACAAACATTTAATTTTAGAATCATAAATTTTACACTTAAATTAAAATCAGTAATTAAGATATCACAAACATTTTAACTCCTCAGATAAATTCAATCATACAATGGTAAATCTGTTATCTCTATAATACAGTCTTCTCACAGTTCCTTAGTTCCAAATATGACAAAAATTGCAGTAATACCTCGTCACAAACAAACACTTTTAAATTTACACTTTAGCTAACTTCCTCAATAGTTACTGTTAGTATAAGGAAATTCTAGGATGAAACTCACACACTTCTCTGTATAGGAATATTAATGGTTAGAATAATCTTACTGATAATCTTCTATCTTCATCTACTAATACATATACACTTTTTATAACTTTAAACAGTATACGGCACTCATTAAAATAATTCTTCTAAGCAATAACTGAATTAATCATCGATCACAATACACATAAACAAACGTTGTTGCATAAAGCACTACTGATCACTCATGAAATAAGGCAACACACACAATAATTCCTTAACTTGAGGTTTTATATGACAGTTGTTCACTCTTCCGACATTCAATTAATTCTTTAGACACTACAATTCTAAACACAGCTAACGGTAAACTTCAATTTTACAGCCTCTACTATTCCCTAGTTACTCGATGCTTTATTTCAAGATTCTGCGTGTCCTTGACAGGTCGGCCCTGAAATTATATCTCAATTCAAGTATCGTTAGTCTAATTAATAGTCTCTCAGCTGTTTTCCATAGCTATAATTGTTATTCTACAACTTATTAGCTAACTGCTTCTCGACTAGTAGACTTTATTAGCTGCTTGAGTGACTTGCCGACTCGCTATTATTGCACTGTGATACCCAAATGCCGAATGCTCCGATTCCAACCTAATGCCAATCCTCTCCTTTCTCTCTCTCTCTTAATCTATCTAATCTCCGTTTTTTTAGCGTTCTTCCCTTTTTATATCCATCCTTCCTGCCTAAATTATTCTCGTGATTTCTTTCTAAAACTCTTTTCAATAAATCTTCTCCTCACATGGTGTTCCAAAATGTGCTCACTCACTTACATACGTCTCCATGACAACCAAACAAAACATAATAAAATTTAGCTATTACATAACATTAAATTTCTACAAATAGGAATAAATAGAGAATATTTACATTTCAATTAATGCGCAGTTAAATTATCAAATACAAATTCTTATAATATTAACATAGTAATAATTAAAATAGCTTAATAATATTTAATACAGTCTTTTCATTATTAATACATATATCTTTGATTAATTAATTAAATATTAGATAAAATTAAAAGTAGTTATATGAATATTACATTATAAACAAGTGAATTACATTAAATAATATTTACAAGTCTAGCCTATGTGATGGAAGATCATGTTGGATTCTGAAACAAATAATAATTACTCCAATCTCTATATAATCAGAATCCAACAATAGTGAGCATTGTATGTTGAGCATCTGGAATGGTTGAGGGGACATTTGCCATTGTCAGTTATGAGTGCATTGGAGGCAAAGTGTGAGTCCAGGAGATTGGCGTCTTCTGTAGGTGATGATGCAGTAGAGCCATCCGGGTATGATAGAGGTGGAAATAACGTTGGGCAGAAGTTACAACCAATTGCTTTAGTGAGGGACCAAAAGGCTCGGTTGCCATTTGGACTTGCTGCTAATTTCTTGTTTATTGATCTTTAGAACTCTGTTTTAGAAGCATTGATTGTTTTTTTTTTTGCATATATTTCGGGCTTGGGTATAAGCTCTAAAGGAGGATGTGGTTCTTGATTTGAGCCAGTAATGGTATGTTTGGTTTTTCATTTGTACCACCTTGGCACATCTTCTGGAAAATCAGGGTTTAGTTAGAGAATGGCAGGTCAATGTACTGTGGGGAATGTATGATTCCATGCCAGTGAGGATTACTTTGATTATGAGTTCGGTGAATGTGTTTGAGTTGGAAGGTCGGAAGCAATAGTCTAACCATGGGAATGAGGCATGGAAGTTGCAGAGGCTGTCCCACTTAGCACTGTTATAATGCCAAACTACTCTTGTATGGGAGAGGCTCTGTAAGTGTTGTTGCATGGGGGAGGAGACAAGCACTAGGTTGTTGTCAGAATTGCCTTGTGGGCCCTCTACATTCACTGTGTATTTGGAAGGGGTCATTGGTCAGGAAGAGGTCTAGGGTATTTGGAGAGTGTTTTGGGTTGTTAGGTATTCTGGTTGGCATCTGAACTAGTTGTGTAAAGTCATTAGTGATGGCAAATATTTCAGTATCTCTGCCTGCAAGATCTGTACAGCTGTAGGAGATAAGTCAGTTGATGTTGTGGACATTGCAGAGTGGTAGGGATATTTTCATTCAAAGAAGATCAAAGTTGGGCGATTCTAGGTTGGGTGCTCTCTGGCAAGTATGTCAAAGTGGATGTATGCACAGGCGCCACCCTTGGAGTCGAAAAAAGTTAAAGAGTGTGTAGTTTGGAAGGTTGAGATGAATGGTGTTGGAGGGATGAATTATATATTTAGTTTAATCCATTTCCAAGCGTAAACAACACAAAGTTTGCACCTGAAGTATCTTCTGGACTAGGACAACTCGTGGCAAAGGTGGACTAAGTTCTTATCACTTTCCTTAGTATCCCATAATGTAAAGCTACATCTCCTTGTGGACATGTATAATGCTATGCATTATGGGAAGGATCACTACCCAGACCGGTTTCCACCTTTATTGAGGTCTCTTCAGTGGGAGCCAGATCCATATGTGATACCAAGGCTGAAGCAATGCAGAACTCATATCTCCATATGCCAGTTGCCAAAAGGTGTCACACCTTATTATTAAATTACTCTGGACTAGAGAAAGATGTTGGAAGTTTTTGTTCACTTGGTCAGACTATGAATTAGATATTAATTTAATCCATCATCCAAGTGTAAGCAAACAAAGTTTGTGCCTGAAGTAGCTTCAGAACTGGGGAAACTTGTGGCAAAGGTGGACTAAGTTCTCATCACTTTCCTTAGTATCCCATAATGTAAAGTTCATCTCCTTGCAGACATGTATAATGCTATGCATTATGGGAAGGGTCACTACTCAAGCCAGTTTCGACCTTTATTGAAGTCTCTTCACTGGAAGCCAGACCCAGAAGCAATGCAGAACTCATATCTCCATATGCTAGTGCTTAGTCCACCTTTGCTACGAGTTGCCCCAGTCCTGAAGATACTTCAAATGCAAACTTTGTTTGCTTACACTTAAATAATGAATTAAACTAAATATATAATTCATAGTCTAACCAAGTGAAAAAAACTTCCATCTTTCTTTAATCCAGAGTAATTTAATAATAAGGTGTGACACCTTTTAGCAACTAGCTTATGGAGATATGAGTTCTGCATTGCTTCAACCTTGGTATCACCTCTGGGTCTAGTTCCCACCGAAGAGACCTCAATAAAGGTCGAAACCGGTCTGAGTAGTGACCCTTCCCATAATGCATAGCATTATACATGTCTGCAAGATGTGCTTTACATTATGGAATACTAAGGAAAGTGATGAGAACTTAGTCCACTTTTGCCACGAGTTTTCTCAGTCCTGAAGATATTTCAGGCGCAAACTTTGTTTCTTACACTTGGATAATGGATTAAACTAAATATATAATTCATAGTCTAACCAAGTGAAAAAAACTTCCAACAGTGCTGGAGGGAGGTGAGATTTGAGTTTCTGCCAGAAAGAGTAGGTGGGGTTTGGTAGACTGCAGGTGGTAGTTGACACTATTAAGTTTGGAGTTTAGGTCATGGATGTTGGTGAAGTGGATTTGTAGGGGTTTGTGAGTCATATGTTTGACCGCAGGGGTCTTGCACATTTCCTATGCAGTGCCTGCATACTGGTCACCATGGTGGTTGCTAGTCGCGTCACTTTGTTTTTACACCAATTACAACCTGTCTGTAGTCGATAGTCCAACTGTGGTCATCATATTGACGTTTTTCTGCAACTTGTCTTCAAAGTTAGCCACCTTGTTCCCTTTGTGCAAATGATAAATCTGGTCGAGCACGTATGCACGATTGGGGACAATTGTCTTGAACTTGTTGATCGCTGTTATTAGTTTTGATGTCCTTGTCAGCATGTCGCAAGTCACTTTTATGAGGCATGGAAAATTCGTTCCATCCGTTTGTTTGTTTATGGGTCCAAAACGATGGCACCTGATGATATTTTTAGGATTGATGTCACATTCTTCTGCTTATTTGATGATGTCTTCTTTTAGAGCTTTTCTGTTTTCTTTTGGAAAGTTTAAAATGATGGCATTGAATTTTTTTGTTTTTGGACTCCATCGAGTTGTGCACCATTGATGCTATTATTTCACGGAGTTCATTCATGGGGAAGGGTGAACTTACGTTGAGGCGCTGATCATTGTTTGATTTGAGCTTGGTTTCTAGTGCTTGTATATTGGAGGAAAAGAGTTTCATTCATAGCACTGATGTATTGTTCAAGGTTTTCAATTCGTTTGCCTAAGTTCAGGAGCTGTTTTACAGATGGGAGGCACAGCAAACAGAAATAGGGCTGGTTAAGGTAGATATACATCTTGCATGCCGATTCGTCCATTTTTGCACAGGAAGTGTCTGTCCAGTGGCAACAGAACTCGCACATTATACCTTTTTTTTTATTGCCGATATCAATTTTACAGCTGCGCCATTTTGTGGGTTTGTCGGTAATTGATGGCACTATGCTGGTGAGACACAGGGTGCTTGTTTGTCGTTGGCTTTCATTGCCGCCATCTTTGCTTTGCACGGTAGGCATAGTGGGTGCTTGCACACAGGCTGATTTTTTAGATTGAAATATAACTGGTTTAAGCACTAAAAGTACTTACATGTTGTGCTGGGGTTATTTGCTCCTTAGTACCCTCTGTTAAGATTTAAGTTTGATGTTTAATTTGAATGGGAAACTCTTGTAGTAGCGATAAAATACTTGAGCACTGAGGGGAGGCTTTAGATGCCTCATTCTACTTTTGCTATAATTTGGACTGGATATTTTTTTTGGAGCTCAGGCATAGTTATACCCAATGATGAAGATATTAACAACTTTTATCTTGAGCTGAAATGATGACAGGTTAATCACAATTTCTTCTTGAGGTAAATATATATATATATATTTTTTTTTTAATCTTCCTGGCTAGCTTATTGAATTTTATTATAGCAGACCTTCACTTTTTTGAAATTCTTTTTGTGCTGGAGTATTGGAGATGTTTAAGAGAATCATCTAACGCTCAGCATTCAGTGTAGCATGGCACATGTAGTTTAGTATCGATTTGCTCTCTTTAAAAGAGCAAAGCTAGTAAGATGGTAGTATGATATTTTAGCACCTTTCTTTAATCTCACTGTCGGGGCACTCATGACTAATTCTGGTAATCCATTCCACTCATTCACCATTCTCTAGGCGGCAAAAAATCTAGTCTACATACTCTTACTAACCACAACCTTCCACAGATGACCCTTGTTCTCTGACTGTTAGTCATATATATATTGAAAAATTTTCTTTGCATTAATTTTATAAAATCCCTTTAATATCTTATAAGTTTCTATCATCTCCCCCTTTTTTTGCCTATTAACTAAACTTTGTAACTCACACACCTTCAACCTACCTTTATAGAAAGCATTTCACAGACTTGTAACCCACTTGATCACTTGTTTCTGAATCCTATCTACCACCTCATGATTCTGAAGAAAAGAAATTCAGGTGACCAAATCTGTGCACAGTAGTCAAGATGTGACTAAAATCATAGCCTTATAACAAGGAATAATAACCTCTTCATCTTTACAAGTTAGCGTGTTTTTCAACATCCAAGTAATCCTTTGAGCTATTTTAAAAACTTCTGCAATATGCCCTCTGAACATCAACTCTCTCTGTCCACCATTATCCCTAAGTCCCTAGCCTCATCAATTTCCTGCATTCTGGTACCACCAGTGAGTTATTCAACCTTTTCAACCCAAATATTGCCTTACATTTTGTAACATTAAATTGATAATCATTATCCTTTGCCCACAATGCCAATTTATTAAAATCATTCTGCAGGATATTCACATCATCTTTATTTAACTACTGCCCTTTAAATCTATCCCTATATCGTTGATATACAAATTAATGAGTAGTGGCTCTAATACAGAACCCTGAGGTACATCACTAGTCACCCTCATTCTCCTAGATTTCACTCCACCATATATTACTCTCGGTTCATGGACAATTCGCCGTAGGGAAAATTCATCACTGGAACTATTCATCATGGAAAAAAATTGCTGAAAACGTTATTCACAAGAAAATTGAAATGCTGTTGCATTGATACCAATATATAAAAAGTAAATGCAGTTCAAGATAAATTTCACAAAATTTAGTTTTTTATGTAATTATGTATTATTTGTTTAGATTTTAATTAGATTTTCATAATATTTTTATTCTTATAGAAAGAAAGTAATATATTTATTGATCGCTGAGTTTTGTTGTAATTTTTATTCATTTTAACCTGGTTTGGAAATCCTGCTCAAATTCCATGACCAAATATGTTAACCACTCAAGTCACCTCATGCCTCCAATAAGCAGTGCTGTGATCTCGCATCAGACAATGAAATTCTTTTATGTCATTGGCTTTTTACTCAAATTTTAGGGCATTACTGATGTTTTATATAGATAGATATATGAAGAATGTATAGGAGGAAAAATTCGGACATACCTTGTAAGATGTTGCTGGCTGTCTTCTTATTAAGCAGCATCCCAGCGCATAGCGATATACATTCATCTGCTGTTAAAGGAAGAAAGTATGATTGAAAGGAAGGAGGGGGTTGGTAAAAGCGGGGTAGAGAGATGTGGGAGAATTATTGGTGAGGTATGGGGTTTGTGAACTTTTTGAAAAACCCAGTTTTTTTATTATTAAAGGTAGGCAGAGAATACTTTGGGAGGGGGGTGAAAATAGAAATTTTTTGGGGAAGGGAAAGGATACGATGTGATAAGATCGGGGTGGGAGTAACAGGGTGCGACCCTTTTCGACAGGACGTTGTCTTCGGAGCTAGTGGGGACTATGTCATGCCAGCTTGGTGTTTCTGTCTTTGGTGTATCTGTGTTATTTCCTATTGGTTGGAGTCGTGACTTAATTTTTATATTATGGAGCTTCCAACTGTCAGAGATTATGTGGGGCCGGTGGATGTTTATTGAGTTTTTGTCACAATTTATGGCTATCGTTTCTGATATTCTAAGCATTGTTTCGTTTTCTTGTATATTAAGGCCATGATAATAGATATACAAGGAAACAAAACAATGCTTAGAATATCAGAAACAATAACCATAAAATGTGACAAAAACTCAATAAACAACTCGGCCCTACATAATCTCCGAGAGTTGGAAGCTCCATAACATGCAAATTAGGTCATGACTCCAACCAATAGGAAATAACACAAAATAGCCCCCACTTCCCCCACAAGCACCGAAGATGACACACTGTTGAACTAGCTCACATCCCGTTACTCCCACCCTGGATCTTATTCCATCATATCCATGCCGTGGGCATGGATGTTTCGGTAGATGGCAGTAGTTGTGGTTCGTTGTAGTTAGTGGAGACGAAGAGTAGTGGGATAGGTGCATCATCATCAAGTCTTTCTGTGCCTACTGGCACATAAGGCTGCAATGCTGGTTTTCCATCTGCCCCTGTCCTTCGCAGCTGCTTTTGCTTCTGCCCAACTTGCCCCCTTCATTTCGGATTCCATCATTCTTCTCCAAGTTAATTTTGGACGACCTCTAGAGCGTCTTGAGCCCAACTCAGTTCTCCTTGGGGAATTCTGTTTATCCCCATGCGAAGAACATGTCCAGTCCTTTTCCATCTTCTTAGGCGAATATCCTCATCTATTGACTTGGAGAAGGTTTTCTTTAAAAGTTCGTTGTTAGTAATTGTATTTGGCCAGAAGATTTTTAAAATTCTTTTAAACATTTGTTTTGGGAAAATGTCCAATTTATTACTTTGTGCTTTGGTAAGTTTCCAAGTTTAAGAGCCATATAGCAGTATTGCTCGCACAATAGATTTATAAACATTAATTTTCACTTTAACTGTAATATTTGATGCTTTCCATAATTTATTTAGTGACCTGAACAATTTTGTGCTTTAGCAATTCTTTGTAAATCATCTTCATCAGTGCCGCCTTGTTTATTTATTACTGATCCAAGGTATGTAAAAGTATCAACATCTACAATTGTTTTATTTTTTAACTTAATTTCTTTATTTGATTTTTCATTTATTCGCATGACCTTGGTTTTCTTCTTGTTTATATGTAGACCCACAGTTTCTGTGCAGCGAGCAAAGACATCAGTTTTTAGCTGTAAGTCATTTAACTTGGAGGACAGGAGCACTATATCATCAGCAAAATCAAGGTCTTCCAGTGTGGATGTAAAGTCCCAGTGTATTCCTCTCTTTTGTTGATTCATTGAGTTTTTCATAATCCAATCAATTAAAATTATAAATAATAGACCAGATAACGCACAACCCTGCCTAACTCCAGTTTCAATGATAAAGAAGTCTGTAAGTTTTCCATCTACTCCCACGCAAGACCTGCTGGCATCATACATATTCTTAATAATGTTGATAAATTTATAAGGTATTCCGTATTCTTCTAATATTTTCCAAAGTTTCTCCCTATTTACTGAGTCACATGCTTTACTGAAATCGATGAAGTTTAGGTAAAGTGGGGCTTGAAATTCTATACATTGTTCGATTATATTTCTAAGAGTGAATATTTGTTGAATGGTTCCTCAACCAGTTCGAAAACCTGCCTGTTCTTCTCTTAGTAAATTTTCGATTTCCTTTTTTAATCTATTAATTAAAATTTTGGTAAAAACTTTTGCAGGAATTGACAGCAAACTTATTCCTCCCCAATTTTTACATTTAGTCAGATCTCCTTTTTTAGGTATTTTTATAATTACTGCTTCTTTCCATTGCTCAGGAATTTTTTCTGTCTTCCATATTCATTGTATAACCTTTGTAATTTGGCAGTAGTTGTGTTGAGGTCAGCTTTTAACATTTCGGCATTGATATTATCATTTCCACATGCTTTGTGAGATTTTAGTGCCTTCAGGGCATCTCTGACTTCTCCCAACGAAATCTCGTCTTTGGAAATGTTCAAAGTGGGTATTACACTAGTTGTAATATTTTGTGCCTGTTGAGATCCTGTATCTACCTTTGCATTTAAAGTTTCTTCAAAATAGTCTCTCCATTTTGCTTCGATTTTGGAGTCAATCGTCAATAACTTTCCTTGTTTGTCTCTAATGGAGGAAGGGATTGCTTTTTTGTTACCACTGATTTGTTTTATAATCTGATAAAGTTATCTAATTTGTCCATTTTCTGCAGCATGTTGTGCTTCTTTTGCTAATTCATCGATATATTTTCTCTTGTCGGCTCTTGCAGCTCTCTTTACACTTTTATTTAGTTCATTATACCGATTGCTATGCACCTTATATAATCGTTCTGAATTTGTATTGTTCATTAATGATTTAATCTTTTTTCTCTCTTCAATGATCTTCCAAGTTTCTGCAGTTAACCATTCTTTATTTTTCTTTCTTCTTCGTTTACCAGTTACATCTTCAGAAACTTCATTATATGTATTCCTGAAGTTTTTCCAATATTCTTCTATTTTGTTGTTTTCTGCTGTTATATCTTGATTTTCCTCTATTTCTAATATATTGAATCTGTTCTTTATCTCCAAAACAAACTTTTCTCTTGTTTATTTAATTTCAATATCAAATGCAGTTCTTGAACTTTTTTTCTTTCTTAATACACTTTGAAGTTTTAATTTCAACTTTGTCACTAATAAGAAGTGGTCAGAACCAACATCTGCACCACGTTTGACTCTAACATCAAGCGCATGGATCTTACAAATATACTATTGATAGCAACATGATCAATTTGATTTTTTGTGCTGCTGTCCGGTGCAATCCAAGTCAATTTATGTATTTCTTTATGCTTGACTTTACTTCCTCCAATGACAAAGTTGTTCATTTCACAAAAGAATACAAACATCATGCCATTTTCATTTCGGTCTCCACAAGCCTCTAAACCTAAGAATTTTTCTTCTATGTGTGATCTTTTACCCACTTTTGCATTAAGATCGCCAATGAGTATTATCATATCGTGTTTTGGAATAGAATTTATTAATTTTTGGAGTTGTTCATAAAACATTCTTTTATTTCTTCATCTTTATCATTAGTAGGTGCGTAAACCTGCACAACAGAAAGTTTGATAAATTTGGAATAAAACCTGGCTTTTATAATTCTCTCGTTTACTGGTTCCCATTCCATCAGGCTTCTGGTTGCTTTTGGGTTCAATATTAGCGCAACTCCTTTTTCATTCTTTCCCTCTGATCCAGAGTACAATATTGTCTTGTTGTCTTTAGTTGTAAGTCTACCGCAACCAGTCCATCTGAGTTCACTGATGCCTAAAATGTCTAACTTGTAATTGTCCATTTCATTTGTTACCTGCCTAGTTTTTCCTACCTGGTACAGTGTTCTGACATTCCATGATCCAATCTTTAAAATTTTTTGTGACTTCGTAAGTGACTCCTTCAACAACAAGGGTTCCGAAAGGCTTTTCCCTTGGTGTGTCATATATACGTTATCCACATCAGATGTCTTCTGGGGTCTTGCAAGTCACGTCTGTTGCCAGGAGCATTTGTTCATTCAGATTTGCAGTTTCCGTAATCAGATAATTTTTACAGGGAGGGGGTGATTAGCCCTTCACCCAACCCCCGAAGGGGACCCGGCTATACCCCCCGGGGACTGGGTCTCCATTTATCGCCTCTTAAGATACGTAGAAGTGTAGTTGGGGTATTCTACTACCCACTCCAACATGGGGACTTCTATTTCTATACTACTTATGAATTAGCGATCATTGCAGATGCTCAGTCATAGATAGGTCGTATGTGATGCGTAGTGTGTATTCTCAAATTGTCTACTCAACTCACCCCCCCCCACCACCCAAGATTAAACTCTGAGTGCTCTACTGTCAAAGAGAAAGGGATTTATGTGGAATTATAAAGTAGGTGATTATAAAATATTTAGATAGATCATTTATGAAGGTCTGTAAGGATTTGTTAAGCAACATTCTTCATTTCAGTAATCTGGATCTGGTCCCCTTTTTTAATAAAGTAATAAGAACAGTCGATGAGGAAAAGGAATCTACTGGCATTTTTCTGGATTTTGCAAACGCATTTGACAAGTCACATAATAATGTTATTTAAGTTGCATTGTATCAGTTTAGCTATTAGGTTATTGGATTTGAAGTTGGCTTTTTGATAGAGATCAAAGTTGTATATGGGGAAGCACTGAGAGTATTACTGTACATCCTTTATGTTAATGATATTGTTACTGGATTTTGATATTCAGTTCTTCTTTACAGATGATATGAAGTTTGGAATGGTTGTCATTAATGGTGCTGATATTGTGGTTCTTCAGAAGGATTTGAATAAGCTGGTTAGGACAAATGAATGAGGGTATCAGTTTAATACAGCTAATTGTAGTGTTTTTAAATTTGAGATTCACAGATGGGAGGGGAAGTTATGTACTATCTTAGAAGAACTCTACTGGAGAAAGAAAGGAATTTTAGGTTGACGGTGGGTAGAAATTTGAAGTTAAAGGCACATACTGCAGAGATCGTGAAAACTGTCCAGAAGATTGTTGTTGTTGTTGTAGTATTGGGAAGGATGTTGACTATCATGTACCAGCCTGCTTGGCCAAGCGGTTAATGTCATCTGGTCTCTCCAACCTGCAGGCTGTGATCAGTTCAAATCTATTGTGGACATGAATGTTTTTGATTGTCTTTAGATAGGAGATGAATTTCATTGCCTAGTGTAAGACCAACACCTCACTTATTGGAGGTGTGAAGTGTCTTTAAAAAGTTCTGTGTTTGGTCTCTAAAGCAGGATTTCCAGTTTATTTAAAAAAACTAACAATAGAATGTCAGTTATCCAAACTAACTGCGACCAAGGTTGGTTCACTTAAATAGTTTGGATAATCAAACATACATGACAGTACTCAGTTTATTATTATTATTATTATTACTACGTGACACCTCCAGGGAGTTCCAAGACTCATCGAGGGAGGGCACCCACTCTACAACCATCTCGACCACTCAATCCACCAATGCCATCTACCACCAACCACCACCAGTATTTTCACACACAATCGTAAACATCCATGCCCACAGCGGGATTCGAACCTACAGCCTTTTGGCTGGAGAGCAGATACGCTAACCACTCGGCCAACCAAAAATTGATTTAGGAAATGGTTTGTAAATAATAACCAAAACATTTTGAAGAAACAATGTGCATTATATTTATTTTAAACCTACCTAATTTTTTACATGGTTTAAACTATAAATCACACTTTTTTATATAATCAAAAATTAACAAAACTCAAAACACAAATAATTGCAGATAAATGAGAATATAATGAATCTTGTGAAATAGCTATGAACAAAAACTTGAACATTGAGTGATTAGCAACAAAATGCCTGTAATAATCTCACACTACAGTGATTCACAGCAGACTGAGTGAAAGCCATTTCCCACCACCATACTCCCATGCTCACAACAGACAACAGTAAATGATGTATCAAGGTTCTATCAGTGGTTTGGATAATTAACATTCTCCTGTAATACAAAAAAAAAAAATCCTTAACCCACAACACACAGTACATTGGTAATTAGTATATCTTGAGAAATGTAACCTATTATTTATAAGATGGAAGAAAACTATCTTCCATCTTATAAATAATAGGTTTATTATTTAGAAGTCGTTACAGATCTGAAAGATTATTTTTTGTCAGCCATAGCTATGAAGAATTCTCCTAACCTGAACAAATACGGTCACATTAATTTTCCAAAAATTTGAGAGACTGTTATCTTAAGAAGAACTCCCACATAGCTGTAATTTTTTTTTCAACATTAGAGGGTGCCAAAATAAGACTTTAGATCTTTTGTCCATTACAATTGTATTGTTTCACTTCCTTGTTGTCACATATACACGCTGTTCTGATGATGCTGATTTGAAATTTAGCAAAATATAAGCAGTTAATAAAGCATCATTTTATAAAATAGTTCATTTGGTGTTGTTAATATCATTAAAAAATAAGTCATAAATCATTTTAGTCATTGGTTATGACACACCTTGAGACTTCAATCATTTGAGTACTACAGGGTTTCTCAAATGAAGAAGAAGGGAATGGAGAGTACTCATCAACAAAAGAATGAATAGGATTTGAAGTTAGAGAGAGAGAAAGAATGAGAGAAGGCCACTGATTTAAAGGAAGAAGAGCATGGGTGAGAGTACAGAATCTTGATGTACTCCAGCATTGATAAAGAAATCTGATGACAGGAAGCCATCTGGTATGACATGCAACAGATGATCAGAGAAGAAGCTTGTAATCCATTCACAAAGGGCAGGAGAGAGATCGTAAGATGGTAGCTTGTTCAAAAGGCCTCTATGCCAGACACAAACAAATGCCTTTGAGTTATGAGAGCGACTGCATAGGTTTCTCCAAATCTTTCTGTGCCTTGTTTCCAAAGGTAAGTAAAGTTAGCAAGGAGGTTGGCAGAATCATTATTGGTGATTGCTGATTAATTGATGATCTCCAGGTAGTGAAGAAGCTGCTTGTGTATGACCTTCTCCATCACTTTTGGGAGTAGTTGTGATATCAATGGGACAATAGCTGGATGGCTTCCTTTATCTCATTTTTTAGGCACAGACCAGAGAAAGACTTACTTCAATGCTATTGGGTAGATGCCAAATGATTATGACAGTTTATACAGATGATACAGGATGGCTTTTAATTCTAGAGCACAAATTTTGAGTACAACTAGAGGAATATCATCTGGACCAGGAGACTTATTAGTATGAAGATTAATGAGGATTTTTCTAATGTCCTAGTGAAAGATCAGAGGAGGGGTATGCAATGGGCAGTTTGTGGTAGTGCAGGAGGTGATTTGCCTTGGTTGTCTAAACAGGAGTTGGAGGAAAAGGCTGATTCCAAGAGGGTCTGCCTTATCCATGGATGAGGTTATCATGGTACCATCAGGATGTTCAAGAGTAATGAAGTAGTCTTAGTGAGGGACCAGAAGCCTCAACTTTTAGTTGAGCAGAAGACAAACTTATTACCATTTATGTGAAAGCCTGCTTTGGAATTGTTGATAACTTTTTTTAAACTTGTCTCGAGCTGTGGTGTAAGCTGAATGCAAAGCTGGAGATTTTAATTTTAACCATTGAACATATACCGCGTTTTTTGTCATGGACCGCATATGCACATTTTTTTTTAGAGAACTTACCTTACCTATCCTCTTCACTCCCTGCAGAGCATAGGGCCTCAACCATTGACTTCCATCTGACTCTATTCACTGCTTCTTTTTTGATCTCTTTCCAGGAATATCCCAGCTGTCTTGGCTCTGTTTCTAGCTCTTCTCCATGTTATCCTGGGTCTACCTCTTTTCCTCTTGCCTTGGGGATTCCATTCTAGTGCAATTTTTACTATTTCTTTATCTGGGTTCCTGATTGTGTGACCTATCCAGTTCCATTTTCTTTTAGTGATTTCATTTCTGATGCTGGTTTGACCTGTTCTCTCCCAAAGTTCTATGTTTATTATTGTTTTTGGCCAGTATATTCCTAGTATCTTCCTCAAGCATTTGTTTATGTAGACCTGTATTTTATTTATGTTTTCCTTTGTTAGTGACCATGTCTCAGCTCCGTATAGTAAAACTGGTTTAACATTAGTGTTGAAGAGTCTAATTTTGGTTTTTTTAATTTTATTTCTTGGGACCCCCAAATTTTCTTCATCATACTGAATGCAATCTGTGCGTTCTGGATTCTATTTTGTATGTCCTGTTTGGTTCCTCCTTGTGTGCTGATCACTGATCCCAGGCAGATAAAGTTATATACCTGTTCCAGTGTTTTCCCTAGTATTTCAAAGACTAATTCTTGTTTGGGGTTTATCTTCATTACTTTAGTCTTGTTATGATTTATTTTCAATCCACATTTATTTGCTTCCTATTTTCTTTTGGAGGTGTTGATGCTTTTGTACCAAAAGGCTTATATTGTCTGCAAAATCCAGGTCACTGATTTTATTTGACAATCCCCATTGAATGCCAATTCTTCAGATGTTTTCCTCATCACCCAATCAGTAACAATCAGAAAGATGGTCGGGGAGAGTATACATCCTTGTCTTACTCCTGTGCTTGTTGCAAATGGTTCTGATAGTTTGCCATTATTTATTATTTGGATTTGGATTTTTCATGAGTTTTCTTTGTTATATTTATGATTTTCTGAGGAATCCCATAATGCTTCATTAACTTCCATGTAGTCTATGCTATCAAATGCACATTCAAAGTCAATGAATCCCAAGTATAGGCTACCCTGCCACTCTATTGACTGTTCAACAATTATTCTTAATGTTATTATCTGATCAATACAAGATCTGTTTGGCCTGAACCCAGCCTGTTCTTTCCTTAGTTTAGTTTCAATTTCTTGTTTCATTCTTTTTAGCAAAATTCTAGTAAATACTTTACTTACAACATTTAGAAGTAAATCCCTCTCCAATTTTTACAAGCTGTTATATCTCCCTTTTTTGGCAGTTTCACCAGGAGTCCGGTATTCCAGTCTTCTGGCCATTCCTCCTTTTCCCATATTTGATTAAATAGTGGGTGTAGCATTTCAACAGTTGTGTTTATATCTGCTTTAAGTAGTTCAGCCTGTATATTGTCACTCCTAGCTGCTTTATTGTTTTTTGTTTTCTTTACTGCCTGAGTTATTTCTAGTTTAGTTATAGTTCCTGTATTTATTTTAAGTATTTCTTCTTCTGGTGTTTCTGGTATTTCTTGTTCTAGGTTTTCTATTTCTCCATTTAAAATTTCTTGGAAATGTTCCATCCATCTTTTTTCTATGTCTGCTTCATTTGTGAGTGACTTTCCTTGTTTATTTTTTACAGGCCCTTCTCTTTTAAAACTCTTCCCAGTTAACTTTCTTGTTATCTCAAACGACCTCTTTGGGTCAAATTTATTTGCTGCTTCTTCAGCCTTTTTACACATTTCCTCCAGGAAACTCTTCTATCTTTCCTTGCACTTTTTTTCACCTGTCCGTTTTTAAGCCTGTATCTTTCATTTACCATATTTCTTTTGTTTTCTTCTGTACTTTGCAGAAGTTTATTCCATAAAGCTTTCCTTTCTTCACATAATTTGATGGTTTCTTCAGAGATCCATTGTTTGTGATTCCTACTCTGTCTTCCCAGAACTTCTGCGGCAGTACTATTAAATATATTCTTTATTTTTTTCCAGTTCTCTTCAATGTCTATTTCCTTATGTTGTTCTACAAGGCTTCCATATTTATTTCTTAATGTTACTTTATATTTGTCTTTTGTATCCTTGTGTTTCAGTTTGGATATATTGTATTTAATTCTTTGGTTCTTGTCTTTAAATATTTTTCTTAGTTTCATTTTTATTTTTTGCAATCAATAATAAGTGGTCTGTAAAGGCATCTGCACCTCTCCAAACTCTTACATCTATCAAAGAGGTTCTCCAAGGTCTGTTTATTAAAATATGGTCTACTTGGTTTTTTGGTTTCTTATCCGGTGATATCCAAGTCTGTTTATGGATGTCTTTATGTTTAAATAAGGTTCCTCCTATGATCATATCATTGAAAGTGCAAAAGTCTTTTAGGATTTCCCCATTTTTGTTACAGTTTCCAAAACCTTCTTTTCCCATTATTTGTTCATATCCCACATTACTATCTCCTACTTTTGCATTCATGTCACCTATAATTAAAAGCATATCTTTACTTTTTACTTCATTGACTTCTTTCTGCAGCATGTCATAGAAGCCTTCTTTCTCTTCTGTTTTGGCATTGTTTGTTGGTCCATATATGTTTATTATAGTCACATTTCTGTATTTAGTTTTAAATCTAGCTTTGATGATTCTTTCAGAAACTGGTTTCCATTCAATTAGTGCTCTTCTAGCATCTGTTGTTAGCATGAAAGCTACACCTTTGCTATGTGTGTCATCTTCATTTTGGTTTCCAGAATATAAAATGTATTTGTTTGTTGTTAGTTGGATTTCTCTGCTACCATTCCATCTTGTCTCATTTATACCTAGTATTTCTATTTTGTATCTGTCCATTTCTCTGGTTAGTAAGTTAGCTTTTCCACTTTCATACAAAGTCCTAATATTCCAGCATCCAATTTTGGTTGAAAGTTTTGGGCTAAAGAGGTTTTTTTCTTGGAGTTTTCCACCTGTGATCTTCCCCAATGGGGCTTTCACTGGCTTGCTTCATTTTCCCAGTACTTCTCCCTCTTGGTTTTGTGTCACTTTTCCAACAATGGTTGAGGTTTCTGTAGTAATATGTTTTTTCTATATTATGGTTGCTAGCCACAAATACTCTTGGGACCAGCAATGCAGAGTTTTTTTTTTTTTTTTTTAGAGAACTAGGGCTTAGATAAGGATGGGAGGTTTGTAGTAGAGTGGGGATTAAAGGCACTTATTTCAAAGGATTATTTTGGTTATTAGTTCAGCGCAGATGTTTGGATTAGGAATGTGAAAAGAGTAATCTGAGCATGGCATAATAATTCCAGAAGTCATTCTGCTTGGCACCATTGTGGTGCCATAGGGTACAAGGCTGAGATTGTCAGGGAGGAGAATAATCTGTAGAAAAGGAGACTTAGATAAGATTATGGTCAGAGTTTCCAAGAGGATTGTATGATGTTCTGGTTGGGTTGAGCCATGATCTAACACAAATTTAACTATTTGTGTTAGATCATAGCTGATGGCAAATGATTTGGCTTCCCTTCTGGATTGATCTCTGAAGTTATAGAAAGGAAGCTAGTTTGTTACAACTGATAAAGTCTCCTAGGAAGACACTCTCATAATTTGATAACTGGATTGTATAATATCAACTTTTAATAAGTAGTCAAAAAAGTTCCTATTCCTATCCCTTGCCAAAGGGATAGGAACAGTTAGGAATAACAGACTGGTTTTGATGGTGGTGTATATCATTAATGTATATTATTGGTATATATCATTAAATAATTAAATAAGAGCCTCCATAGCTCAGTCAGTATAGACAAAGTATATTTCCCTTTGGCTGGAAAGACCTGGGTTCAGTTCTCATCTATGATGTGTGGAACCTTTATCTGGTCTCTTTTGATGATTTAGCCAGTCTCTCCAACCCACTATGGAGGTAGAGGGTTTTTTCACCTGAAAACTCGAGTTTTTCATTCCTCAGAACAGGCAAACTGTCTCCATGAACACACATGGATTTACAGTCATAAAATATATATACCTAATCCCTGATTAGGAGATCTCAACCTACCCCCCCCACACACACACACACAAGGTACGGGGAGAGAAAGGGGGTGGAACCCCATATGGATAAATAAATCATTAAATGCCTGAGAGGATTGTTAAAGTGAAGACAGTGAATGATTTTAAGGAGTGGTGTGATAGACTGTGTTGTCTAAGAACAAATAGCCTCCTGCTATTGATCTTATGACTCCATGGAGGTCCTGAATAATAATTTTTCCTACCTTAACTTTTTATTTTAATATTATTATTATGCTATTAGAAGATATATTACCAGCCTTTTTAGTAAGCAAATAGAAGATATGTTTCCAGTCTTTTTTATTAAGCAAAACATGCTTGTGTTCTTTTTTGGATGTGCCAGCCTTTGGCTGCCATCCAACCAACAGGTTTCAGGTTCAGATTGCACTTTATGTTTGTGGCACAGTTTAAACTCTGATCAAACAGTGTATTTAAGTGGTTTAAATGTTATACTCCTGTTTGAGACCACCATGACCAGAGTTTTTGGATATAACCCACCCACAGCGCTAATTATAATGTACTATGGATTTGCAGTGGAACCTCGGTTGTCGAACGTCTCTCATCTTGAACAAATCAGTTCCCGAACATATTTTCCAAACCAAAAATGCACTGGTTTCCGAACAGAATCTTGGTTCCCAAACAGGCAAACTGGCAACTATGTGATTCTCGGGTTGAGATGTATGGCAGGAGAGCATCACTTACACCTCAACCTCCTCTCAATCTGGACACCTGCTTGAATTTGCAGTACCTTTTCTTGATTTTCTTTGTGTTTTACTTTTTTTAAATAAATTATTATTAAATAAGCCACCATGGGACTGAAGAAGGATAGTGATAGCAGTAAAGTGAAAAGAAAAGTTGTTAGAACCACAATAGAGGTGAAAAGAGAAATCTTATCCAAACATGAAAATGACATTCGTGTCTCAGATCTTGCTATGCAGTTTGGTATGGCGATATCAATGATCTGTACAATACTCAAATAAAGAGGCGATCAAGGGAGCTGATGTTGCAAAAGGAGTTAGAGTTCTTACTGAACAAATATCTCAGATGTTTGAAGAAGTGGAAAAATTGTTGCTGATTTGGATAAACGAGAAACAGTTAGCTTGGTAACCAGGCAATTTTTTTATTCAGTGGATCCATGAAGTCTTTGCACCAAATGTGAGAAAATACTTCGAAGATAAAAATTTGCCATTAAAATACCTTCTTGTGACGGACAATGCACCAACCCATCCTCCCTTGGAGGACGAGTTAGTGGAGGAGTTTGATTTTATCACAGTGAAGTTCCTATCCCCTAACATGACTCCTCTAATCCAGCCCATGGACCGACCAGCAGGTCATTTTGAACTTTAAGAAACTCTATACCAAAGCACCATTTCAAAGGTGTTTTTTCCAGAATTCTCCTGAGAATTCTGTAAAAAATCGCTTCAATATCCTCCATTGCTTAATATTTTTGACAAAGCCTAGGTGTTAGTGACTTACAGGACCATAAACTCGGCCTGGAGGAAATTGTGACTGGACTGTGTAGCAGACAGAGACATTCAGGGCTTTTGAGACTGAGTATGTTGCTTTTGTCAATGATGGTGTGTTTCTGGGCAAAAGCATGGGCTTGGAAGTTGGCAATGCTGATGTGGAGGACTACAGGAATGAGCTCACCACGGAAGAACTGGAACATCTTCAGAAGGAGCAGCCAAAGATGGTGATTGAAGAAATGTTTTCAGAGACAGAAGGAGGAGGGAGGATTCCTAGTTCTTTGATCAAAGAAATGTGTGCGAAATGGGTGAGGTGCAAAGTTTTGTGGAAAGAGATCAGTCTTTTTCATCTATATTTTATCTATTTATTGTGTTTATTCTTTTTATGTAAGATTTTGTGCATTTTCATTATTTTTGTATATGATTTTATTGTAAAGATTTAAATAAGCAATCTTCTGGGATTTGGGAACGGATTATTTAATTTTACATTAATTCTTATGGGAAAATGGTTTCAGTTTTCAAACAAATCGGTTTCTGAACAGCCTTTAGGAACAAATTATGTTCGACAACCGAGGTTCCACTGTATAACCTTTCATGGGTGGGTCAGATACCTGTAAAAATTAAAAAAAAAATTAATGATAATGACAAAAAATCCAAGTTAATTAATTATTTACTTGTTGTGAAATCAACTCATTATTTTAATTTCCATTTTAGGGATTGAATGATCTTAATTTGGCTGTCAAGTATTATAAAGATGTACTCCAGTATGATGCTATTAATGTAGAAGGAGTTGCTTGCATTGCAACACATCACTTTTACTCTGATCAACCAGAAATTGCACTTAGGTTTTATAGGTTTGTTTCTTGTTTTGGTAATTTTAATAAGTTGTTGAAGAAAAGCCCATTTTAAAAAGGATGGACAATTTTATAAATGAAGCAGTTTTTTTTAAATTTTTTATTCTAATTTTTGCTTCCTGCTCTAGAATAGCAACACATTTGTTGAAAAACATGATTCCATATGATGCTGATTTGGGAACTATTCTACATTCTCCACCCCGCACTGTTCTGTGCAGCAATTGGAACCCAGTACGAAATACTGCAGAGCAGTGCTATGGAGAGGGTTGGCATAGGTTCTGCAGTCTTTGAACAATACATTCCACTCTCCATGTAAAGAACCTTCTCACTTCTCTGGATAACAAGGATAACACAAGTTCCTTGTGTTATTCTTGTTATCCTTTAAACGGATCCCATTATTTACCAAATTGTTGCTGTTTGTGTACTATTACAAATAGTTTTGTGCTCTGAAGGTGCTAGATATAATACCAGCAAACAAGTTAAATAAATACTATATTTTTGTAAGAGAAAACTAAATATGATTTATTACTCCTACACATTTTGCCCAATATGTCATGAGCTTCTTTCAGGGAGAAGACAGAAAAATTTGTAACAACATTTAAATTCTGAATACAAGAACAAATACAAAAGTGTTGTGAATTAATACCATCAAACAAATTGACTGACGTAGAAAAAAAGCTATCAAAAGTCTGAAATGTGGAAAGGCAGCTGGAGTAGATGGTCCTCTTTTTCAACCCATCTGTCCCTTAGGACAGGTCATAATGAATTAATGCAGCTGGCATGGCACTCCTCTTCTGTATGGAATAGGTGGAATTCCAACAGAAATTTTCAAATATGGAGATATAAAAGTTAGAGAAAATCTACATTGCATAATTCATAAGGCCTGGTCAGAATGTTGAACTATAGGTGATTGGAGTGGAGTTCTCATAATTCCTAACTATAAAAAATGAGAAATAAACAAGAATTACAGGGGAATTTCTCTGTTAAGTTTTCCAGGTGAAATTTACACAAGCAGATTTGCGAAGAATCTATGAAGCATTGTGGAAGAGAAAGTTGGAAAAGAGCAAGCTGGGATCAGTCCAAGTAGGAGTTGTAAGGATAAGATTTTCACTTTACAACAAATATTTTAGAAATCTTGGGAATATAAGAAAAATCTGTATATTCCTTGGAGACCTAGAAAAAGCATATAACAAGATACCAAGAGAAACATTTTTTGGAATTGCTACAATTATGTGGGCCAAATGGAATATTATACGAGGATGGTCTGAAAAGTTCTCGGCTTCGACCATAGATGGCAACACTATCGGCAAGATTTTTTTTTTCTAAGTTGGTTTCCTAAACATCCATGTGAAATTGCAAGTCATTCTATCAAGTATTTTGTTTTATACAGCTGTCTGAAGCAAAATTGTTGTCTATATTCCTTGAAACGAATAAAATTAAGTATCTTGTGGTTATAAAATTCTTTGCAAAAGAAATTCATTCAGAGTTCATAAAAGTTTATGGGCACTCTTCTCCTTTGTTTTTGACAATTAAGAAAATGGGTTGCCGAGTTTAAACATGGTCGTATGAGCCTTGAACATGATCCACTTGAAGGACGTCCAAAAAGCGTAACAACACCAGAAATCATTGATCAAGTGCACGATATGGTATGGGATGACCGGCAAGTCAAAGTGCATAAAATTGCTGAGACTATAAGCATTTCAAAAGAATGTGTAGGATATATTTGCATGAAGAATTGCAAATGAAAAAGCTTTGCGCAAGATAGGTTCTGCACTTGCTCACAGCAGATCAAAAGCGCACTTGCATGAAAATCTCTAAACAGTGCTTGGAGAGCATTTTAACAAGAATAAAACCAATTTTGTGCATCCATTTATTACTAGGGATGAGACTTGGATTCACCATTACACACCAGAATCCAAACAGCAGTCAAAACAGTGGACAGAAACCGGTTGTTCAGTGCCAAAGAAGACAAAGTTGGTTCCATCAGCAGGAAAGGTCATGGCATTGGTATTTTGGGATGCTAAAGGCATTTTGTTTATTAATTATCTTGAAAAGGGTAAAACAATAACTGCGGAATATTATTCCGATCTTTTAACCAGACCAGATGAAACAATTCGTGAGAAAAGTTTGCAGAAGAAAAAAAATCATCTTTCATCAGGACAATGCACCTGCCCACAAAGGTGTTTTGGCAATGGGAAAATTGAGGGATCTGCACTATGAATTGTTGGAACATCCACCCTATTCCCCAGATTTGGCTCCCTCTGACTTCTATCTCTTCCCAAAACTAAGACTCTTTCTCACTAGTCAATGTTTTTCTTCGAATCAAGAGGTGATTACAGCTGTAGAGGGATATTTTGCAGATCTTACTGAGAACCGCTACAGGGACGAGATAGTGGTACTGGAGCATCGCTTGAATAAATTTATTAGTCTTAAGGGAGATACGTTGAAAAATAAAAATAATTTTGAAATTATAAATTCGTTTTTGAAAAGGCCGAGACCTTTTCAGATCACCCTCGTACAAAATGTAATACATATTGTATATTTAAATTGTAAGCATTCAGAATTCAGTGAAGTATACAGGACGCTGTTTTGATGTAAAATTGGGTATAAGGGTTCAAACGATTTTCACTCTTATTCATCCATCATCTATATGGATCACATTATGAAAGAAAGTAGCATTAAATGTGATATCAGAATTCGAGATATCAAGCTTAGCTCTTTACTTTGTGCATATGATAAGCTCCTGAACAAATTCAGTGCAGGTCTGGAATTCTTTAAGTAAATCAAACAATAGCTGTCAAAAATGTATGAAAGTCAATGTTAAAAAGATAAAGATTATGAAAATTGTCAGAATGTAGAAAACTAATTACCTCCTGAATGGAGAACCTATAGAACATGTAACATATTTCAGCTGTTTAGGCACAATTTTTAGTGAAGATGGCAAATTATGGAAATAGACAACATAATAAACAGTGGTGGTGGGGAGCCAGTAGAATAAATTTATATGTAGTAAGAGAGAAATTAGCCAAAACACTAACTAGCAGTATACAAGAGTGTTTAAGCTGATTTTAAGTTATTGATCTTAGAGTTGGGTTAGAAATAAAGCACTTCATCAAAGTCTAGAGATTACAGATATGAGAGTTCTTAAAAAAAATTCAGACAATGAACAGATAGCATTAATTGCAGAATCATATTAAAAATGTAGATATCAGGAATGAACTTAACATGGTTAGCATTTATTGAGGAATATATGAGCAGAGTGAAGCTAAGGTAGTATGGGTACTGAAAGAGAATGGGAAAGAAAAGATTTGCTACAACAGGTGTGTAATACCAAGATGACAGGAAAAACACCCAGATGAAGTTAAAGATCTTGGTGGATTGATGCAGTCTGATGTGGCTTAGAAGATGGGAATATAATGTATAACAATGTTGGAGTACTGAGAACTAATAGACTAATTTGGAGGAAAATCATTGATAGGAGATTAGTAATGTCAACTTAATCATGTCATACTCTCTTAGGATCCTGTATACCTCTTGAGGGTACATATCTGGAAATTAATCATGATGATGATGATGATAATAATTAGTTTTATACAGTTGATCCTTAAACAACATGCGTTTTGAACTGCATGGATCTAACTTATATGTGGATTTTTTCAATAAATATATTGGAAAATTGTTTGGAGATTTGCAACAATTTGAAAAAACTTGCAGACAAACTATATAGCTTAGAATTCTTGTTGAAAGGCTTATATGCTGGTTAAACATGATAACTAATAATTAAGGAATTGACAGTGTACACTAGAAATATAAATTATAAATACTTTCCGATATTTTGGCAACGTCACGTTGCCATCTTCTTGGGAACTTAAAATAAAGAACAGGTGCACGCAAGTGCTACATAACAGCAAATGAGAAATGAAGTGAGGAAGCTACCATTTTCCTAAAGTCCTGATGGTGCCCCCTGGTGGGCTATATTGGTAATTATTGGCCTTTGGGCTGAAGTTCTTCTGATATGTTTCCCAAATTTGGGGCAGTCTTATGCACCCAAACTTGTTGAGGTTTGGCATGTTCCTAAGGGCTGAGGCTGATTCCATGAATAGTCTTTCATATTCGGTGTATTACTGTGGCTTTCTTCCACCTTATTCTGTGGCGGGTATCCAGAGCATGGTCTGCAAGCCCAGAGTGGCTGTAATGGTGAAATCGGATGTAGTCCTTGTGTTCTGAGATTCTGATATTTGCTGTCCTGCCTGTTTGGCCAAAGTAGGACAATTTACAGCTGCAAGGGACCTGGTATACACCAGGTAGGTCTAGGAGAAGTGGTTGGTCTTTAATGGAGCGGATAAGGGATGCCAATTTTCTATATGGTCTGTAACAGGTGGTTGTCATGTTTTTTTAAGATTTTTTTGATTTTTTCCGAGGTGCCTCGGATATAGGGGATGGTGATGGATTTAGAGTAATCTTTCTTGTGAATGGGTTGTGGATAACTGGTTTAAGTATTTTTTGGATTTTTTTTTTTGGGGGGGGGTAGCCCCTTGGCTGAGAAAGTGTTAGTTCAGTGGTTAGGGCTTGATCATTTAAACAGATAAGTTTTGCCCTGTTGAATAGTGTCTTAATAACTCCATATTGTTGTGAAGGGGGGGGGAGGATTGTTGATGAATGTATTTGCCTGTATGGGTGGGTTTTCTATAAATTGAGAAAACCAAGGTTCCATCAGGTTGGTGTGTGACTAGTGTGTCTAGGAAGGTGAGGCTATTGTTTTTCTCTTTTTCTAGGGTGAACTTGATTCTAGGGTGTTGGCCAAGGGTGGGGAAAGTGGTGAACCCATGGCTGTCCCCTCTATCTGTTTGTAGAATTTTTCCTGCCAAACGAAATAGCCTGAGTTCATTGTGAACTGAAATAGGGCTGAGATATCGGGAGGAAATTTAGCTTGGATTAGCTCTAAGGTTTCTTTGAGGGGGACATTTGTGAATAAGGAGGAGACGTCAAAACTGACAATTATGTCATTATGTTGGAGTGTAAGGTTTTCTATACTGGTTTTGAAGTGGGCTGAGTTTTTTGTGTGTGATGGTGTATTGCCAGTATAGTGTGAGAGTGCTTTGGCTAAATACTTAGCTAGTTTGTAAGTTGGGGGAATCAATGCCATCCACTATGGGATGTAATGGCACATTTTTTTTGTGTATTTTTGGGAGCCCATATATACAGGGGGGGGGGATCTAGAGTTATATGGTTTTAGTCTGTTAGTAGTCTCCACAGGCCAAGAAGTAACCTTCTTAAGGAGCCTATGGAGTTTTCTGATTTGTGAGTTGGTGGGATTGTATTCAATGGGGAGGTAAGTAGCTCGATCTAATAGTAAAGCCTTAAGCTTACCTGTGTAGTCATTATGATGGAGTACCACAGTGGCGTTTCCCTTATCCGCTTTGGTGATAACTATTTCTTTGTTTTTCTTCAATTCTTGTAGTGACTTGTATTCACTAATGGATATGTTGGTTTTTGGTGGTTTTGCTTTTGTGAGAACACAGGCTATATCCAATCTAATATCGTTGGCGATGTGGTTTGGAAGGTGGCGAATCCCACGTTCAATCTGGTCATGAATTCCTCAGCCGGTAATTTCCTAGGAGCAATGGCGAAGTTGTGACCATGTGACAGAGCGTTGAGTGCTTCAGGCTTCACGGTAACTGACGAAAGGTTAACTACAGTGTTGGTTTGTAGTTTTTGTTTGGACGTCGAGTTCTTTTTTAGTTTATCAAACTTGTTGATATGTCGACTCCGTATTCGTTCAAATTCTTTATTTGCCGCAGTACACGAGACGTCATGTAGAATTGACCAAAGTTCGTGATTAAGCATATTTGAAAGCTCATCCTCTAGCGCTAAAATAGCTCTGTTTATGTCGGCTAGGGAACCGCGTGTTGCGGTAATTTGCTCCCGAAGTAAAGCCTGGCTTGCCCGGTTGTAGATACGGAGAGTGCTCTGTGAAACGAAATGGTGCTTCAATTTTACACAATTTGGGATTACCTGGTTATCCCAGCAGTGTTTTAGGAAGGTCAGACGATTCAGTTGTCTGGATAACTTCAGCTCTAGTTTGCTGTAATGGTGGGCCTTGTGTGCGAAGGAATCTCCGTGAATGATCGTAATTCTTGTTGAACGGCTTATATGCTGGT
The DNA here is from genome assembly GCF_054136105.1 of Typopeltis vanoorti. Lineage (NCBI taxonomy): Eukaryota > Metazoa > Arthropoda > Arachnida > Uropygi > Thelyphonidae > Typopeltis > Typopeltis vanoorti. The sequence goes on from NC_143558.1 coordinate 59,580,089, forward strand.
TTAATCCGATTTCACCATTACAGCCACTCTGGGCTTGCAGCCTCTGGATACCTGCCTCAGAATAAGGTGGAAGAAAGCCACAGTAATACACCACAGCAAGTTCAGATATGAAAGACTATTCATGGAATCAGCCTCAGCCCTTAGGAACATGCCAAACCTCAACAAATTTGGGTGCATAAGAAAGCCTCAAATTTGGGAAACATATATCAGAAGAACTTCAGCCCAAGGCTAATAATTACCAATATAGCCCGCCAGGGGGCACCATCAGGACTTTAGGAAAATGGTAGCTTCCTTACTTCGTTTCTCATTTGCTGTTATGTAGCACTTGCGTGCACCTGTTCTTTAAGTTCCCAAGAAGATGGCAACATGACGTTGCCAAAATATCGGAAAGTATTTATTAAAGTTGTTTTTAATTTATATTTCTAGTGCATGCTGTCAATTCCTTAATTATTAGTTATTATATAGCTTAGAAATATCAAAAAATTAATAAAAAAGTGAGGTATGTCAGGAATGCATAAAATATAAGTATAAAATACTAAAATATAAATATAAAATACCAGTCTATTTTATCATTTATTACCATAAATATACACAAATACACAATATACAAATCTATTATAAAAGTTAAAATTTATCCAACTTAACAAACACTTGCAGACTGTACTTGTCGCCATTTGATGTCAAGAGAAATATAAACAAATGTAAAGATGCAGTATTAAATCATAACTGCATAAATTAACTGTTATTAATTAAATAAATTTAATTAATTAGCATAAAATTTTATGATGATTTATGCATTAGTGTATAGGCTAGGCTGCCATAAAGTAATCATATTACTGTTGCTTCATTATCAATGCATGAATTATTATACATAAAAATATGAATTTGCTTCTTCACATTATCTTTTCATTTTTGATGTCTAGTGTTAGTCATACGTATAACATGTACTGTATTTTGTATCATGTAAGATAATATTGATGTAGGTACAGGCAGATGATTCATCTTGTATACAGAAGACTTAAACTTACGGTATCGATAAATACAGTGCAGTACTGTAAATGTATTTTCTCTTCCTTATGATTTTCTTAATAACATTTATTTTTCTCTAACTTACTTTATTGTAGGAGTACAGTATATAATATGTGTAATATACAAAATATGTGTTAATTGACTGTTTATGTTATTGTTAAGACTTCTGGTCAACAGTAGGCTGTTAGTAGTTAAGTTTTTGGGTAGTCAAAAGTTATATGCAGATTTTTGACTGCATGAGGTGGGGGGGAGGTAGGTTCCCCTAACCCCTGCATTGTTCAAGGGTCAACTGTATACTGAAAAATCATAATTAGTCAACCTTAATCTTAATATAATGAAAAATCATAATCATTCATGCCCATTTTGCTGAAACTCAACATAAGGAAAAAAAATTGACCGTGGAAAGCTATATTTTTTTGTATATCTGCTGGCACTGAAACACTGCTACAAGTTGAAGAGTGATCTATCTTAATTCATTTTCTCTAAATCATAGCTTTTCTTCAAGCTTCTTTATTTAGTTATACTTAATTATTTACCATTTTGCTATGTTAAACAAGATTTTACTGCTTTTTTTCTCACTGCTCTCCATATCCCCTGATAATTTATATTTGTTCCCATGACTATGGGCTGTTAATGAGAAATCATTTCTATTTGTTTCAATCCTTTTTGTCATGATGGGTGAAATACAAGATCCAGCAATAACAGAAAATTAAAAGTAGAAATTATGATTTTGCAAAAATGTTTATCCTTTAAAACACGTTTCAAAGATCTTTTTTAAATAAGGAAGCCATTCAGCTTTTAGTCATACAAGAAAAAAAATAGGTAATATAAGGAAAAAAAATAGTCAGCAGTATATTTATTCCTTCCATGATAAGCCTGAATACTTATAATGGACAGTCAATTGCTCATAGAACACAATAACTACATGGGGGTTTCAGAAAAGTAAGATAACACATTTTTTTTTTTATCAAGGATGTTTAATAATGGGAAGTTGAAATTATACACCAAGAAATAAGTGAACATGCACTACTTCTCCACAGAGTCTCCAAGTTTATTGATGCACTTGTCCGAACGATAGATCTGTTTATCGTTATCACTACTAAAGAAGTCCATGCCCCCACCCAGTAACCAATATTGCACTGCCTGATGAACTTCCTCATCCATAGTGAAATACCTTTCAGAAATGGAAGTCTTCACTGTAGGGAGAGGGGTATGTGGCAGAGTTTTCCAACAATTACAGCACAACCACTCACAAGTGGTGTGTGGAGTAGTGTTGTTGTGCAGCAATATCATGCTGTTTGTCAGGAGTCCTGATTGTTTGTGTTGAATATTAGTTTTCAGTTTGTCCAATATTGCACAGTAAACTCTGCATTGATTGTTTCTCCCTTCAATAAGAAGTCCACCATCAGAATGCCTTGTCAATCCCAGAACACTGTGGCCATTACCTTTCGACAGTGGGAACAGTTTTGAAGTTTTTGTGCATAGGCGATTGTTAATTTATTTGAGGAAATAAATTAATACCTTGATACCATTAACCATGTCGCCGTCAATATGGATAAAATACATCACTCTTCTACACTTCATATCCATCATATATTTCAATGTAATATCAATGGCATTACAGTTTTAATATGCACTTTGCATCCATTGTAACCTGGACGTATATATATATGTCTTGGCTGGTTGGGTGGTTAAAAAATAATCATTAAGTTGATAGGATTTGATGACATATTGCCACTCGTCTTAAGAGACTGTTCCAGGGAATTGGCACTAGCATTGGCATGCCTGTTTAATAAGAGTCTTGCAACAGCACAATTTCCAAGGGAGAGGAATGAAGGTAAAATTATTTCACTGCATAAAGGTGGTGCATCAGATCTTACTGACATTATACTTTCTAATTTGGTATCATCAGCAAATAATCGAATATCTCCTCTCACATCCCGTTTGCACCTGAAAATATCTTCAGGACTGGGATAAGGTGGTGCAACACCAGGGCGACTCCCTTTCAGGCACAAACTTTGTTTTCTCACACTTGGATAAAGGATTAAACTAAATTTATTATATTCTAACCAAGTGAAAAATAAACTTTCAACATCTTTCTCTAAATCCAGAGTAATTTATTAAAAAGGTGGCACACTATTTGGCAACAGTTTTGGCAGAGATGACCTCCTATAGGCAGAGATGACCTTGCTAACGCTTCTGGCTGGTATCTCCACTTGGGCCTGGCTCCCACTGAAGAGACCTCAATAAAGGTCGAAACTAGTCTGGGTAGTGGCCCTTCCCTTAATGCATAACATTAGACATATCCGCAAGGAGATGTGTTTTGCATTATGGGAGATACTGAGATAGGAGTAATAGTAGCTTGCTCCACATTTGCAGGGAGTCGCCCTGGTGTTGCACCACCTTACCCCAGTCCTGAAGATACTTTCAGGCGCAAACTTTGTTTGCTCACACTTGGATAAAGGATTAAACTAAATTTATTATATTCTAACCAAGTGAAAAATAAACTTTCAACATCTTTCTCTAAATTCAGAGTAATTTATTAAAAAGGTGGCACACCATTTGGCAACTCCTATAGGCAGAGATAACCTTGCTAATGCTTCTGGCTGGTATCTCCACTTGGGCCTGGCTCCCACTGAAGAGACCTCAATAAAGGTTGAAACTAGTCTGGGTAGTGGCTCTTCCCTTAATGCATAACATTAGACATATCCGCAAGGAGATGTGTTTTGCATTATGGGAGATATACTGAGATAGGAGAAATAGTAGCTTGCTCCACCTATGCAGGGAGTCACCCTGGTGTTGCACCAACCTTACCCCAGTCCTGAAGATACTTTCAGGCACAAGCTTTGTTTGCTCACACTTGGATAAATGATTAAACTAAATTTATTATATTCTAACCAAGTGAAAAATACACTTTCAACAATAGTTGCACCCAGTGGCCCTGACCAGGAACCAAAAGGCAGTCAAGCCTTCTGGTCCATTGCTAATAGGCTTTGTGTAGGCATTGCATGCTACAGATGATGTGAAATTGGAGAGGATAATAATTAATAAAAGTGAATAGAGATATGCAGGATGATGTAAAGAGAGTGTGAAGAAAGGACAAAGTTTTATTGCCAGTAGGGTAATGGTCTAGTGCCAATAAAATGTTCACTGAGGATTATTATTTTGTACACTTCCCAAAAGATACAAGAAGTGTGTAATGCTTATTAAAGCACCAGAATACTTATCTATTGAGAAATCTTTCACCTTATGAGTGATTTTTAGCTCTAAAGCAAAGGATGTGCTTATACTTATGCCAAAACAATATACCTGTATACAGTGGCGTATTTAGGTATAGGCCGTATAGGCCCGGGCCTAGAGCGGCAAATTTTGAGTGGCGGCGGAAATTTCCGGAGTCTCATTTTTGTAATTATTACATGTTCCTTATATGCCGCATCTACTCACAAATAGAGAAATATTTTTCTTTTCCTCATTGTGAGTTTAGTCTGCAAGCATATTGGCACGTAATCAGATTCTGCATAACTATACAGACCGATATATACATATGTATTTATATTACGAATTTACAATATAAATAGGTTATGCATGTAAATCAACACATGTTCATTAAATATGGGGAGGGGGTGGCACTTTCTGCAGGCCTAGGGGCGGGAAATACCTAAATACACCACTGCCTGTATATAGTTTTTGCATTATATATATATGCTGTTTTTGTCATGTGGAAGATCTGCTAATTTTTGGTATATAGAATTTATTAGTGTTACATTGTAAGTAAATAATCTGCTTAGAATATGGAAAGTCATTCTGAAGGCCATACCATTAAGATACAGTATTATCATTCTATATACCCTCATATACAAGCTTTCAGAATGTTTCTTTTAGAATTTTATTTCTGGTATAAATAATAAAAATATAATGAAAGTTTTGTTTTCGGTGTAATCATTTAGGAATACACTATATTAAGTATTAGTACATTCAGTTATAAATTTGCTAGTATTGAATATAATATTTCTTTTACAGACGACTTCTGCAGATGGGTATTAACAATTCAGAATTGTATAATAATCTTGCTCTATGCTGCTTTTATGCCCAACAGTATGATATGGCTGTGATGTGCTTTGAAAGAGCTCTGGCATTAGGAACTGATGAAACCCTTGCTGATGTTTGGTATAATATTGGGCACATGGCTTTAGTAAGTATGTTTAGTTTTTGCAGATTTATACTGAAATTGAAGCATTTTAGTTTTCTGTACATTGTATTTTGCATTGACGTGCACAAATTAGCATTATTAATTTGTCTTCAGTCATATCTTCTGGTATGATCATTACATGGTATGGAATTTTATGAAAATGAATGATGTTGGCATGAAAAAAGGTGATGAAAGACTCATGAGAGGTAAAATGAATGGAGTGATCGAGTCATTGGATATGAGGAGTAAGTGAGCAAAAGAGTTGGTAGTTGTAGTAGGGACAAATGACTTGACTGTGTATAAGGAGAATGTAAGATTCGATATCAGGAGATTGTTGAGAAAGATTAAAGATAATAGTGTGATAGGAAAGGTGGTCAGTGTGTTGCCACAGTATGACAGTGATGAGATGATGAAGAGAGCAAGGATTTTGAATGATATGTTAGTGGAAATGTGCGAAGAGAAAGCAGCAGTTTATTAATATGTGAAATGAGTGTGAAGGAAGAATTGAATTGTATAAGAGTGATGGACTGCATTTGAATGGTTTTGGTGTGAGTCATTTCGAGAAACTGTTGCTGGAAGGGAGATTAATGGGTGCAGAGAATGAATCTGAGCAAGTAAGAAGCACTGTGAAAGAGCAGGAGAATAAGGAAGGAAGGAGAGATTGAAGTGGTGCTTATGAATGAAGAAGTGGGTAGCGTGAGTGTAGAGAATGAGAGAACAAGTATGCAAGACAAACAGGGAAATTGGGACTCTCAAGAAGATGGACAGGGGAAGTCAGCATGAAAAAGCTTGATGCTCAAAGAGGATGTGAATGCATCTGTAGACAAGGAGAAAATTGGATTGCCTGGGATGTAGGAAAAGAAACAGTTGGATTTAAAGAAGAGTCTGGAATGAGTAAGGAGAAAAAGAAATGGCTTGAGGAAGATATGGAGAAGTCACATCTAATAAGTGGTATCAGTGGAACTTGTTATAGATCCAGAAATAAGCTGTTATGTTTGTATACAAAAGCTAGGAATACCAGTAACAAGGGAAATGAAATGGTTGCATTGATTGAGTTCTTCACCAAAAAATTGTTGTAATAAGTGAGACATGGTTTGAAGAGGATGATATCCTGAAAAGAATAGAGGTTGAAGATGTGTTTTGTGAAGATAGAAAGGGTAAAAAGGAATGTAGAGTGTTTTGTGTGCATACCTGGGAATCACACAAACTACTCTTCCTACTGCACTGTTGTCTTTCACTTCATTGAATAATCTCCTGATATCCATCCTCACATTATTCTTATGCAAACCAAATCATTTGTTCCAACCACAACCACTAACTCCCTTTCACACTTCTCATTTCCAGTGCCTCATTCATCTTGTTCATCCCAACTCGTGGAAAACAGACCTTGCTCACCTCTCATCTACCACATCTTTTATAATAGAATCTCCAATAGTGCTATTGTTGAGTCATTTGCTGCTTCTTTTCTCCACTATCTTTCATTTATTCTTTCACATTCTTTCGTTCATATCCACCAAATGTCTAATTTCATTTTGTATATGGCTCAACTCATTCTCATTTTTATCATTTCATTCTTCATTTCTTGCATTCCAACAATCATTCCCATTATTGTTCCATTAGTCAGGCTTTCTGCCATTTTTGCAGTCATGCCAACTCTTGCACTCCCAGTCAGGCTCACTTCTGCTTCCACATTTATATTCGTCACTTCCGTATTCACTATCACATTCTTCATAATCGTATTTTAATATTCACTCTTCTGGCTATTATTCTCAGTCTTACACTCATCACTTCATTTTGCCTTTCATCTGATATTCTTCACTTCCTATTCACGACTTTCATTTAAATCTCCACAGTCCATTAATATATCACACTTTCTGCTGACCCTCACCCTCTAACTTATTTTGTTTAATCTATTAACAAAACAAATTCAGCTGTCACATTCACCTGTACGTATATATTACACCTCCGATAATGAACTGTATTAGACATTAGAACCAAAAACAATCTTAGATCAAAATCATCTATCAGTTATGTAGCTAGTGAAAAATGCATGGGATAAAATCCAGCAAATGAAGGATAGGTATAGAACACATCATTTCTGTATCCTGGAACATACTAGATGCATTGTTGATGAACCCAATGCAACTGCAGACACTTTAGGAGGGAAAGCTTTGCTAGAATCTCCTCAGCATGACATCCTCCTAAATTTATGATATTGAAAAAAAAAAAAAAAAAAAAAAAAAAGGGAACCAGTGGCTCGACTTTTCTTCAAATGGACCAGAGTCATACAATCATTAAGCGGAATGGAAAAGAGTGCTTTTCCTCTTTAATGCCAGTGCCACAAAGACTGATAACATCCATTATGAGATAACATTTCCCACCATTTTCTATGGGCCCTCTTCCCTTACTATACAACAGAATACTCACCGAATTTTCATGACATGAGGCAATTGTTGCCTTCCCAAAACTGTTTTTGTAAGATATTGAAGAAAATGCTTAATGTCAGATCTCTGTAATATTTAGCAAGCAATAATCTTTTCTCCAACATATAGTATATCTGTTGTAGATACTGATTAATATTGGACTATTTGATCCATCTATAATTGGATAAAGGATGAAAACAAGAATATAATTTCTTGGCATCTTTAATTTATAGTATTACCAACTGAAAAAACAACATCTGTTTCTAATCCAGAGTATTTTAGCAATAAGGTGGGACTCCTTTTGACTACTTGAATATGGAAATATGACTTTTGTGCCTGTCTCTCGCTGATGATATCTTGAATTTTGGCAAGATAAATACTTTGTTTTTCACTTTGATTTTATTTTACTGGTGCTAGTGGTGGTTTCGTCCCCATCAGCACTGTTTTTTTTTAAAGGAAATATTGGTAGTGCAGCTAATATCTGCATTATGAGATTACTTTTGGCAGTATTTTATAGTTGCTCAAATAGAGCATTTGCTGGTGGTGTAGAATTATTTCTATATCACAGGATTATTTAATTCTCAGTCTTACGATTGAAAGGGGAGGGGTTTTCCCTCTCTTACAGTCAAACAGAGGTTTTAGTCCTTTTCCCCCACCTGAGATAATGGTACGAATTCCTTCAAGGTTGCAAATTCTAGGAATTGAAATTTCAGGATATGAAGAAGCGAGATGGGTGATGAAGGTTTTAAAAGAGATAGTTGGTGCTAATAAGATTTATACCGTATGGCAGAGGGAAATATTTAATTGTAATTAAAGATGTGGAAACAAGGGACAAACTATTACAGTGTTTTACTTTTGAAGGCAGCACAGTTATTCCTGTAATGGTTGGTCCATCTATAATAACAGTAAAAATCGAAAGATTTACTATATATTTCTAATGGAATATATAGAAAATAGTAATGAAATTCTTATACAGACATTCTCGAAATGGGGTAAGATAAGTAACATATGGTAAGGTTTATCAGGTGAAGATTCGAACTGGTTTTCTGGTGATATTACCTTCACAATGGATATGAAGATGCCCATACCAAATTTTGTCAACATTGGTACAACCCAAGTTATGGTAAACTATCCTGGAGTACAATGTCAGTGCCTGTGTTGTGGTTCATATGATCACTTGGGTGGTAACTGCCCCAAGTCTAAATGTTTCAACTGCATGGAGATAGGACATATTGTTATCAGTGTCTCAAATCCTGTCAGTAATGCGAAAGTTTTGAACACTGCATTAACACCTGTCCTTTTAGAACTTTCACGGAAAGAGTGGGAGCACCGGTTGAGCCAATTAGAACATCATATATATATCAGAGAGTCATAATGAAGAGTTCCTGGATCTTCCAATTCAGTCTTGTAAAGACGGCACTTTTAAACAAACTACACTTGGTAAAATCACAAAACGTGCATGACCAAATCACCTAGAAATTAGCCCCAAGTTTCAGATTTGCAGGAGGCCACTTTTCCAATCAAATATAGATGTAACAACATCAGTTGAAATTACCAATAATGAACCTAGTATAACAACAATAGATACAAGATGAAATTCAAAAACATGAAACTGTTCTACAAGGAAAAAGAAAAACAAGTAAGACAACTGAAAGAACTTAATATGTAGACAAGATCGTCAAAAAAGAAAAATGAATTTAAAAAAAATTGAGGATAAACAAAAAAAATTAAAACTACATCTAAAAGAAAAAGAAGTAATAAAAAATGTAAAGATGGTGAAGGTTGTGGATCATCAAATGAAAACTCTTCAGGCTTAAGAGTTTATGGAGTATGAAGAACCATCTCATGCTAATAAAGGAAAAGCAAGAGATACAATTAAAGAAAATATAATAAAATTTATTGATTGAAAGTTTTCTCAGTATGATTATCATCTAGATAAAACGAAAATAACTAGCTTCCAAATCAAGAACGATAGGCATGAAATTGAAATAATGGAAAGCAACTGTAAAAAACTGGAAAATGATTTACAAGAAGCAGGCTACACAATTGCTCCTTCACAGATTGAAGACCTCATTAGGTTCATCCAAAATCTAGAAGTTAAAGACTTACTAGTGGCACTTCATTAATCATAGCAATTACTGTCTGCATTGCCTCATTAAATGTAATTAAAAATACCATATATTTTATTATAAACTATATGGAAACTTATGCTACACCATAATATCAGGTTTTTGTTTCTCCAAGAAATATACTTCTGCAGATATAAAAATATAAAAACTTTAGCAAAGAGATATCCACTTCTTTCTTATTGGAGCTTTAGAAGATTTAACAGGGCTGGAGTAGGAGTTCTTATTCTTGCTCCACTCCTTGGGTCATTCTGTAATATCCAAAGGGATGCAGAAGGAAGAATCATGACAATGGACTGGATGTGTAATAAGGTTTACAAAAAAAAATGTTTATGCTCCATCCAATGGAACAGTTAGACGAAAATTCTTCCAGGAATTGGAGCCATATTTATATGGTGGCCACTACATTATAGCAGTTGGAGACTGGAATTGTATTGATAACCCCACATTAGTCAAAATAGGAAGACACCCCCAGAAGTTTAAAAAAGGCAACAGTTCTGCTAACACTGTAAAAAATGTGCAAGAAGTGTATGGCAATAATGTTTTGAATGTGTGAAAGTGCCAGCAATGGTTCCAAAAATTTTGACAAGGGGAACTTTAGTTTGAAAGACTCCCCTCACTCTTTGCTGCCCTGTCTCTCTCTCAATAATGATATGCTGGAAGGTGCTATTGCAAGTAATGCCAATGTAACTGTTGAAGATTTAGCAAAAGATCTTAACCACGCTACCGACTAGGACGTATATATTATTATTATTATTACCACGGGCTACTCCAGGAGTCCTTAGACTCATCGAGGGAGGCCCTAAACATCATGTTCATGCAGCTGTTCAACATTCTCACAGTATCTATCATACCTTGCCTTGAACTCGCTCACTGTCATAGCACCCACAACAGACTCTGGCAGCTTATTCCACTCATTTACCACTCTAAAAGTAAAGAACCCAGCTCTAACACCCCTGCTAACCACACTCTTGCCCAGCTTCCATGGGTGTCCCCTAGTTCTCCCACCACCAGTCCTGATCTCAAAAATATCATCTGAATTAATCCTATAGAATCCTTTTAGCAATTTGAATGTCTCAATCATGTCTCCCCTTTTCCGCCTATCAACTAGTTTCTGCAACCCACAAATCTTCAACCTGTTCTCATATGGTTCATTCCATAGACCTGCTATCATCTTAGTCACTCGCCTCTGGATCCTCTCAACCTCCTCCCCATCAAGAAGGAACCGAGGTGACCAAATCTGGGCACAGTAGTCGAGATGAGGTCTTATCAGGGCTCGGTACAGAGGTACAATAACTTGTTTTTCTCTGCTCGTCAAGGTATTTTTCAACAACCAAGTGAGTTGATGAGCTGATTTAGCTACTTTTGCAGTGTGCCCCCTAAACTTCATCTCCCTATCCACCAACACTCCCAAGTCCCTGGCCTCATCAATCTCTTGGAGTACAGTTCCACCAATGTGGTATACTGCTGCTAATCTTTTCACTACGAAATGCATAACCTTACATTTTGTCACATTAAATTGACATCCATTCTCCTTAGTCCAGAACTCCAGTCTATCTAAGTCATGTTGCAAGACTTTGACATCTTCTGCATTCACTATTGCCCTACCCAACTTTGCCTCAACTAGACCCTTCCCTATATCGTTAATGAACAGATTAAACAGCAGTGGTCCAAGAACAGAACCCTGTGGCACACCACTAGTCACAGGCCGTTTTTTGGACTCTACTCCTGAATAAACTACTCTTTGATATCTCTCCATCAACCACCCAGCTATCCATCTCACCAACCCTATATCCATTCCCATATGTTGTAGTTTACGGATTAGAATATCATGTGGTATCCTGTCAAACGCCTTTGCCAGGTCCAGCAGTATCACTGTAAACCCATTTCCCTTATCCAGTTCAGCCGTCACCTTGTTATAAAACTTGAGCAAGTTACTGAGGCATGATCTACCCTTCACAAAGCCATGCTGTCCTGTGTACAGTATCTCATTTTCATCAATCCATTCCTGTATTTTTCCCTTGACTACTTTCTCCAAGACCTTGACAACGACTCCTGATATGCTGATCGGTCGGTAATTTGCAACCATAGTCTTGGATCCTCCTTTATGCAGTGAAACTATTTTCCCCTCTTTCCATGCCTTCGGGACTAAGCCAGACCTGAGACTCAGATTAAACAACATGGTCAAGGGCACTGATAATTCATTAGCCGCTTCACGCAAGACCCGTGCCGGTATACCATCCAATCCCACAGATGTATTCACATTAAGGTTCTGTAATAGACTATTCACCTCCACTTCATTCATCACAATTCCCATATAAACTAATGGTTCCTTCATTTTTTCAACGTCACCACCTGGATGATATACTTTTGCAAAGTGCGCGCTCAGTAACTCCACTATATCGACTGGTTCAGTGAACTCTTTACCATCGTCATTCCTTAAAATCATTTTGCCATGTACAGTTTTTTTCTTGCTTGCAGCATATTGAAAGAACTGTTTGGGATTCTCTTTTGCTTGCATAGCTAGTTTCCTTTCATAATCGGCTTTTGCTGTTTTTACCACACTCGTTACCCTTCTGGCTTGTACTTTATACCGTTCGTGTGCCTGCAGGTCACCCCTTTCTTTAAATTCCCTCCATAGTTGTTTCTTTTTTTGCAGCTCAAGCTTAATGGTGTTATTCATCCATTTAACCCCTCCTTGTTTCACTATTCGGACCTTAGGTATACAATCAGCCATAACCTCCTGTAAATGCTCTTTGATCACTTCCCATGCTCTATCGACGTCCAGCCCTTGCAGTTGTACATACCATGGCACTGATCCAAGCAATCTCCTAAGCTTGTCATACTTGCCAGCACGGTAATTCCACATATACCCTGTCTTAATCACAAATTTCACACCTTTAGCCACCTCCCAGGTCAAGACCTTATGATCACTCTCACCAATAGGTGGCAACATGGTCATATTCATTACAGTCAAATTCTCAGATACTATTACCAGGTCAAGCACTCTCACACCCCTAGTATTTTCAATTACATGCTGTTTCAGATAGTTATCCCTTAATAATTGAATAAAATCCATTTCCTTCCTCACATGTGTCCTCTCCTCCTTCCAATCAATGTTACCATAGTTGAAATCCCCCATAATAATTACCCTCCTTCCACTCATTTCATCAATTTCCCTATGCATACTATCTCCACCATCTATTCCATCACCTGGTCTATAGCAGCACCCAACTGTATATTTTATTCTGCCAGTCTCAATCTCACACCAAATAGCCTGAAATGAGCTCCTTTCACTATCCTGCGATAAAACTTCAATTCTCCTTGGCTGCAGTTCATCAGCTATCATCAATAACACCCCTTCCCCAATTTTATTCTCTCTGTCCCTCCTAAACATACTATAACCTACACATTCTATCCCACTAACTATATCATCTTCCTTCAGCCATGTTTCACTAATGCCAATAACCTGTGGCCAGGAAGAGCCAATCAAGGCCAAAAATTCTTTCTTCTTGTTCCTAATACTCCTGGCATTAGTATACATGAATTGCAGTGTTCCCTTTGTCCCACCCCTATCTTGATGCGTTATTCTAAATATCCCATTCCCATTTTTTGTCCTTATTGCTGGCTCAGGTACATTATATACATTTTTACACTCAACTGTCTCACTGATGTCTGGATATCCACTCCCCCCCCCCTCCTTGGTAGTTCTAGTTTCCCTGGTTCTGCACATCCATTTTCACTTCATTCAGCAACACTTTTTCCAGTCTCCGCACACCAGGTCCATTCAAATGCAGGCCATCCATCTTGTATAAGTCCTTTCGCCCATCAAACTCATTCCACACGTCTACAAATTCCACACCACACCGTCCGCATAACCTGCGCATAATATCATTTGCGATTATGGCCCTCCTTCTAAACTCCTCTCTGTCATACCGCGGTAACAGACTCACCATTCTAACTCTGTCACTCTTTTCTTTCGCTACCTTTAACAATACTTTCAAGTCCTCCTCATATATACATCCAAGTTACTATGGATACGAAGTGCTTATTAAAATTGTAATACCATTCATATTACATTGAAATATATGATGGATACGAAGCATATGAGGATGCATATTTGATCCATAATGGCCGGTAAGGTGGTTAATTCATCATCATTGACCATCCATCACCATTTGCAATAACTCGGTATAGTGTCTAAGCTCGACAAGTGGGTTCCTCACGAATTGATGAATAACAACAATGGAAGAGAGCATGTCAACATCTGCACTACTCTTTCTTCTCAAGCAGTTCAATCTCTGTTTTTGAGTCATGTAGTCACCAGTGATGAAAAATGGATACTTTACAAGAATGTTAAGCACCAAAAAGCAGTGAGTTCATTTGGGGGAACAGGTTAAACCTCAGCCAAAACAAGACCTTCACCCTCAGAAGATTTTGTTAAGCATTTGGTGGAATATGGCTGGTATTATATGCTTGGAATTCTTGCCAATCACAACTGAAGTATACTGTGAACAACTTGATCGATTGAATGAAAAACTGAAAGAAAAGAGGTGTTCTATGGTCAGTTGAAAGGGTGTCATTTTTCACCATGATAACACACACACCCTCATGATGCAAGAATCACCTGTACCAAGATTGAGGAACTTGGCTGGGAAAAGTTTCCACATCCTCTGTATTCTCCTAATCTTGCATACCTTCAGATTACCACTTATTTTGAAGTTTTCAACATTTTATTAATGAAAAACAATAGAATACATTAGAGCCACTGAAATTGAGCCTATGCGATTTCTTTTCCTCCAAACCTCATAAATTCTATAGAAATGGTATTATGTGAAGGTTTCACAACATTGGAAGATCATTATTGATTCAAATTGCTAATTTAATCACGTATATGGAGAACATATACTTGATTAAATTAGCAAGTGATTTATCTTTTATATTCTATCAAAACTTTATTATTATTATTATTACATGACACCTCCCAAAGGCTCATTGAGGGAGGGCACCTACTCTACAACGAGCTGCAACTACCATCATCATCATCTACACTAGCGCCATCTACTGCTCCTACCATCACCACTAGTATTATCACAATCACAAACATCCATGCCCACAGTGGGATTTGAACCTGCAGCCTTTTGGCTGGAAAGTGGATACGCTAACCACTCGGCCAACCAGGCTGGCTTAATGCTAAAAATGACATTACTTTGGAGATGGCCTGATAGCACTGCCCCTACCCAATGCTTAATTTAAATCACATCATTGGCTGTGATTTATCTCAAGGCAGGTGGAAAGAGGACAAGATAATTCTGTTATATAAAACAGTCACAATACAGAGGTAGCAAATTATGGACCAGATCTTAGGAGTGGTGGTTATGGGATTGCAAAAACTGTTAAGGACAGAATTCAGGAATGCTTGGATAGAAATATACCTTATAGGAGAGAATATGGCAATAAGTGAAAATTGAAATGGATACAGGAAATAGCTACACCATAATATTGCTATGCTTTCAAAGGGTGCAATCATATACCCCCCCCCCCCAAATGATTGAAACATTTAAATTATTTAAAGGATTTTATAGGACTAATGCAGGGGAAATTTTTCAACACTTGGCTAGAGTGTTGAAAACAGAACTTGAAGCAGCAGAACTTTAAAAATCTACCCTCCTTGAAAGTCAATGAAAATAATTAAAAAAGGAAACATAACATTTTTATAATTATAATATATATATTTATTACAGTAATAAGTACAAGAGTAATCACACAAAACAAAACTAAGAAATCACATATGAAAAGTAAAGTATATAATTATATGTATAAAAAATAATTTTGAATCATATACACATAAGAAATACATAAGTTTATAAAGACAATCACATCAGGAATGATATTATGTACCTTATAAAATCACAAAATTTGTACCCTTCATTCTTTTAATCTCCCTACTGGCCAAAGTGGCCAAGATGATGAAATAGTGAGACCAAATTGCACTTCTTATCCATTTTATTCAACAGGTGTTACAGAATCATATCCAGATTTAGCTGGACGTCAATAGACATCATGGCTGGTTGGGGAATTAATGTGACAAAATTTTTAATTAATTCACCCAAGTCTAAACTATCCATAATCTCATTTTTTTTTTAATATTCTAGACAAATCTGTTAAACGTCCTTGGGTTATGGTTGATCATAAATAATTTTTAATTATTTTGAGTTTCAGAGAAACTTCTTTCTCCTGAAGTCACTGATATTGGTAGTATTAGATAAATTCTTAAAACAACTGAAATATTGCCTCCGTAGCACAATTGGAAGAATGCGGTACGTTGCGCCATTCGATTGGAAAAGGCCTAAGTTCGATTCTTGTCATGATGGGAGGAATCTTTTGAAAGTTTATTTTTCACTTGGTTAGACTATAATAAATTTAGTTTAATCCTTTATCCAAGTGTGAGCAAACAAAGTTTGCTCCTAAAAGTATCTTGGACTGGGGTAAGGTAGTACAACACCATGAAACTCGTTGCAAAGGTGGACCAAGCTAACAGCAGTCCTATCTCAATATCTCTCATAATGCAAAAGACATCTCCTTGTGGATATGTATAATGTTATGCATTAAGGGGAGGGCCACTGCCTAGCCTAGTTTCGACCTTTATCGAGGTCTCTTCAGTGGGTCGACAATAAAGGTCGAAACTAGTCTGGGTAGTGGCCCTTCCCTTAATGCATAACATTATACATATCCACAAGGAGATGTGTTTTGCATTATGGGAGATATTGAGATAGGAGTGATGTTAGCTTGGTCCACCTTTGCAACGAGTTTCCTGGTGTTGTACTACCTTACCCCAGTCCTGAAGATACTTTCAGGCGCAAACTTTGTTTGCTCACACTTGGATAAAGGATTAAACTAAATTTATTATAGTCTAACCAAGTGAAAAATAAACTTTGAACATCTTTCTCTAAATCTAGAGTAATTTAATAAAAAGGTGGCACACCTTTTGGCCACTCCTATAGGTAGAGATGGCCTTGCTATTGCTTCTGCCTGGTATCTGGGCCTGGTTCCCACTGAAGAGACCTCAGTAAAGGTCGAAACTAGTCTGATTAGTGGCCCTCCCCTTAATGTACAACATTATACATATCCGCAAGGAGATGTGTTTTGCATTATGGGAGATATTGAGATAGCAGTGATGTTAGCTTGGTCCACCTTTGCAACGAGTTTCCTGGTGTTGTGCTACCTTACCCTAGTCCTGAAGATACTTTCAGGCACAAACTTTGTTTGCTCATACTTGGATAAAGGATTAAACTAAATTTATTATGGGAGGAATCTTTATATGGACTTTTTTCAATCAAAGGTGATTTAGCCGATCTCATGCGGAGGTAGCTGGGTTTTTCATCCCGCATACAGACAAATCGGCCCTTCAGAACACACTTTCCCACCACCACCACAGACAAAAAATACGAGCTGTGGTGGTGGTGGGCAGCGGATGGCACTGATGTAAATGATTGGTAGTAGAGGATTGGTGTAGTGGTGGAGATGGAGAGTTGTGCAGTGGGTGTCCTCCCGCGATGAGTCTTCGGACTCCTTGGAGGTGTCACAAATAATAATAATAAATTGTTCTCATATATGAAGTTCAACAAATTGTGAACTTCTTTTTATGAAATATTGTAAAGTTTTGAGTTCCTTGAAAATGACATTGCGATCAATATCACGATCATTTGGATTTTTTCGTTGCTTAATTTCAAATGTAAATCTTTGCAATGTTTTAAGATATCTTCCTCCTTCCATTGTTTCAATGTATTAAAATTATGGATGATTTTAAATATTTCATTATTATCTTTTAATAACATAAACCTTTCGATTAGAGATGAGAGAGTACTATTATTATTATTATTATCCCAAGACCCCATAGAGGCAAAGACTCAACTAGGAGGTCATTTTTGTCATACACACAGCTCATCATACTGCACCTTAAACACATGTTGGAGGTTTAATGGAATATTATCAACACTGAGAAAGGATTAAAACTAATTTTAATACTTCCAATATTTCATCTCTGTCACAGAGACATTTACTGAAGATGTCTCTGTGACGAATTACAAAAAAACTTTTTGTAACAACACACACAAAAATAATACAATAGTGAATGAAACTAAAGTCCTAGGCCACCTGCAAATGCCCATAGAGGGCTCACCATCTAGATAGGACTTTAGTTTCACTCACTATTGTATTATTTGTGTGTGTGTGTGTGTGTGTTGTTACAAAGAGTTATTTTGTAATCCCTGAAGATGTCTCTGTGATGGATACGAAATATTGGAAGTATTAAAATTAGTTTTAATCCTTTCTCAGTGCTGATAATATTCCATTAAACCTCCAACATGAATTCTTCACAGCACTTAAGCCTCAACACACACACCTTAAACACACTCAGATTCTTTGCAGACACCACACTCTCAGGCAAGGCATTCTAATTATTCACAACTCTGCATGCAAAAAACCTGCTGTCCAATATCACAAAAAAAGTGTATTTAAAAATTATATTTTGCACTAATTAGAAGTTCATCATTTGCTTCATAACCAAACATTCTTTTCTTTTTCGAATATCTGTTAATTCTTTTGTAATCTGTTCAACACGTTCAATAACGGTTTGCATAATAAATGAAGGGTTTTTGCATCTTTTTACTGATGCATTCATTTTAGTTAAAATATCATGCCATAAAATAATTGAACAAAGAAATTTAAATGACTTAATTTTTAAAATAAGATTATTAGCTTTCGCTCTTGATTTAATATCTTTAGTTGTGCCTTCAGTTATTTCCAAGAGAGCTTGATAAATTACATTTATGTTAATTTTAAGAGACTTTATCGCTTCTATATGGCTTTCTCATCTTGTATTTGACAATGGTTTTAAAGTTAAATTTTGAACATGAGAATTAAATATAATCTATCATTTAGTAGAAGTGGAAAAATAATTGTACAATTCTTGGACAATGAAAAAAAAAATCAACTGTTTCAAAAGATATTTTTGCCACATCATAAACTAGCAATAAGTTTTTTTTTCCATTTTCATTCTGAATAATGAAATTATACAGAATGAAATATTGAGATTTAGAGATTGTAAATGATTTCATATAACCCTGACCAGTGGGGTCCTCAACAGCAGTTCTTCCCAAACTTCTGGATGTCATGGCCCCCTTTGCAAAAATTAAAATATTTCACGCCCCCCCCTCAAAAAAAAATCGTAATAGAGAGATATATTATTATAATATTTATTGTATTTATATTCAATACAAAACATACACAGAATATTTTGCAATATACGAATATAGCAAAAATCAAATGCATATATTACATTTTTTGCCTCTTACCATTTGGTTCTGAAGACGATGCAGGCTGTTCTGGTAAAATATGAAATACTGTCTTTTTTTTTCCTTTTTTTTGAGTCTGTTTCTGCTTCTTCTGATTGTTCGTGGGAATTTTTTTTATTTTTTATCAGCCACTTATCCATCTCAAGGTTAAATTTTTTAACTTAGAATAGATCAAATAATATCACCACTTACCGATACTGGCACACCACAGACTGATAACATGAAATTAGTGAATATTACCTGAATAAGGGAATCCCCGGACTAGGAACATTTTTCTCTTTTGTGACTTTTCTCCCTTTAAGGTAATTAAGCTTAACGTGAAACAGACAGCAAAGGCAGGTTATTAATACGTGCATATGATTTGTGCGGTATTAACAAAAGATCGCACAACCGAAAGATAAAAGCATAGCTGATAATTGAGTTGAAATGCTAACTCTCTTCAACCAAATTCCATATGCGAAACTGCCATAACATTCATTATATATATATATTACTTAGTTTTAACACTTTTACGAAATTTAACACGTTCAGTTGAATTTTATTGCTGCCTTGGGAAATCGAACTCACACACATCTAATTAATAACAATAGTTTTTAGTTAGATACTGTGTTTGCTCATGCAACATATGGTTTTGTTTCAGTTCTATACAGCATAGTTTCTGTATGAGGGGACATGTGATTCATTAATTAGTGTGTTTTTATCCCAGTTGTCTCTAATTGCACTATTTGTTGAGAAATATATTACACAGACTCCTCATACCTTATTCACTGGCATAATAAAAGTACTTGTTTTTATTGCCTCTGTAGTATAGTGGCTGTTAGGGAGGGCGTGTTGTTTACCACTGCAAGCGAGTCACTATCGTCCCACATGAACTTGTTTAAGCTTTTTTTTCATGTGTGAAATATATGTGAAACTTTTATTGATAACAGAAAGCTAGCTCGGATGACAGTGATAATATAAAACGAGTTTTGATATGTATATAAAGTCAATATCAACAGTCCCTGATTACGAACGCGTGATGAAAGGGACAGGAAGATTTGGAGCTTTCCCGGAGAGCATTCGAAGTAAATACAATTAACCACTGCTTTGAAATGAAACATATGAATAAGCAATATTTACTATTATTCATTAAGCGCCGAAATACGCAGGAAGCAAAGTTTGTGAACCAACACCAATGTGTGAATTTTTCCATTAAAATATAAAAAATAACAAAAAAGAAATAATAAAAGTTAAATACGTTTCTTTTAAAATAAAAAAAATCTACTTAGTCTTAAAACATTTTAAATTTGTTTTCATTATTTCATGGCCCCCTCAACAAAACCTATGGTGGCCCCCAGTTTGGGAAGCGCTGCTCAACAGCACAAAATCCCAAAAAATCTTCATGAATTTCTGCTATGTTTTTTATTTTTGTTATAATACACATATCTAATAACAAGAGTTAATTGTTCTGTATGCGTTATGTCTGGAGTTGTATGAAGAATTATCGAGTAATATTTTGCTTTTTGATTCATGTCTAAAATTTGTGTCTGTATACTTCAGAAATCATATGCATTATTTCATTCTGTATAGCATCATGGGGTGCTTAATGGTCAAAGCATACAGCTTTGACACTTTAAGCACCAGGGCTTCTGACGTAATGTCCAATCCTCACTTTATCATGGTGCACCCTGCTAGGTGGATACTAAATACCACCTGGATACTAAATGGACGATGATGGGCTGGCAATTTGGGATTTCGCCGACCAAATTGTATTTTTATTGGCTTAAACCAAAATACAAAATGATGGTACAACATGACAGAATTCCATGCCGGCTGTGTGCATTGCGCGGTTAAACAAGGTCCCCCTGTTTTCTCCAGGGAAACAGAGCAAACAGCGAAAAGATCCAAATCTGTGTTTTCAGATTTGGATCAAATCTGAAAACACATCCAAACTCAACATCACCTAAGTTAAAGATCAGTACTATCAATATAAGAAGCCTGAATGGCAAAGAAATGGAACTAGCCGAAGAATTAGATACGTACCAGATCGACATAATAGGGGTGACCGAAACAAAAAAAGACAAAAACTGGTGAGATCTTTCTGAGAAATAAATACAAAATGTTATATTCAGGCAATGACAACCAAGGAAAAGAAGGAATAGCCATAGTATTCAACACTAAATACGAGGCTAATCTTCTTGAATGGCAGGCAGTCTCAAGTAGAGTGATGTGGACAGATATCGAAATGGGGAATTGTGCCTATGCATAATTAAGTCTCACAGAAGGTTCTACTAAGGTAGAAGTAGAGGAATTTTTTGAGGCTTTAGAGAAAGCAACTGACATAATGAAAAAGGAAAAGTTGGTCCTTGTTGGGGATCTAAATAGCAGAGTAGGAAATGATTGTCAGACATATAAAATATTTTGGGAAAATTTGCAGAAAAGAGCAAATTCACATGGAGAGAAGAGACAATGAATAAGAAAAGTCTCATTGACTATGTTATTGTTGATAGTGATGTTTTCTCCCTGGTGCAGGACACCAGAGTGTACAGAGGATTTAAAATTGGAAGTGATCACTATTTAGTCTTGGGCTGGATAAATTTTTTTTTTTTCTTATATTTTTTTTCTGACATCTATAATTCAATATTTAAAATTTAAATGTCATTATTAATTTTTAAGAATTTTCATAATGGGTTTGGTTTTATATAAATAAATTAATGAATTGATAAACAATATTTGAAATTATCATTATTATTATTATTATTATTCAGGCCTCCATGGAGTCAAAAGACTCATTGCTGGAGGTCCTTCCTAGGAAACCCAAAGTCTATCAAGATTCAACGTGGGAGGACCCTCCTAGGAAACACAAAGTCTATCATACCACTCCTTAAACTCATCGACCATTCTTGCTCTCACCACTCTATCAGGCAATGCATTCCACGATTCAACCACCCTCCATACAAAGAAACCCCTCTTCACTCTCTTGCTCACAGTTTCCTTTCATAACTTCCAGGGATAGCCCCTTGTCATCACTCTTTCCCACTGTTCAACCAAGCAAAAGAACTCCCAGTGCCAACCCTGTAACCACCTCTCAACAGTTTAAATGTCTCAACATATCACCTCTCCTTCTTCTATTCAACAAACTCTGCAGTCCACATTCCCTCAGCTGATCCTTATAACTAACATTGTACAGTCCTGAAACCATCTTTGTTATCTGCCTTTGTACCCTTTCCGTAGTTAATTTATCCCCTTCAAATCCAGGGGACCAAATCTGAGAACAATAGTCTATAAGTGTAGTCTGATCAGTGTCTTAAACAATGGAATGATAACTCTTTTATATCTGCAGGTCAGCATCCTTCTCATTATTGCAGCAATCCTCTGTGTTACCTTCACCACCTTTGCAATATGTCCCCTGAATTTCAGGTTTCTATCAATCATCAACCCCAGATCTCTTGTCTCCCCTACTTCCTCCCATAGAGAATGCAGCATCCCATCAATGTTTCCCAAACCTCAAGACCTTACATTTTGCTGCATTAAACTGAAAACCCCCATTCATTTTGCCCATCTATCTAGCTTTTTCAAATTCTCTTGCAGGACTACCACATTTGCACTATTACTAATAACTGTTCCCAGTTGTTCAATGAGCACTCCAATAAAGTGCTCATTGAACAACTCCACTATGTCCTCTGCATCAGTCACTCTATTCCCATTTTTTATCCCACAATGTCATTCTTCCACAATCATTTCTCCTCCACTGGCCATATAGCTAAAAAATTCCTTAGGATTTTCTTTGGATCTTAAGGCCAATCTCTTCTCATATTCCAGTTTCGCCTTCCTTACCATACTAGTCACTCTCCTGGCTTGTGTCTTATATTCTTCATGCATCTGTTCTTCACCTGTCTCCTTATACCTCTTCCATAGCCTCTTTTTCACATGCAGTTCCTGTTTAATATTGTTTGTCATCAACTTTACACCAAATTGTGTCCTCTTCTTCACTTGTGGAATACAGCTTACTATTGCTGCTAACAAATATTCCTTCACAATTTCTCAAGCACTAATGATATCCCAGCCTTCCAATTCCTCCCTCCATGAAACTTCCCCAAGTCAATGTCTGAGACTATTATAATCACTTGCCTTATAATTCACATACATTCCCATCTCTTTGTTACTCCTGCATGTCTATTCATCTTCCAAGTCAAAACCACATGGTCACTCTCTCCAACTGGTGGGAGAGATGTCGTCTCAGTTATTATCAACTTTTCTGATGCTATAACCAAATCCAAAACTCTTGAACCTCTTGTTCCCTCTGTTGCATGTTGTCTACGACATTTGTCCCTCAAGAATTCTAGAATTTCCATTCCCTTATTGCTACAAGCATCTTTCTCTTCTCAATTTATACTGCTGTAGTTAAAATCTCCCATAACAATCATTCTTCTTGCACTTGCCAAGCTCAACTGTCTAAACATCTTCTGGTCCCCACCCAATGTGCTCCTTGGTTTGTAGCAACACCCCACTAAATATCCTGTCTTGCCCACCTCTAGCTCACACCATATGCTTTCAAAATCAGTGTCACTGCCTTCCAAAGCCTTCACTCTTAGAGGACATAAGTCATCACTTATCATAAGCAGTACTCCACTACCACACTTTCCCTTCCTATCCTGCCAAAAAATGCTGTACCCTGCTACTTCTATTCCCGTTATTATATCCTCTTCTGTCAACCACATCTCAGTGATCCCAGTAATCTTTGGCAAGGCTGATGTTATCAGCATCACCAATTCCTCTCCTTTATTCTGAATACTCCTGGCATTATTATAAAGCATAAAAATGTCACTGTTTTTATACCCAGCATTATCCCCTTCTAGAACTCCACTGGGCTCAGCGTTACCTGATGTTGTCCCCTTTCTCCCAAGTACCCATTCCCACAAGAGGCCACTCCTGCTACCATCCACGTTGATCATTCTGGTTTCCCCTGCTCTGACACACCGACTTGTTCAGAACAGCAGTCTCTTGTATACAATTCCTCTCTGTCCTCAAATGCCCTCCAAGCATCCACATATTCCAATCCTCTCTTCTGACACATTCTAGCTATTATGTTATTCAATATTACTGCTCTTCTGCTCAGCTCGTCACTATTATACCTAGGCAACACGCACACTGTCTTTCCTCTCTGCTTCTTCTTTCATACAACCTCAAGCAAGAATCTCATATCTCTCGCTGCCCAATTTACATTACCTCTTAAGTCATTTGTTCCTTCCATCACAATCATCTCATCCACCCTTTCACCCCTCATAATTGCCATAGTCACACTTTCTATCATTCCTCTAGGCAAACACTCAAGGAAATCAATATTAAACATATTAATTTCTTAAGCATTATGCTACAACCTTTTACAATATAATAAATATCACTTATCCTTAGGATTATATTTGCAGGCTTCTCTCGAAAAACAGTCAATTCAGATATACGTAAGATCATTCAAGATACATTTCTAAATGAATACAGGCCTGATACATCATACGGACATTGTATATAATTCTGAGATTCCTTAAATGGTGCTATAAAAATAAATTTGATTTTACATATAATCAATCAAAAAGTCTCTCCCCGTTGATTAGTCGTGCTTGTGTGGTGTATAAAGCATTGGACAGACCACAAGTAGACTATTGTGCTCAAATTTGATTACCTGATTTTCAATGTGATGTGGAAACATTGGAGAGGATATAGAGTTGATATAGTTGATAGGATAGAGATGTTTAAGTTAGTGACAGGATTTTATCAAATTAATCCAGATAGGATTATAAAAAGAGTAGAAGGCAAGAGGGGGAAGAACCAGAAGCCATCCCTGGAAGTTGTGTAAGAATGTGGTGAAGAGGGATGTGAGGAGTAGATTTTTTTTACATTGAGAATTATCAATGAATGGAATACATTACTGGAATATGTTATTAATGCAGAGAGTGTTAAGGATTTTAAGATTCAGTATGATAGATATGTTGTCAGTTGAATGAACCTCCCATGATGAGTTCTGCTGATTCCATGGAGGGTGTAATATTATTAATAATATTTAGAGTCAAAGATATTTAATCGGATATTGAAAAATATACCTTAGGAGCCGTCCTACCTGTCAGCTTCACCACTGTGAAATTACTTTATTGCTTTCCTGCAGTTGCACAGGATTTCTATCTGTGATTGCATCAACAGTGCACTCTCATATCCTTTATTTCCTTATAACATTCATTATCTATATAATGAAGAAGAGAATGCTTGCTCCATAATCAAAAATGAGATTCATATCTGGTTTAGGAAAGGCATAAACATTCGACAATATCAACAAAAAAAAAATTACTATAATTGAATTGGGAAAAATATAAATTTATTTATAAATAAATTCCAGATATTTACATATGAGAAAATTTCTGTAAACTTAATCACTCTCTCACATTATAGGATATTTGAAGAGATGTTCCAAAAAGGATTATATACACAATGACTAAAAAAATGACTATAATCCTAACTTGAGAAAACTAACAGTGCATTAACATTTATTCTTATATGGACACTGTACTATGACATTTAATATCTACTCTAGGCAGTAACAAATTTCCTTCATGACTACTCAATATAGTGAAAGAATAAATTATTATTAAATTTATAGCCACATATTTTTATTATTACCATGATTACTATTAAATAATTATTACATTATAGATATTATACAATTCGATTATTATTATTACAGTTTAGTTATTCAGCTATGCAATTCAATTACAATACAGTTATTATTAAATTAATGGCCATGTATGGACTACTATGCACAAATTTGATTACTTAATTTTTAAAAAGATGGCAGGATACTGGAAAGTGCCCAGAGACTATTTACTGGTGGTTTCTGGTCTTTGGAATGTCATCTGTGAGGAAAGGTCGAGAAAAAGCAATTTGCAGAGTCTAGTGACTCTGCAAGAAGGAGAAGGTGGAGCAGAACCTGCCCTAGGAATTTTATTGCCCTGTTTTAATTAAAAATGATCATAAACTATATTTTTTACAGAAAGAGAGAGACAATTAACTCTTTAACAGTGGAATTTTGTTCTGAAAATGTGCATCTGCATGTGTAATTAAAATCATGCAGAGATGAGTATACTAGTCAAATGCTGTCAATTTTAATTAACTTATAACAAAGTGGTAATTATTAAAAGTTAGTTTATTTAAAAAATTAATAATTTTATTGCTACAAAATTCATTAATATCACAAATACTATCAACACAACCTAAAAATATTGTTTTTTAAAAACCATGAAAAATCCACGAACATAGAAAAAAGTATAGCAATCTCTGTTACGATTATAATTGATAAAAGATCGGATTCGACTTGCTAAAAAACACTACAAATTAGGAGTGTGTTGCACAATCTTTTTTAAAAGTTTTTCCTAGAGTTTTCATTATTTTCTGGGGAAAATTAGGTGCCGTTTTCACAGTTCTCACAAGAAATTATTTGAATTGCATGCAATGGTATTTTATTTGCTTCGCATACAACATTATTTTCATAAAAAATGCAAAAAATAATTGATCATTAGATTCTTTTATGATCATAAGCGAATTGAATCTTTTAATTTTTAATAAAATTTTAATTTCTGTCACAAATGGTAATTTATTTTTTCACATGATGAGTATACTCGTCATTATCCAAAAAGTAGTCATTTCTAAAAAATGACAAGTATACTTGTCGAACACCATTAAAAGATTAAAAGAAAATAATGTAATACTGTTATACCCTGGTAAGTTTTGAATATTAAAATTCCACTTATCATTGCCTAACAGAGCAAACACCATATAAGAAACATAAAAATATGCTTGTTATCTAGGTATGAGTAGTTTTGAATACATTAATAAGAAAAGAAAGGAAAGAATTGTAAAATAATGAGATGTTATTTACTTGGTATAAGAAAAGAATATGTAAGAAAAGTGTGCCAATGTTAAGTGTATAATTTAATACTGAATTAAGGTTGACATTACCTTTAGTGTGAAATAACGTGCAAGAAAATGACCAACATAATCTGTGTAAACTTAAGCTCAAAGTTCGGGTGGCAAGCAGAGTTGTCGCAAACAGTCTCATGCTCGCGGGACGTGAAAAGAAGTGGCAGGAGAGAATTGGAAATTATGAGGTCAGGCACGTGTGGCGGCGAATTCTACGTGTTGGGTGAATGGCCAAAGTTACGGGAATGGCCGGTAGGGAGGAGGTATAAAAGGGTTGGACCCCCCCCCCTCTTATTTCTTAGTTTCACCTCGTGGTCGATCGGAGCTCTGGATGCCTGGTCTATCGCTGGCATGTGATCGGACGGTTTTCAGCGGGAAATCTAGTCCCGATAGTCCTGAGATGCAGCAGCAGCAGGCTATGCCGCTTGCAACGTCAAAGAAAGTACATGTCTGGAATGCTGTAACAAAAGAGGTCAAGGAGAGGTTCGAGTTAGCATATTGATGATCGGAAACCTTAACCGTGATATGGAACCAAGGGCATCGAAGAAGGTGTTTAGTGCAATAAGAGAGCGGAACCATCGTGTATAGATAAGTAGACATTTTGTTCTTTGATTTGTGTGTTACCGAAGAAATTAATGTTATGTAAAAATTTAATAACGAAGGACTCAGAGATAATCATTAGAAAGGACTGTAGGAAAGAGATTTATTGTGTAGAAGATTATGAGTGGATAGGCACCATACAAATCTGAATATTGAGTATGTCTAAGAATGTTTAAGAGGATTTAACCTAAGGAGTGAATGTTAACAGAAATTGTTCATTCTAAGAATATAGTGTGAGACATGTTTTATGTGAGGTAATTAAGGTTGATTGAATTTTGATGGGCTTTTCTGTGGAAAGTATTAGAGTTAACAGATTTGATTTATTCTTTAGCTAGATTTTGAATGGAACATTTTTATTTGTATTATTAGCAATATGTACTTTTATGCTTAATAAACCTTGCTATTCTTTAACCAAATTTGTCTCTTTATGGAATTCAATGGACCACTTGTAAAAAAAAAATAGTTACGAATCTGGGCAGGAGATTTACAGAATATAATTTACGGTCACGATTGCATATCTTGTGTTATCTTTGTTCAACTTCTTGATTAACATTCTAATTAATCTAAAGGTCCTAAGTGGCGCAGCAGAAAAAAATAAATTTTCTTAGGACTTAACGAGAAGTTGGTAACGAAGAGTCCGCCACATAGGTTTTGGCTCGACCCTCAGGCTATTCCTTTGTGACCCAGAGATACCACGTGCCACACATAGGCAAGGCTTTAAGGAAACTCTTAAAATATATAATTTAAAGCAAATGGGACACAACAATACCATTAAATTACATGTAAGTAATGCTCTTCACATCATGTAGAATGAAGAACTTCTAAATCACAAAACACTTAGCTATGCTAAATATAATTTTTTTTAGATTTTAGAACACGTGTCATGTCTTAACATAAGTTAATTTACATTTTCACTGTTAAAATGTAAACCTGCTGTTTAAAACGAAACTTTTCTTACTTTCGTATTCACAAAATCACAAATAAGATCAGTGTAGTCTAATTTATGATCTATTTCATGTTCGATTGAAATTGTGGCAAGACCTTCCAATTGAGTTTCGACCATTGTAGAATGTAAATAAGCTTTAATAAGCTTTTGTTTTGAAAGACTATGCTCACTGCTTGGGAAAAGACAACATCCATTAAAAGCATTGTTGAAGATTACTTCAGGATCAGCTGCATTTCCTGGGTTCATGCCAATGTAAAACAAGAAAAGACACAGTCATCACATCATTGTTAACACTGCACTGTGGACTGGTCGGATTCTTGCTCACAAATAAGAAACAATGGAAATCACATACAGAGACAGAATAATGACCATTGTCACGTCGTACAGAATTTCAAATTTATTCAATCATTCTGAAATTTTATATATAATCTAATCTTGTAATTCTATATTCATTAAGAATATGTTACTGTACTTTCATTAAGCAATTTTGATAAATATACATGTATTTTAACCTCAGGTCAAGGTCAACTCATGGCCAACAATGGAATTGGAAATAAATGCAAGATGTAAGGTGTTCTGCTATTGCCACGTCATCTGATATTAACACTGGCAGTGCGATATTGAATGCAACATGATACTACGTTATTTTAAATGATTATGATTTTTAAAAAATATACAGTACAATGAAGTTTTATTACGTAAAAATTTAACTAATGACATTCTGAAGTCTGGTTTCAACAGAGAAGGAATAAATGACTTTTTAAATTATTTTTCTATGGTTTAGGTCAATTTTTCCGTCCCACAAAACTTGCTACTCCGTGCTGATGCATGTGTTGTGCCAAGAGCCGGCCCTGAGAAGGAAGAGGGGGGGGGATATGATAGAGACATATAAGTTGGTAAGGGATTTTATCAGATTAACATGGAGGAGGTTTTTCATAGAATGGGAAGAGAACAAAAGGTTATCCTCAGAAGCTATAATGCAAAGCTATAAAACTCTTCTCTTGCTATAATGAGCAAGAGAAGAGTTTTTTTTGCATGAAGAGTGGTGAAAAAATTAATTGGAATGCATTGCCTGATGTGCTTTAAGTATAATTGTATTTAAGGCACAGTGTGATCAGCTGTGTGTGTTTAACAGAGGGACCTCCAATGATGAGTCTTTGATTCCATGGAGGTCTGATGATGATGATGATGATGATAAGGATGATAATAAATTAGCCTATCAGCTAAAATTAGGTCGGCGATGAATTTCATTGCCCAGTGTGAAACCACCTCTCCACTTATTGGAGGTCTAACGCAGCTTGAAAAAAATTTCATGTTCAGTCTTTAGTGAAGGGTTTCTGGCTATGTAAAAAATAAATAAAAATACCAAAAACATATAAAATTAATAAAAGTAGAAAAAATTCTTAGCCAACCTGTGATACATATGTAATATAGGTTACCTTTCATGGGTGAGAGTCACATAAAAAAAAAGCTATACAGACAACTTTCTCACAGTGAGAAACTAGTCGAACTTACCTCCAAATGAAGAATAATACGAGCACATGAAATACAGTGGTATCTCGTTAATCCGAACCTCTTTAGTCCGAACTCTCCAGTAATCCGAACTGCAGTTTGAAAAAAAAAAGTTTTATTTATTGTGTATTATTATTTTGTGTGCTATTATTTTTATTTAATAAATAATATTTTAACTATTATTTATTATTTATTTTATTATTATTACAGTACAGTATTTTTTTCATACTGTCGATTGTACCGTTATACTGGAGGCCTATTTTGATTTATTGTGTGTTCATGTTTGCTTTTTTATACTGTACAGTACGTACTGTATTGTCGGCATGAATCACAAATACAGTATACACAAAAAGAGGAAATTCAAAACGTGCATAATTTGGTTAAAAATATAAATTCGGATGTTGAAATTTCACAAACAGATGTTACGGAATGGGTTACAGGTAGAACCAAAAGTGAATTCGAAATCAAATCAGACACTGAAATTATAAATATGATCACTACAGAATGAATTAGAAGACGATGATGAAGAACTCGAAGAAAAAAAAGTAAAACATGAAGAGGTAGTTGACACTTTTAATATGTGTATAGAATGTGCTAAACAGAATGATACGCCATTCCACAAAATTTTATTGCTAATGCAGCTCCGAGAAGAAGCATTTGAAAAACGTTTAGCTTCCAAGAAGCAAAAGAAAATCAGTGACTTTTTTTACAAAGAAATAAACTTTTTTGTGTTATTTTGTAAAACTTTTTTTTGTGTGTTGTTTACAAGAAAGTGATATTTTTTATGCAAATTAAGTTACGTACTAAACTATGCAAATACGGTACATACAAATTAAATTTTTTTACTAAAATAAACTTGTGTACTGTATTATTTTTTTTGTTTTACATTACAGTACAGTGGCTTTTTTTTTCTTCCCTATCAGTTACTTCATTTATTTACAGAATTAAATTCATGTACCATTAGAATCTGATTATTTTTGTCTTCAGAATCTAGTTATTGTTGCCTCTTGGAGGAAAATTTGCTAATCCGAACTTTTCGATAATCCGAACGTGCACAGTTTTTATTAGTATATATACCACTATATATACTAATTAAAACTATTTATTAGTATATATACGAGATACCACTATACTTCTTTTCCTACAAAAAAGTGAAACTTTTTTTGTATATACAAAACAATTGAGCATTGATAATGCATATCAGAATGATTTAGGATACAGGACTTAATTAATTTTTTATTCAGCTGTCATTCCTTACATATTCAAAAAATAACTTGAGATGACACCTTTTCCACATATTATTCCAGTTTGCAAATTACTTGAAATAAAGAGTTTCTGATTTCTAGCTTTTATTTACTATTTAAGCTTCAGCTCTGAATGCTTACCTTCAGTTGAATGTCTGCACATAAGATATGAGAAGAAAGTATTTTCCCCTTAATCTTTGCAAATATTATACCAGCAAATCCTTATGAAAAGTTTATTTATAGAAAATTATATTTCCTCCTTTCATTCTCCACTTTGAATAGTCTCTCTCTCTCTTTCTCTCCCCTCAACACTCACAGTTCTGATGTATACAATAGTAATGCGCTTTCTCTCATGACAAAACATAACACCAACAAAACTATTGCTTGTCATGTTAACAGGTCTAACACAAAATGGCTGACAAGCAATGGTGGTTATCACGTAATGTATGAAAACCCTACTGAAAGACAAATATACACTTGAATGAAAGGTGTGATTTAATATTTCCTGTATCATTCATAACAGTACTGTAGTCATTCATTAGCCAATTGTTTCACTCCTAAGAATCTACACGTGTGTGTGTGTGTGTGTGTGTGCACGCGCACATGCATGCATGGAGCCACACACTAGTAATAATCAGTATTTTTTTAACTTAACATTTATTTACATTATAAGTATGCAAAAGAATTAATCAACATAGCAGAATTTAAAAACAAACTTTTCTTAAATCCAGGAGAATGAGATTGACTATTGGAGTGTCCCTGGGCACTCACTAGTGCCACCACTGTTAAATTTGATGGAAGAATTTAAGGGGGAGTATTTAGTTTGCTTGCTGATGATGCAAAGGTATGGAGAGCAGAATTTAATAAAGGTGATGTAGAGATTGTGCAGCATGATTGCTAAATAGGCAGTGTGGGCAAAGGATAATGGTTGCAGTTTAATGTGGTGAAGTATAAGGTAAAATGAAAATATTATATACTGTGTATTACATTGATGTTGCCAGATTGCAGGAAATTGATGAGGCTAGGAATTTGGGAAAGATAGTGGACAGAGAGTTGAAGTTCAGAGGGCATGCTGCCAATGTGCAAAATAACTCAAACCAATACTTGAAAATTGAACACATGCATTGACAAGGAGAGATAGAGAAGTTACTATCCCTCCTTATAAGACTATGATATAGCTGCATCTTAACTACTGTGCACAGATTTAGTTACCCAGACTTTTTGGGGAGGTGGTGAAAAAGATCCAGAGATGAATGACCAAGATGGCAGAAAATCTGAAATGCTCCCTATGAGAATAGATTCTAAGTCTATGAGTTGCCAAGTTTAGTTGACAGGTGAAAAAAAGGAGAAGTGATAGAAACTTATATTAAAAGGGTTCTATATAATTGGTACAAAAGAAAGTTTTCAATACATAGGGTGAAAACTATGGGTGATCCCCATAGTTTTCACCCTATGAATGTCATGTAAGAGTGTGGTTATTATGGGTGTGAGATCTTCTGACTGCAGAATAATAAAAAAAATCTTGTCAATATATTTGAATGAATCAAATAATTTTATAGTAACATCTCATAAGATATCAATCTTAACAGTAGAATAATTATTATAGCAAAACTTCTTGTAGTTTTATTATTATGGAACGATGTTCATTTTATTTTTTCATAAAAAGTGTGTGTGTGTGTGTGCCTAAACTATTTAATTTACTTTTTTTTCTCTGTATAGTCCATGATCAGCTTATAACTGGTCAGATTATTTATATTTTATTTCCAAAAGTCACTAAAACATATTCACAGTCAATGAAATTCTTTAATGAGATATTTAGAAAATAACTTTTAGGGCCCTTCCCCGCCAAAATGTAGATTTCATGATCTATGGCACTACTTATTAAAAGGTACAGCATAACATGTAGATATATTAAGGCAGTACATTAGAATTATTTACAAGCTTATAGAAAATATTTCAAAACAAGTGACATGAACTTTTAAACATTCAACACAAGCTTCAAAAAATGGTAAAAGAAGCATCCTTTCGAACACACAAAGCACTTTGTTCTGTTTTCTGTACATCAATGGAAAGAGCAGAAAATAGAGCAAAGTGTACATGTGGTACCATTAAGAAGAACTGCATTTGTCAGATAAGAAGAAAAGAAAGCAAACAAGCATTATTAAGATTCCAAGTTCAGATTTTACCTCACCTGCAGGAATTGGGGATCATTGTATTACTTGACAAATATATTGGAGAGCCAATTAGTAAAAGGCTGTTGAAAGTTGACTGTTGAAATGCTGTTTTATTTTTGTAGTAAATTAGCAATTTGGATTGCATTTTGGTATAATTTTGTTTATTTTTTTATAACTTATGTAGCGGAGTGATTGCAGAGCTTTGTGTGTTTGAAACAGATGTTTCTTTTACCATTTTTTGAAGCTTGTGTTGAATGATGACAAAATGATAGTACAAACAAGAACTGCATGTTGTTGTGAGTGCAACATGTATATATGGTGGAATGTGGAGAATGTTTTCGTGGAGAGACCAAACAGGAAATGAGAGAAAGTGTGGTTGAAAATTGTGATGAGAGAAAGTTGAAAATGTGATAGTCTGTTGGAATATGAGTTATCAGTAAATGTGAAACTGACTGACAGAATGAAAATGAGCATAATTGCGAGATTAGATGACTGTATGAATCACAGAATAGAAGCAAGCATGATTATAGAAGTGAAAAATAAAGGACAGCTGATAAAACAAAAGTGAGTGATACTGTGGAAGCAAAGGAAAGTAGCAACGAGGAAACAAAAGAAATGAAGGACAGACTGACAGATAGTGTAATTGCCAGGATGCAAGACTTGAAAAATAAGTTGATCAGAATGAGAAGTGAGATGAAAAATATGAGTAGTGAGAGAAGTTTGGTGGATAAGAAAGAAAGAGCGTGAAAGATTAGGATGTAGGACAGCAAAGAAAAAGGGGCAAGCAATGAATGACTTGAGAATTGCAGTGTATGGTGATTCCATTATTAGAAGTGTGGTAAATGAGAAATTCCATAGCTGTATTTTCCAGGAAGGAGAATTAGCTGGATAATTGACGCATTGCAAACGAGCAAGTGACATTTGTGAAACAAATGACTTGGTTGGACAAATGACATAAGGAGAAAGTGAAGATGGATATCAGTAGATTGTTGAGGTAGATAAGTGTGGTTGGGAAGGTAGTAAGTGTGTTTGCCAAAGTATGATATGATGAGTTGAGATGGAGAGCAGGGATCATGAATGGATGTGTGGGATGCACTTGAGGGAAGAATGGATTGGTACAAAAGTGATGAGTTGCATTTAAATGGATTTGGTACAAATCAGCTAGATAGACTGTTGCTGCAAGAGTATAAATTAGTGGTGTGAGCATAAAAAGTAGGAGGTGAAGTGAAAGATCAGGAAAGAGGAACTGGTGAGACTGAAGTGATTATAAATGATGATAGTAGTAGTGTGAGAGGTAATGATGGAGAACAAGAATGTAAGATGGACAGGGAAACAGGGAGTGGATGTTAGAAGTAGTACTGAATGTTTGTATAAGAATGGTCAGCATAGGAGGGCTTGGGATGTAGAGGGTGCAGTTGCATCTGAAGTTATAGATAGGATAAGTGGTGATAAAGGTGCTTGGGAATGGTTAGGTGTGGGAAAACCACAGTCAGTGAATTGCATAGGTAGGACTGGTTATAGACCTGATCGAGTTTATCACCCAAACATTGTTGGAATAAGTGAAACATGGTTGGATAAGGATAATATCTGGACGGAATAGAAATGGAAGGGTATGATGTTTTTTTTTTTGTGTGTGAGGATAGAAAGGACAACAAGGGAGGGGAGCGTGTGTTGATGATAGCAGGCAAAATATTTCTGCAAAAAGGAGAGATGTGAGAGAGAAATAGTGGAAGTGGTTTTGAATGACATATGATGTGAGGTGGGAGTTGACAGGAAGATATATTTAGTTAGATGCTACTTTAGGCCAGGGAATCTGGAGAGTGGTGATGAAGAAATGTATAAACAACTTGGGTTAGCAAGTAAAGGAAGGGTGATCATTATGGGTGATTTTAATTACATTAAGATAGATTGGAATGAAGAGACAGCATTTGGGTATAAGGGAAATGAAATCGAGTTCTTGAGAGACAACTGTCTTAGGCAATATGTAAGGGAGGATACACAAGGATCAAGAGTCTTAGATTTAATCATTTCATTGGAAGATGTGATTATGAGTGTGGTGTCATATTTCCCCTTGCTTGGTGAGAGTAACCAATACGTGATCACCTGGGTGGGTGGCCAGCCAAATGGATACTCCTGTGAGGAAAGGATATATATGGAACCACAAGGTCAGTGATTATGAGATACTTAAGAGACAACTTGGAACTATAGCATGGATGAGGAGTTAAGTGGAAGAGAGAGAGATAAATGTTACATGGGAACTGATCAAGAGATATTTATTATCATCAGTGTGTGTGAATGTATTCTTAAGGTTATAGGACTGAATGAGGTAGGCGTCAAGTAAATGAAGGAATTAAGCATAAAATCTGGAAGAAAAGGATACTGTGAAAACAGCATACGATGAATAATAGTAACAATCAGTTGCATGAGGAGTATAAAGAGCAGGTCAAGATGGTGACTCATTTAGTAAGGACAGCAAAAGTGCAGGAACTGGCAAATCAGGCCAAGAAAAATCCTATAGAGTTTTTTAGATATTTAGCAAGTGGAAGGAAAAAATATTTATGTAAGATGATGTTAATGAATGAAGATGGTGGAATTGTGTAACTGATGTAGAGGACATAGTTGAGATACTCAGTGAATTTATAAGGGTGTTTCATCATCATGGTGAAATTATGAGAAGCTCAAGTGTAGAGGAAATAGCTGAGGATGGCTTAATTGTTAGCTCACAGGAAGTATATGAGGAATTAAATAATCCTGATGTCAATAAAGCAATAGGATTTGATGATATATCACTACACCTCTTAAGAGAATGTTCGAGGGATTTGGTAGTAGCATGTCTGAACGGCACAGGTCCCAAAGGAGGGGAAA
This sequence comes from Typopeltis vanoorti, assembly GCF_054136105.1. Lineage (NCBI taxonomy): Eukaryota > Metazoa > Arthropoda > Arachnida > Uropygi > Thelyphonidae > Typopeltis > Typopeltis vanoorti. Next base: position 59,616,497 of record NC_143558.1, read on the forward strand.
GAAGGTAAAATTGTTCCACTGCATAAAGGTGGTGATAGGATTGTTGATAAGATTTGACTACAAATTATAGGCCAACTGTATATCTGGAGTTGTGGTTAAAGTACTGGAGAGATTAGTGAGAACTAGGATACAAAAATTAGTTGATAACAACAGTATTCTATCCGATTGTCATCACAGGGGTTTGTTAAAGGGAAATCATGTTTTGCCAACTTACTTATGTACTATAACAAGGTGATGAATGTATTGTACAAGGATAATGCATATATAATGGTATACTTAGATTTTGCAAAACCTTTGATAGCCTGTCACATGACAAGCTGTTAAATAAACTGAAATGAATGGGACTGGATAACAGACTAATAAGTTGGGTAAGTGACTGGCTGTCAGATAGGTATCATAAAGTTGTATATGGGGATGCAGTATCCTGAAAGAGGAAAGTCAGTAATGGTGCTGCAGGGATCTGTACTTGGGAGCCTTTGTTGTCGAACTTGTATATTAGTGATATTGGGATGGCTTTAACTGGAGATATGTAACTATTTGCAGATGATGCAAAATTTGGAGTCAAGTAGATGTTGTGACCTTACAGGAGGACTTGAATAGATTGTATAATTGGGGAGGTAAGTGGATCTGTCACTTTAGTGTTACAAAGTGTAAGGTTCTGAAATTTGGTAAGCAACAGTGGGATACAGTGTGTATGCTTTGTGGGAAAACTTTAAATGAGATAGAGAAAATGAGAGATCTGTCAGTGGTGGTGCACAAGTACTGGAATTTCAAGGATCACATTGCACAAATTGTGAAGTCATCCTATCAGATGATGGCAATGATGTGCGGAGACCTTGGCATGCAGAAATAAAGAGGTTATGTTTCATTGTATAAGATTTTTCAGGATTCATATGGATTACTGTGACCAAGACAGATTGAGAGAATGTAATTTGCAAAGCTTTGTGAATAGGAAGAGAGGCGACATGATTGAAACATATCAGTTTGTCAAGGATTGTTACCAGGTTAACAAAGAAGAAATTTTTCATAGAATAGGAGAAGAGTGTAGAACAAGTGACTTTCTCTGGAAACTGTGATACATCCAGCACTATCACTATGGCAAGTCGGGCCTAGCAGACCATGCTTTGGATATCCCTGCACACAGGATCAACTGGAAGAAAACAAAAGTAACACAGAAACTGTTACAAGTCAGAGAGATTGTTCTTAGAAGCAACAGAAGCCTTGAAACATACTCCGAATCTTAACAAATATGACTGTATAAATTTGCCTAAGATTTGGGAGACAGTCATCTTAAGACATAACTAGTACCTGCTTTCTCTCTTTTTTTAGGACTTTAGTCTTTGTGTTGTTGCTACAATTTTTTTTAGATAGAGGGCACCTAATTAGGACTTTATTCTTTGTGTTGTTGCTACAATTTTGTTAAACTAGTCCCTTTGTTACACCATGTTGTTGTAGTCTCACATACTGACTGTGACAAACTGTGTTTTTGTGCTTTGAAGATGCTGGTTATAACACCAGCGAAATATCACCAATAAGTCAATTAATAATTATTTACTTATAATTCTGTGTTCTGATATATACCGTCAAAATTAAACATGTACATCGAACACATAAGCCTTTCTACATGCTCTTCAGAATAGTTACATGACAGTAGATGATATCATATACTATACTATACTATACCAAATGAAGAGAATGACACATTAGCATATTTATGTAAACTATGGATTTGAGATAGTTGTGTAAGGTTATTTTCATCTGAATAAGTAGTGCATTATAGTGGGGTATTTTAGTTATAGGAATATGGATTAGAAAGAGGAGATAGCATATAAAAGATAATTTACCTTAGGCAAAATGCAATGGATGGCCACAAGGTTTTAGATTGTTGATTTGTTGTTAGTGCAAAGGAGGGAGATATGAAGAATCAGCATCACCACTGGTTTGGAAGAGTGGTCATGAGGAGGTACTGGGAAGTGGCAAGTAATACTTCACCAATTTTTCTCTTTTCAGTAAAATCAGATATTTAGAGTATTTAAAAATTTATTTAAGTTTTTAATGTGTATTATATAGGGAATTTTAATATTTTCTTTGGCATTCTGTGAGTTGCTTGGCTTATAAATCGATTGTTTAATTGATACAATTTATGAGAGCTGTGGACTGTTTTCTAGTTTAACTATTAGGTGTCAGTTTGCAGTTTATGACAAAAGTCTGTCTGCTAAGAATTTGTAGATGTTTAGAAATTAACTGTGTAATACAGCTTTCTTAATGTGCACACACACAAATACACACACAGTGGTATGACTGACTCATAGTGAAATGGTTCCATAATTAATCTCCTTTTGATATTTTTTTTTTTTTTTTTTTGTGTATTCAGTTCTAGTTATGATTGAGTTGTGAAAACAGATAAGTGAACCAATTCATCAGGAAAGTGATGAATTAATTGATTCTTTTCATGATCCAGAGTGAAGAAGAAGGCTGTACATTGGTTGAATTTTTGTACAGTGGAGATATGTACAAACTTGTACATATCTCCACTGTACACAAGAAGTCATTCATCTTAATATTTTTTTATTATAGCAGATTGTGGGAGGTTAAATAGGTGGATTATAAGTGAGCTAAGAAATATTTTGATGATTGACAACTGATTCTTTGGCCCTTGAATAAGCCTGTATTTGTAGATGTTATGTTGTATTTGAAATAAAGTATATTCATTAAAATATATCTATAGTAAAGTATAAAGTAAATTACATTTTTTTTTGGAATTCAGAAACATCAGATAATGTCTCTGGATTTTAATTTTGTGATCATTGGCACATATGATGAAAACATTGAATGCACAAGCAGAAATCAACATTGTTATAATGAGCTTTGATATTTAAACAGATAAATAGGACATTTTTGACCATCTCTCCTTCAGAAATATAGAAAATTCGCTTTTTTTTTTTTTAAATAATGATTTAAGAGTGATTCTTTAAGGGTGTTATATATTTTGTAAAGAGGTTGCTTTTATACCTTAATGGGAAGAGTGGACTGGTTTATGCAGCTATCTTTATAGATCCTCTGCATCCTCCAGTGGATAATTGGAGGACGCAGATAGTATGGCTACTCCTTTCTTCTGTTTTATTTTCATTTTGAGTTCATGCAATATGAGCTCGAGTGACTATTTCTTTAATAATATTTGGATGGGGATCTTCATTATTATTATTTTGGTATGTATTATGGTTATTAATAATTTAATAAATTTTTGTAGATTTAGTTAAATGTGTTCATAAGTTGTTAATATCTTTTTTCAGCTTGATGATTATTTCTTAGTTTATTGTTCTGTAAATGATTTTAGTTAAGGATTTGACTTTGATTTTGTTAATTATATTGTTTATAGTATGATAGAAAAGGTAGTCAGTGTGTTGCCCAGGTATCACAGTGATGAGTTGAGGCAGAGAGCAAAGATTATGAATGATATATTAGCAGAAATGTGTGAAGAGAAAGGACTTCAATTTGTGAATGTGTGGAATGAGTTTGAAGGATGAATTGAATTATATAAGAGCAATGGACTACATTTGATTGGCTTTGGTGTGAATCATCTGAGCAAGTAAGAAGTGATGTGGAAGAGCAGAGGAGTAAGGAAGAAGGGATTGAAGTAGTGTGTATGAATAGAAAACTGGGTAATGTGTACCTAGAGAATGACAAACAGGGAAATGGGAAAGGGAGTCAGCGTAGACAAGAGAACTGAGCATGAGAAAGGTTGATGCTCAAAGAGGAAGTGAATGTGTGAGTAAACAAAAAATGAATGGGATGTAGAGGAAACAATTGTTTGAAGAGTGTTCTAGGATGGGTAATGAGGGAGATGAATGGCTTGAGGAAATCATGAAGAAGTCACATCTAACAAGTCGTATCAAGGAATGATACCATTCATTATAGATCCAGAAATGAGCTGTTATGTTTGTATAAAAATGCTAGAGGTATCAAAACAAGGGGAATCAAATTGTGGCATTGATTCAGTTCATTCACCCAAAAAATATTGGAATAAGTGACACAATGTTGGATGAAGATGACATCCTAACAGGAATAAAGATGGAAGGGTATGATGTATTTTGTGACGATAGAAAGGGTAAAAAGGGATGTGGAAAGCTATTGATGATTATGATTAGCTCAAGAGAGAGAGCTTGCAGCTGTAGCATGGAATGAGGAGTTGGGTGGAAAGAAGATCAGTGCTATTCAAGAACTATCGAGTAGAAGTAGTGTCTAAATGTATTTCAAGAGGCAGAAGATTAAATAAGGTTGGTGTGAAATGGATGAATGAAGAAATTAAGCATGCAACACAAAAGAAGAAACATAAGATGAGTGATTATAATCAGTTCCATTAGGATACAAAGAACAGGCAAGGAGGGCAACTTGGTTGGTAAGGGTAGCAAAAGTGCAGTATCAGCAGAAGTTAGATAATGAAGCAAAAAAAAAAAATGTAGGGAGGTTTTTCAGTACTTAAACAGTAGGAAAAAAAAAAGAATGGTTATGGTAGGATGACATTGATCAGAGAAATGATACAATTAACCACTGTGGAGGATATAATAGTTCATATTGTGAACTGTGCCAGCATCCAGAGTTTGAGAATAGAGTAGTGGAATGGGAGACTTTGAATAAGATTTTTATGTGGAATTGAGTAAACTTGATAAAGAATAATAATTCATAAAAAAAACTTCCAATAAAAATAAAAACCTTCCAACATGAGTAAACTCGATGTTAATAAGGCTGTGGGACCTAATGAAACAGTGACATGCCAAAGTTGACATCTGCCTTGACATACTTGTTTAATGTGAGTCTTACATTGTGGGTCAGGTTCCAAAGGCATGGAAGGAAGGCAAGATTGTACCAATTCATAAGATAGATGACAGAACTCAAGTTTCAAGTTATAGGCTAATCTGTGTGTCAGGTGTTGTGGTTAACGTGCTAGAGGTTAGTGAGAATTAAGATACAGATTTCATTTAACAATGGTGGTATTCTCTTTAATGGATAGCATGGATTTGCTAAAGGAAGGTCATGTTGCCATTTATTACAATAAGGTAACAGGTGCTGCATTCGACAAGGGAGATGGATATACAGCAGTATATTTAGATTTTGCAATGGCTTTTGATGGATCACTGCATGATAAGTTGATAGTCAAACTAGAGCAGATGGAGTTGGAAATTACATTAGCACATTGGATTGGAGATTGGCTATCTGACAGGTATCAGCAAGTTCTGTATGGGAGAGCAATATCTTGGAAGAGGAAAGTCACTAGTGGTGTGTCTCAAGGATCTGTTTTAAGTCTATTGCTGTTTAACTCTGTGTTAATGATATTAAGGAAGGTTTGGATGGAGATATTCAGTTGTTTGTAAAGGATGCAAAGCTGGGAAGAAATATGGTGAGTAGAGCAAATGTGGCTTTACAAGAGGACTTGCATGGACTGAGTGTGAATGGGCATGGAAGAGGAGGGTTACCAGTTCTGTGTCGCAAAGTGTAAGGTTTTAAAAGTCAGAAAAAAAGAGGGGATGTAGACTATACACTTGATGGGGATATATTGGATGAGGTGGAGGAAATAAGAGAGCTGGGGATGATGATGGATAGGAATCTAAAATTTAGAGGACACATTGCTAAAATTGTGAGGAGAGCACAATGAATTCTGGCAGTGATGTGGAGTACACTGACTTGTAGAAGTAAGGAGATTCTGGTTCCACTGCATAAAGCCTTGATTAGGCCATATATTGACTGCTGCACAAAGATTTGGTCAACTGGTTTTTAAAAGAATAAAGAGATATTAGAAATGGTCCAGAGGCAATTGATTAAGGTGGTTTCTGGTCTTTGTAATGTTGAGTATGAAGAAAGGTTGAGAAGATACAATTTACAGTCTAGTGGACTGGAAGAAGAGGGATAATAAGAGACATATATTGGTATGAGGTGCTAATAATGTTCTAAAAATAAGACGTTTTTCATAGAATGATATTAAGACAGGGGGAAGAACAAGGTGTCACTTTTGGAGGCTGTACGAGGATGGTGTGAGCAAAGGAGTGTGAAGCAAGTTTTTTTGCTTATAGTGGTGTATGATTGGAATGCATTGCCGGAGAGTGTGGTGTCTGCACAGAATTTGAATGTATTTGCTGCATGGTATAGTGAGCTGTGTGTATTGACAGGATAATAATAATAATAGTAATTATCTTTTTGAGATATATATTTTTATAGCTGTTTGTTTTTTAGTTTGGTTCTTACTGCAATGACAAATTCTCTTTGGGGTAGGGAGGGAGGAAAAAGAGGTAACAGTAAGGAATTCATTCTTTTAAAAACCAGTTGACCAAATCTGTGTGCAGCAGTCAATATATGACCTAATCAAGGCTTTATGCAGTGGAACCAGAATCTCCTTACTTCTACAAGTCAGTGTACTCCACATCACTGCCAGAATTCATTGTGCTCTCCTCACAATTTTAGCAATGTGTCCTCTAAATTTTAGATCCCTATCGTTCAGGGGAAGATGGGGTGATGCATCTCCAAAAAATTCTAGGTGCTATCAGGAGCAGAGTAATTTGGCTCATAGATGACCGTCTCTCATAGACTCACTTCAGCCTCTATCTCAGAGATAGTGTTTCATTTCTAGTGAACTGGCAAACATCATTCATCTACTTATTGTTGGGCCTGTCAAAAAAAAAAAAAAAAAAAAAAAAGCAGCAGCTGTTCTTTTCATTGCAGCTCCAAACACACTGAAGCTGCTTAATCTCCTCCTCTTTTATTCCATCCAACCCTGTTCTCTGAAATAGCCCTCTCCATAAAATGTCAACAGATTTTCTCTCTCTCTCTCTCTCTCACACACACACACACACACACACACACAAGAACATTTAGCACATCAGTGCCATGTGTGTGTGCTAAATGTTCTTGTACCTCTCATGTGTGGGATTAAAACAAAAAAATGTACCATCCCTTTTGAAATGTGACACTGCCAGAGACAGCTTAAGTGAAATTTAATAGGTAAATTAGACAATATATTTGAATAGATGCTTATATGTAAATGCTCATTCAAAATGCTACAGATAGATCAGACACAATGGATGGCTACATTCATGTTGAAAGTAGTCATTATTTTCATTGTAGAAATTTAATACTATAGGATGTAATAATTTGAATTATTGCCTACATGTATTCTAGCATTTTGTTGTCTCTCCTTATGCTTTTGGTTTTGGCTCACCTTATGAATACTACCTATAGTATCAGTAAGATGAGTGAGTCTTTTCCATACTATAGATAGGAAAATCCTCACCCATTCGATATGTTGGTGCATGATAATGCTGAAATCAGATCTTTGTTTCTCATTTGTCTGAAACAGGTCTTTGATTGAAACTCATATTTCATATTCCTCTGATGAGATTTTATTAGTATTATTATACAGTATCTCCATGGAGTTCAGAGACTCATCATGGAAGACCCAATCTAACTATTATCCACACAAAACCAATCATACCTCTCCTTAAATTCATTCACTATCAGGACACTCGATCTAATTCTGGCAATCCATTCCACTGATTCGCTGCATTTCGTGCAAAAAATCTAGTCCTCATATCCTTTATTAAGGTATCTAGTCTCTTTTACTTCTGATTTTGTTGGTTGTAGTTCTTCAGCTATCATTAGCAATACCTCACTTCTTGTCCTCATGATAAAAGTTTAATGGAGTCAAATAGCACTAGGAAATGATTAAAAATAGTATTATCTTTCCAATATTTCATCTCATTTACAGAAACATTCATGAAATACAAATTGAGACTTGTAACACACCCACACACACAAAGGCAGGCAGAAAACAAACTGAAACACATGCAAGAAAGACTAGAGTCCTAATTAGATGGAGGTGCCCTTCATGGGCACCTCTATATTTCTAGGCCTCATTAGCGGCCTAGAAATATAAACTGGGAGCTTGAATTATTAGTGTTTCTCATATTTTGTGAAGTTTTATGCAACCATATTTATTTAAATTAGGATGATTTTGAAGAGCAGCAGCAGATTCTAAAAACAGTCTTTCTTTTCTAAATTTACTGTGTTGCGCATGATGGTCTTTTTCCAATTGATTCTGTGAGCTGTATCCAAAGCATGGTCTGCAAGGCCAGATTGACCATAGTCATGACTGCAGATGTATTTTTTTTTAGGTTCTTCCATTTGGATAGTAGCTGATCTTCCTGTCTGTCCATAATAGGCCAGTTTGCAGGAACAAGTAACTCTATATACACCTGGAACAGAGAGAAGGGAGAGTTTATTTTTAGTGGAGCAGATAAGGGTAGCTAGTTTTAAATGGTGCAAAGATTGTACAAGTAGTTCTCACTTTACGAATTCCCGCTTTATGAATTTTTTGGATTAGGATTTTTATTTTAAATTGTGTGCGGCGATGGACGTAATGATCATATGAACGTAATGATGTAATGATCAGTTAGAACGAGCCTCAGTCACTCATGAGTCTTGGTGACATGTTTTATTTGTAGTTTCCTTCAATTACACCTGATTTTTTATTTTGTTTTCTTTTTAACTATAACCTTTTCACTTTTCCAACAATGTCAAAAAAGAAAGAACAGTGCAAAACCAGAAAATGAGCAAATGAAACAAAGAAAAGCAATTACATTAGAGAAAAAATATACAAAATTATTACCAACCATCAAGTGGGGAGCATTGTTAAAGATCTTTCTGAGAAATTTTCTCTTGCTGCTTATACAGTTTGCACCATTTTAAAAGATAAAGAAAAATATTTTAAAGAAGTAAAAAATGCACTATTTATGCAGTCTGCATGGTTGCATAATACAGAAACAGGTAGTATAATTCCTCATATGGAAAAACTCTTAACTGCTTGGATAAGCGACCATACTCTATTATTAAACATGCCTGTTACCTACGCAACAATTTGTACTAAAGCATTAGCCATTTTTAAAATGCTGAAAGACCAAAAAGGGGATGACTGCAAAGAGACTTTTGCTGCATGTAGTGGGTGGTTTGATTGCTATAAAATGTGAATTGGTTGGCATAACATTAAAGTACAAGGTGAAGCTGCAAGCGCTGATAATGAGGCTGCAAAATCTTATCCAGAAATAATTAAAGAAGGAAATTATTCGCCATCACAGATTTTTAATGTCGATGAAATGGGCTTCTTTTGGAAACGGATGCCTGTAAGAACTTACATTGCAAAAGAAGAATCCTCAATACCAGGTTTTAAAGCATCAAAAGATCGCATCACTCTACTATTAGGAGGAATGCTGCTGGCAATTGCAAGTTAAAACCCTTATTTGTGCATCGATCAGAAAATCAAGAAGCTTAAAAGGAATTAATAAAGATACTCTCCCAGTAATATGGAAGGCAAATAAGAAGGCTTGGCTCACGGGTTCCCTATTCAAAGATTGTCTTATGCATCACTTTGTTCCTAAAGTGAAATTTATTGTGAGAAAAAACAAATTCCATTTAAAGTGCTTCTGATAATTGACAATGCACCTAGCCATCCCTCATCAGTAGCTTACATTTGCTCTAATGTACAAATAATATTTTTACCTCCAAATACAACTTCTCTTTTACAACCAAGATCAGGGAGTGATTGCAACATTTAAAGCACATTATCTCAAAGAGACTTTTGAAATGTTAATTTCAATAGAAGCAACTGATAAAGATAGAAACTTTTCTATCAAAGAGTTTTGGAAAAGATTAAACATTTTAGACACAATTCAGGTTACACAGAGTGCCTGGCATAAAGTTTACGAAAAAACTACGAAAGGAGTATGGCATAAACTTTGTCCTCAGTTTACTGATAATTTTGAAGGCTTTGAAGACCCAACAATGATTGTGAATTCTGAAACTCAAGCGATCTTAGGTATGGCTAACCAGTTGCAAATGGAAGTTTCAGAAGGTGATGTTAATGAGCTGCTTCAATCTCACACTATGGAACTCTCACCCAGTGATCTCCTTGAATTAGAGGAACAAGAAAGAAACGAAGAAGAAAAAGCAAAAAAGATAATGAATATGAATCTTCAACTTGGAGATTCATATTCATGAATCTTTTTGAGAAGTTTGCTTTAAAAGCTTTTTTTTCTTCTATTTGTTTGGTTGATCAACCAACCTCTTGTGTGTGGGCGCAACATAAAAAAAAAAGTTCCAGGTGTATGTAGAATTCCTTGTTCCTGCAAGTTAGCTTACTATGAACAGGAAGATCAGCTATCATCTGAATGGACAAACATAAAAAATACATCTGCAATCATGACTATGGTCAATCTGGCCTTGCAGACCATGCTTTGGATACAGCATACAGAATCAATTGGAAAAAGACCATCATGTGCTATTACCGTAAATTTTGAGAAAGAGAAAGACTGTTTTTAGAATAATCTCCTGCTGATCTTAAAAATCAGCCTAATTTAAAAAATATGGTTGCATAAAACGTCCCAAAATATGGTAACACTAATACTTTGAGATCCCAGTTTACATTCTAGGCTGCTGACAGGGGGCCGTGGAGGGTGCTCCACCTAGTTAGGACTCTAGTCTTTCTTCCATGTTTTCAGTTAGTTTTGTGCTCCCTCTGTGTGTTTGTATTTCAAGTCTCATTTTGTACTCCCTGACAATGTATTTGTAACTGAGATATAATATTTGAAGCATTAAATACTATTTTTAATCGTTTCTTAGGTGCTGTTTCTTTCACTCCATTAAACTTTTATTGAGTTTTTCCAAGCATTTAAGGCTTAACACATAAATAATCACCTTCCCTATTCTCTCTATCCTCCCCGAAAATACACAATACCCTTTACATTCTATTCCTGTAACCATATATTCTGTCAACCAGGTCTCACTGATGCCTATAATTTTTACAACGTCAAGCTGACCAATAGCCAAAACTCCTCTTCTTTATTCTGATACTCCTTGTATTTGTGTACACACATTTCATCATCTCACTGTACCTACAGCTTTCTTTGTGTAATGTCATTACCAATTGATTCGATTCAAAATCCTGTGAAATCGCATTCAGCATCGCATAATAATTTCTGTACACACACTCATTTTTCCCAGGGATGGCCAGACATATGCTAGATTGCATCCCCCTAATATCTCTAGTTTCTCTGGTTTTGCACTTCCAAACTCTCATTACATGACACTTTCTCCAAACATCTAACTCCAGAACCATTTATATTTAGTCCATCAGGCATATATAAGTCCTTACATCCATTAAATTCACCCAATGTATCTAAAAACTGCACACCATTCCTCCTGCATAATCTTCTCATTGACTCATTAGTAATCATGGCCCTCTTTTTCAATTCTGTCCTATCATACCGAGCAGGAGACTCATAATTTTTACTTCTTTACTCTTCATTTTCACTTCTTTCAACAACTCTTTCATATCCTCTCTCCCATATTTGGGAGAGAGGATATTTGCATATTTCACCCCTTTGAAATCATTTGTTCCTGCCAAAACAATCTCTTTCACTTCTCCCTTCTGCAAACTGCAAGCTTAACTAACATTGCTGATCTTGGCATCTGGGAAACACGCTTTTGTCATTTTCTTGTTAAGTATATCTCTCATTTTCTTCTCAATACCTTCTCCTTATTTCCAGTTTCTTGCACTTTCATACTTTCTGAATTCACTTTTTCTTTCATTCTCCCACCTGCTGTACCATGACAATCATTTCTCCAGTTTGCTCTAGCTCCCATTTTTGTCCTTCATGGGACAAAATGGAAGCTAGGGCAACTCGACAGAGCAAGGACACTACATAAGAACACTCTTTCACTCTTTACTGTCACTTTCATTGCTCACATTACTTTCAGCTACTTCTTTCATGCTCTCATTCTGTGTGCTATCATTCACTATTTCCACATTTGTTAAAACACTTTCACTATATTTGCTTACATTGTTAATATTCTTCACTTTTCCAACTTTCTACATGACTTGTATTTCTTGCACTCACACACAAAACATTTACAACAAACTCTCTGTTCACTCTCACTCTCATGCCTGTTCACTCTTGGCAATAAATATGTCGAATATACATTACATTGTACAAAATCCTTCATGCTAAACTCATTGAACATTGAAGCCTTGGCTGGGATTTTTCTTGTATGCATCGGTGCCATGAAAAAAAATGCTCAACATTACAATCTAAAATATGTAAGATGTAACCAAAAATAATTACTAAAATTACTAATATTCACTAAAATAAAATGTGTGCAATACCACTTGTGGTTTGCACTATGCTAGCATCTTCTTTACTTGATATGGATTAATCTTGGTATACATTGGTTTCAATCACTCGACAATATCATGTCAATCCATTTGGTCTCCACAACAACTTCTGGAGGCAGTTATATTGCACATATTTTTGCCACTTCAAAATGGAGTAGTGGCTTCTGATTATGCTAGGGTTATTTAATATCTGAAAAGTTACTCGTGATCACATCATCAGGAATATGTCAGTTTGCATAGTTTCCTTGAAAAGTTTTTTTATCATTTTTTGTATCAAAACAAGCTATCTTTTATATTGAATTCAGTGTTTTGTTATACTGTATCAAATTAATATAGAACTTTATATTGCCAAATTATTTTATATAGGGTATTGGTGACAAAAATCTTGCATCTCAGTGTTTCAGACTGGCTTTGGCTGCCAACAATGATCATGCTGAGTCATATAATAACTTAGGTGTAATAGAAGCTACTAAAGGTAGCACCGATCAGGTAATTTAATACATAAATGTAATATTAGTAAAATTGTAAGAAAAGATTTAGTTTTTTTATTTTTATTTTTTTTTAACAGAAAATAGAAGTATTAAAGGATAAGAGTTACTGGAAGCAAAAAGAAGAGTGAGAGAGAGAATAAAGATTATAAGTCTGCCACAATATCAGAGGAGCAAACTGAGAAGGATCATAAAGCATTGCAAATGCATTAATGCAAAGGCAGGTGTGTGTGTGTGTAAGAGGGAATGATGTGTAAATGTATAGAATGAATTTGATGAACAAAAGAACCCATAACTTATGAATTGTGCTTAGATGGATTTAAAGTTAAGATCAAGGAAATTAGAGCTAGTATGAGAGAAAGATGCAGGTGAGCAAATGAGTTTGCCCTGGTAGCAAGTGTCAGAATGAAATTAATCGATTCATGCTGAATATAGTGTCTCTAATATCAATTTTAGCATTATTAAAAGATGCAGGGATACATGTTGACCCAAATGGTACTGCAGATTATGTATACTGTTATTACCCAGAAGCATCAGAAATAAGAAGAGAAGTTTTTAACATTAGTTTGAATTAAAAAAAAAGTAGTCATTTAAACGTAAGCGATATTGTATTTTCAGGAAGGATATAGACAGAGCAGGATGTCTTGGAGTATTGCTGATTATAACAGATTATACCTGCAGCAAAAAGCAAGTAGGCCAGATCAGGGAGGGAGAATATTTGATGATACTTTGGAGTTAGATTGAGGCCAACAAGTGAATATATCAGTTTCTGCTATAGGCTGGGGATGTAAAAGAAAATGTAGTTGTGTTATGTAGACAAATTATAACTCAATGAGTGCAAGAGAAGTCATTATGGGCAGTTTTGGAAATATATAGATTGGAAGACAGAAAGGAGGGATGAAAGAAATTAAATTTATGACCCTACTGAGACATAATTATCTAAAATAGCATGTGATTTGAGGCAGGGTTCGAGCATGCTGGATCAGGGGATAGTATTAGAGAATTTGCCTATAACTGAGTAGCCACTTTGCCTCTGAATGAGAAAAATAATGATGCATTCTTAACTTGAGAGGTGACAACATGGTATTTTCAGTTAAGGATTATGTGGAACTTCAGATAAGATGTGACAAGTATAAGAAATAGTTTGAAATAGTGCAATAGCATAAGAAACTGCAAGCAAAGGACGCCATCAGCATGGGAAATGGCCAAGGTATGTTTGAAGGAAGCAGTATCAGTAATTACTCAGGTCAGGAGAATAAATCCGATAGGAGTTAAATAGATAAATAGCATCTTTAAGCAGGTTCTTTAAAAAAATGCATGCTACAATGAGCACTACAAAGCACAATCTAGAAGGTTAATCAACAGGGTAAAGAAAGCAAGAGCCAAGCTGGCCAAAGGAAATTTGAAAGAAATCATTATGTAGCATGTAAAAGGAAGAATGATTATGGAAGGATAACTTTGATGAATGTGAATGGTAAGAGGTGATAGAAAAAGAATAAATAGTTGATTGCAAGGGTATATCATTATAGATAGAAATAATCAGTGACTGATGCGAGAATAAAGGTAGATTAACTGCATGCACTTTGAATATTACAAAATATCAATGTCAGTATAGCCATGGAATATGGGCCCATGTGTTACAAGGAATTGGTAGTGCCCTGGAACAGATTAAGTCTTGGTGCTGCTAGAGTCACAAAGAAAAGAGAGGACAAAATAGTTGTCTTAGATAACAGAGGCTCAGATACAGATAACAAATTATAGATTAAATTATTGAAAAATTTTGTCCATGGCAAAATTCAGGAATGGGTGGATAGGAATATGATTCTCTATATGACACAGCATCATAAATTTATGTAGAAGAGATCTTTCCTTATTAATTTACTTATTTTCTATAATTTATTATAGGAAGTGTATGATGCTTTCATGACAGTTGAGTTGGATAGAGGAAACTTCTATATTTCTTTTATCCAAACTGTGATTCTGCTGAACTTTCGGAATTAAAGTTCAGAGGACATATGATAAAAGTGAGCAAAATAGCTCCAAGTATCACTTTAATGTTAAAGAACAACACATTACCAATTATAGATAATGAATACAGCAATCCCTCAATTAATGTGCCCCTGATTAGTGCAGCATTTTTTTCGGTACCCCAAATTTGATTAGTGTGCCTATATACATTTTAAAAATAAATGTTACAGATTTTTAAAATTTTTGATCCATACATTTTTTATGGCTAACTATTTTAAAAAAATCACTCACCAGGATGAAATAATTTAGTTACTGATTTAAAACATTTTACAAAATTATTGTTTAATGGCATACTACACTATTTCCATGTACACTATGTTCCAAATTTACTGCCAAAATTTATGTCGTCTGCTTTACATAACATTTTGCTGATCATATCTCGTGCAATTGTTTTCCTTACTTTTTTATTTTAAATTATTTTCCTAACCTTTAATCATGAGTAAAAGAATTAGTGAGCAAAAAATAGAAGTGTAAAAATTATTCAAAAAGTAATCTGATTGGAAGAAAAACTTGAAATAATAAAGAAAAATGAACAAAGCGAGTCCAGAGCAAAGATAGGACAAGAACACAAAAATGAGTGAATCAACTGCTGAATACAAAGAGAAAGGTAAGGCTGCTTCAAGTTCATCATGCATGCACATGAAATCAAAGTATTATAATGATTGAATTAGAGAGACTTCTTTTTACATGGATCAAAGATTGTAACCAAAAACAGATCCTGCTAAACACTGGCCTTATTAAATCAAAAGCATTGTCTCTTTGTAACCTGGAAAGAAAGGGCTGTCAATGATGGAAAAGAAGAAGAATGCCATGTAAGAAGATATCCAGAGATTTTGAAGAAAATTGTGTTAGAAGGGGACTATTGTGATCAACAAATATTTAATGTCGATGAAACCGGCCTTTTTTTGGAAGCGAATGCCTTCCAAGATTTTTCTAGCCAAATCAGAGAAATCTCAGCCTGGTTATAAAGTAACAAAGTCAAATGAAATTACTGCTAGCAATATGTGAGTTGTTTGGAAGCACATTCTTCGACATTGTACAAATGATTTTAGTGGCTTTTCAAATTAATCTAAGTTAATTAAATCTCATTCTGAGAAGTTGAGTGATTCCAACCTGCTAAATCTAGATTCTCAGCGGGAAGATCCTAAAGAATATGAAGAAAATTTGATCACTGACAAAACCAAATAGATTTCACAGAAACAATTTGAAAATAGTTTTCGTACAATCAAAGTTTTTAAGCAGTAATGCTTAGAGACTAACCCTGGTGAAGAGAGAACCAGTAAAATTTGCAGAAGAGGCAATAGGGCCATACCGTCAGTTGTATGAAAAAAAGAAACAGAATGCATGCTAAATGTTAAGAAGTAGAATAATAAATTTATATTTTGAATATGTTTTATTGTCTTGCAACTTCATGATTTTCCTTTAACTATGCCCTGAGACATTCTTTAATTCTTTTATAAAAAAAAATCAAGGGTGAAAAAGGAAATTTGAGGAATGAATTATACTTTTTCCCATAGGTTATTATATTCGATTAGTGCGTTTTCAATTAATGCGCCTGTTTTAAAGAACCCATTAATCGAGGGATTGGTGTACTTGCAAAAAATGGTTTGACACATGTAAAGGAAATTGGAATTTATTAAAAATATCCTGTATATTTCACTCATTATAACATGAGCATCATTCAAGAGGGACAGCAAAAGAATTGGTGAAAACACTACTAAAGTTCCAGAAAACCAGTACTTATAAATTTTGAATTGCACAACTTCTGAGTTACAAATTGCAAATTACACTTAGCTGTGATCAAGACACGTAGAAGTATATTTGTTCTGCTTGACTTTTCTTGTGTTCATATTTTTCTCATATTCCTCCCATCAGTTTCATGGGAGAAATTAATGCTCCAATGGCTATTCCTTTCCTTGGCAAATATTCATGGAGTTATTTGAACAAATAGCCTCAATAGTTTTACAAAATCCAGATTTTGGCTTATGTATGTGGACAACATCTTCATCAACTGGCCAGGCTCTGAAGAATGCCCTTCCAATTCCACTCATAAACCGCTTAAACAAAATGCAATTCACATTGGAAGGTTGAAAGAAATAGATCACTTACTTATTCAGATGTTCTTATCTAGTTGGTGAACCTTCATTTGAAGTGTATAGAAAAAAAGTTCAGCACTGGAAGATACCTACATGCTATGTTGCATTATCATCCTTTCCCAAAATGAGGCATCATCAGAACACTCAAAGACAGTATGCAGAATAACCAGCAATGACAACAAAAGGCAACAAGAAATAACATATCTCGGAGAGAGGTGCTCCTAAAAAATGGCTACAGTCTTAAACCCCCATCATATTCCAATGAATACAGCAGTAAGAACTACAATGATGCCATTTCTTGCCCTACATTAAAATGTTACCAAAATAGTAAAAATATTCAAGCAATACAACCTAAAATTGTCCTCATTTTGCTACCAAAAGTATCACCCATACAGCCTCACTCTCTCCTCTCAAACAACTAGGAGTGTACAAAATTAAAAAAAAAAATTGTACATGCTATATTTGCTATGTTGAACAAACAGTTTGTTTGGGAGATATCGATTTCATAGACCATATCAAAGAAGAGAAATAACATGACATAAATCAAGATTGTCTTTTCATAGCACCAAAGAAAAACATCAAGTACTTTCACAGCTGGGCATGGCAATGTTGAATTCACCAACTATGTAAACAGGTTTAAAGAAGCCAACCAAATGTTATGATATCCACACAGTGTAACAAAAACAACGATCTCATCTTAAACCAGCTTTAATCAGCATATATCAAAGACCTACGACAGAAGTTGCATATAGCATATCAACAATGAACTTTGCACCTGACATGCTGATTCTATATTTGACATCCAGTTCATTCCATATATGACAATTGTTAATTTAAAAATCTCCCTGTTAATGCATCCTTTTTTTCAATTTTGTAATATAATCTGATGATGTAGGTTATCAGTTCCCAACTGGTGGCACGCGTATCCCCGGGGGTATGTGCTGGGCCATTCAGGGGTACACGAAAAATAATCAGTAATGGCGGAAAAACAAGTAAAGTAAAGTAAACAAAATGCAAAACATTAGTTATGGAACAATAAATGTCAGAAACAGCTATTTTAAAAACAAGGGAGAAAATTTATAGAAATGGGTTTAAAAAGGATGCACAGGTGGAAAAATTGTTGGGAACCATTGATGTAGGTGATAAGACATATGAAACTAGTCATTAAAAAGTTTCTTTAAAAGATAAAAGTGCTACTTGAATAAAGTAGCATTTTTATTGTAATATACAATATATGGACAGTTAATCAATGTACTTTATTTAGTGACAAATGGAACTCAAAATGTTCATAACTTATTTTAATGGTATTACAACACCAAAATAAAAAAACTAAATTATAAAAAAAAAGATGTTTATTGCTTAACCGATATTTTGTTCTATTTCAAAGCAACATATTCAGACACAACAGCATGCTACAGTTTAAACTTGTTCACTTACTCATTGTTGCGATGAGTAAATGAAACAATTCAAATTGTAATGGACTAAAGACCTAACATCCTAATTTGGTATACCTTCTAATGTTATATAAAAGAAGTTATTACAGTTGTGTAGAAGTTAATTATTATTATTATTATTAACATCTGATAACATCACACCCTCCTTATACATGGAGTCAGGGACTCATCATGAGAGGTACATACACACTATTGCACAGAAAGCTCATCCAACTGTGCCTTAGACTGATTAAATGTGTGCCTAAATTCACAACACACTTAGGCAATGCATTCCACTCACTAATCACTCTCAATGCAAAGAACCGCCTCCTCAATCCTCTGCTCACACCCTCCTTATACAGTTTTCTGGAATGTCTTCTTGTTCTATTTCCCTCCCTCCTTCTCCCATTCTATTAAAAGTCTCTTCCGTGTCAACCCAGCAACAACCCTTGACTAGCTTATGTATCCTTCTCCTCCTATTCATAAAGCTTTGCAATTTACATTCCTTCAATCTGTCCTCATACTCCACATTTCAAAGAACACTGACCACCTTTGTGAATCTTCTCTGTACCCTTTCTAACCTCGTCACCATGAAAATCCAGTGACCAAATCTGTACACAATAATCCATATCATGCCTGATCAAGGCCATATACAACAGCATCATAATCCTCTTTATTTCTGCATGTTAGGGTCCTCCACATCATTACCATTATCTGATGTGACGTCTTCACAACTTGTTCAATGTAGCTCTTGAATTTCAGGTCCTTGTCCACCATCACTCCAGATCTATCATCTCCTTTACCTCCTTTAAACTTTCCTCACCAAGTGTATACTTTGCATCCCATCATTACTTATCAAATTTCAAAACCTTACACTTTGCAAAGTTGAACTGATATTTCCACTTACCTGCCCATTAATACAACCTATTCAAGTCCTCCATTAAGACAGTAACATCTGGACTCTGCATTGCTCTCCCCAATTTTGCATCATCTGCAAACAACTGCATATCACTATTAAACCCATCCCAATAACCTTAATATATGAATTGAACAATAATGGTCCCCAAACTGACCTCTGCAGCACACCACTAGTGACTTTCCTCTTTTAGGATGTGGCACCTCCATATACAACTTTCTGACACCTATTTGACAGCCAATCGCTGATCCAACTCAGAAGTCTGTTATTCCAACCCATCCATTTCAATTTATTTAACAGCTTTTTGTGTGACAATCTATCAAAAGCTTTTGCAAAATTTAAGTATACTACTGTAAATTCATCTTACTTGACCAAGACTACCTTGTTATATTACATAAGTAAGTTATTAAAACATGATCTCCTTTTAACACCATGCTGGCAACTACAGAGAATCCCACTCCTGTCAACCTATTTTTGTATCCTAGTTCTTACCAATCTCTTTAGTACCTTCACTACAACTCCTAATATACAGATTGGCCTGTAATTTGTAGGCACAGCCTTATCATCACCTTTATATAGTGGAACGATTTTATCATTCTTCCACTCCCTTGGAACATGTGCTGTTGTAAGACTTATTAGATAGGCTTGCCAATGTTACTACCAATTCCCTGAAACATTCCTTTAAGATGCATAGTGATATGTCATCTAACCCTATTGCCTTATTTACATCAAGTTTATTTATTTCCTCAAATAACTCTTGTTCACTCACAATGAAGCCATCCTCTGCTATGTCCTCTACACTTGAGTTTCTTATGATTCTACCCCACTGAGGATGAAACACCCGTACAAATTGATCACCGAATATCTCAGCAACGTCGGTTACTATTCTACCATTTTCATATATTAACATCGTTACCATAATCATTCCTTCTACTTGTCATATGTCTAAAAAAACTCGCTAGGGTTTTTCTTTGCCAAATTTGGCTTTTACTACCCTTTTGTTGTCTTTGCTGATTCATGCTCCTGACTTGTTCTTTATACTTTTCATGTAACTGATTATTACCATTGTTCATCTTGTACTGCCTTCAAAGTGCTTTCATCCTCCACTTATTCATCCATTTTACACCTACTTTATTCAGTCTTTTTGATCTTTGGAATACATTCACACATTGATGTTGTTATGCATTTCTTTGTCAGTTCATCATCAAATTCCTGCCATGTACTCTGAAGGAGTGTACAGGATATGATAGTACCACATGACAAAAATTATATCATTACTAACTTCCTATCTACAATTTTCCTCCAAATCAGTCTGTTACTTGTCAAGACTCCAACATCATCAGATCTTATATTTCTATCATCTAAGGCACTTTGTACCACATCAATCCACCTATATCTTGGGCTTCCTCTGGGTCATTTTGCTGCCAACCTGGCAGAGAACACTTGTTTTGCTAATCTTTCCTCGCCCATTCTGTTTAAGTGACCATACCACCTGAGATTAGCTCTGCTAACGTATTCCTGGATGCTGACAATGTCAAGTTCTTTCCTAATATCCTCGTTTTTAATATGATATTGCCATTGATGGCATCTGTTCATGCTTATAATCTTTCTCAGGACTCTCATATCTGTGGTCTCTAGTCTTTGATCAAGTGTTTTACTTCTGACCCAGCTGTCAGATGCATAAGTTCAAACTGGTTTGAACACTGTCTTGTATACAGCTAATTTAGTGTTCTGACTAATTTATCTCTTATTCCATATGAATTTATTCAATTGACTTCCCACCATACCAGCTTTGCTGATTCTGTTGTCTATTTCTATATTTAATTTACCATCTTCAGTAAAAATCGTGCCTAAGTAGCTGAAATGTTTTACTTGTTCCACAGGTTCTCCATTCACAACACAGTTGACATTTTCAATGATTCTGCCTATTTTCATTGTCTTTGTCTTTTTATTGCTGACCTTCATACCATATCTATTACAACAGCTATTCAATTTAGTCAGAGAATCTTGCAGACTTGTAGCGGATTTATTTAGAAGTATAACATCTTCCGCATAAAGCAAAGAGCTGACATTAACATCTCCAATTTTGATATCATGTTTAATACCACTTTCCTTCATAATGTGATCCATATAGATAATGTACATCCTTGTCTCTCACCAGATTTAACATTAAACCATCTTCCTGTACTTCCTTCAATTCTAACTGCTGATTGCAAAGTTATGAAGACATCTCAGAGAATTGCCTACATAGGATATTGAACATAGAAAGAGGAGGATATAACACAAGTGATAAAAGGGTGGTCTCCCATTTGATAAAGCTTTGATCAGACCACATCTTGATTTCTATGCTCAGATCTGGTCCCCTGAATTTGAAGGGGTTGAAGTAACCTTGGAGTGGGTACAGAGATGGATAACAAAAATGATATCAGAACTGATATTATTTTTGTTATCCATCTTAGGTGAAGGTGAAAATCTGATTCTGATGATACTTATTTGGCCTGAACCTGGCTTGCTTATTCTTCTCCAAGTTTCCCATCCAATTTTTCTTAGGCTCTTCTCAAGTATGCTTGCATTAATCTTACCTTGAACACTCAGTAGGAAAATTCCTCTGATTCTTATATTCAGTTTTTTACCTCTTTATACTCATTGTTTGACCATTTCTGCTCTAATATCTAATTAAGCTACTTTCTACCGTGTGTGTGTGTGTGTGTGTATGTCAGAGTGTATATATTTTTACTTACTCCCTTACACACTCCGAGTGGTCAAAACTCTTAAATTCAAAATTAACACAGAAACTAAACTCTTACTAAACATTGCACACAGGTTTATATTCCAGGATATTTCATATGTAACCTAATCTTTCTGTTTACCCTAACATCCCATTATATCCATTAAACTTATTAAGATTGCATCTTCAAACACTTTTTTCCCCAAAAAAATCTTTAATTTACAAATAACATAAATATATACAACATCAGATTAACTACTACACAAGTGCCAGTGTATTTTCTTTAAATCACAACAAGAAATACATTATGACTACACAACTTCTTTACAATCACATGAATCAACAGATATTGTCCTATCTGGACAAAACTCCTGGAACTTTAGTCTCTTGCCTACTAGAGAACTTTTATTCCTTCTTGAGTTCACATAGAAGAAAGATTAACACAAAGAAAGGTGCTCTCTATATGACAGCAACATAATGTCAATTCTTCTTGCACATTAAAATCACAGATCACTGAATAAAACAAATCTTGTCTTTATCCAAGACATTTTTGTAACTTTACTTGCTATATGAAAGTAGCAGCAAGCCCCATTGAATAAACTACTAAAAACTCATAACTTTAGAATGAATTAACTTTCCATGTGAAAATCTCAAAATTCTTCTTGAAACCATATTAGCAGTTTAACACTGCAGAAGAACTTTTGCCTTCTAGGTGAAAGCACCTGAAGAAATAAGTCAATGTCCACAATTAAAAATCACTTATCAGACCCAGAATCCTAAATAAAATAACTTTACTGGGCTCATTCTATGCAAACTGGAAATCAGTAAAGTTGCTTTTGGCTTTAACTAAAATAAATTCTATATGGATTAATGACTAATAAAACTCACTGATATCTTCTCTCAGTCTTCTGTTTTTAACTTTTGTTCTAAATTTCTATCCAGTCTTCATGTATTGAAGACAGAAACTACACAGATTTACTCTTGCTGTGTTCTTTTTCTACTCTGTGGACAGCTGAATGCCTAGTAACCTTCACTGACATTCTTCTTGCTATTGACATTCTCCAAAATGCAACTGAGAAACTTCTGCTCAAGTCTACCATCATGCGCCACCATTACTGCTTTCCACTGTTGGGCTTGAACTGACAAAGTTCTTTCTTCACTGTGCAGAAAAATTTATTTAATTATACTTTTGTAGTGTTTGTAGTGAAACAGTTATAAACTGTAACAGTTTATTCTTCATTTCATTTTAATTAATCCCTTCCAATAATATAGCAGTAACTTTTGCTTCACTTGCTATTGACAACATATATATTTTTTAAACAACATTTGTTTACATACAAACGGCCAACAACACAAAACTTAGACAGCACATACAAAACCATAATTAACTGCTAATATCTAATTTAAATAAATTTATTTTATATATTTATATTCTCTAGTAGCCAAAGGTAAAAAAATAACATCTCAAAACATCTTGTTCATGACATACAAAAACAATGCTTAATTAACTTAACTAACAACAAAATAGTAATGCATTATTAACCTCTAACTTTCATTCATTTCATATACTTTAAATTTTTGGGATATCTGAATTTTAATACAGATATAAACATATAGAAAAGCTTAGGTGTTCGCTGCACATGTTGACTAATTTTGATGGCAATACAGAACACAGAAAGATAAGTAAATAATTATTTATTGACTTATTGCTGGTATTTTACTGATATTTAAGCCTTTGTGTTGTTGCTACAATTTTTCAAACTAGTCCCATTATTACACCATGCTGTAGTCTTGCGTATCGTGACAAACTTTCTTTTGTGCTCTGAAGATGCTAGTTATAACACCAGTGAAATATCAGCAATAAGTCAACAAATAATTATTTACTTATCTTTCTGTGTTCTGATATATTACAATCAAAATTAGTCAACATTTAATGCAGATATTCTACACCACATATCAGGTTTATGATGTTTTTTTCAACACTAAATATAAGTATGCATTGATACTTAGTGTTGACTGCATTCTTCTTGTATATTTTCGAAACCATTCTGTCACATTTGTTTCATTTAGCAGTGTTTTACTCCAGTCATCTAGAATATTTTATCTCCAGTTTTCTTGTCACATTTATCATCTGTGATTTCTTTTGATCTTTTTCCTACATTTCTGATCATTTTTAGTAGTCTCCAGAACAACTATTGGGAACATAGATTGGGAAGAGAAATGGTCACAGGTAGGGATGGAAATGGAATTTATACAGATATATAATTAGAGAGAGATAATTACCTGAGGGTACATGTAAAGGAGGGGACAGGGTTCAAGGTTCTGGATCTGATCATTGCATCAGAGAACTTAACACTAACCAGTCTAGCTATGCTGTCTCTGCTTGGAAAAAGTGATCATGTAGTCTTGATCTGGGAAATTGCCAGTCATGCAGAATTTTCTATTAAGAAGGGATATATGTGAAATTACAAATCAGGTGATTATGACAAGCTGAGGAGACATCTTTCAGCAGAGCAGTGGAATAAGAATTTGTAGGGGGAGAGATGTTGGTGCATGGGAGGTGATCATGCCGTGTTTGAAGACAGCAGTATCTGAATGTGTACTAGAGTCAGAAGGATAAATCAAATAGGAGTAAGATGGATGAATCGCTTCATTAAACAGGAGTTGTACACAAAGAAAAGGTTGTTGTGGAGGGGATTATAAAGAAAAAGGTGATGCCCATCAACACTATAAGGTGCAGGCCAGAGAGGTGACTGGTATGGTGAAGAAACTTAAGGCTAATTACGAGAGAAAACTAGCTGATGAGACTAAGAGAAACTCTAAAGAGTTCTTTTGCTAATTGGCAATACAAGGAGAAATGACTGTGGAAGGATGTCTTTAAAAAATGCTGATAGTGGAGAGTAATAGAACTGAACCAAAAAGCTGAATTACTGAGTGAGAATTTTGCAGAGGTGTGCCATCTGGATGGTGACATTAATTGAATAGAGGTTGAAAAAAATGAAGGTGCTTAAAATATTGCAGAACCTCAGTATGAACACAGCCATTGGATTAGATGGCATATCAGCCTGTGTCTTATGAGAATGTGCAAGAGAATTAACAGCTCCTCTGAGCAAGCTGTTTAATATAAGCCTGAGTGGGGGGGGGGGTGCCAATGGAGTGAAAAGAAGGCAAAATAGTCCCATTGCATAAGGGAAGCTTCAAGACAGAAGTAGAAAATTATATGCCAATCAGCATCTCATGAGTGGTAGTTAAAGTATTGGAGAAATTGGTGAAAAACAAAATTCAGGACTGGGTGGATAGGAAAATTATACTCTATAAGGGATAACATGGTTTGGTGAAGGGTAAGTCTTCTTAATAACTTAGTTACATTTTATAATCAAGTGACAAAGGAGTTGGATAAGGGAAATAGTTACTTAGTGATAATGTAAGACTTTCAAAAGCATTTGAAACACAATTGGAGCCAATTGAGATGGATATGAATCTTATGATTTGGATTAGAGGATGGTTGATGTACAGATATCAAAGAGTGGTTTATGGTGGAGTTGAGTCCAGGAGAAGGCAAATGACCAGTAGCGTACTACAGGGCTCAGTACTTGGTCCTCTGGTGTTTAATTTGTAAACCAATGCTATAGGAAATATTCAGTTGTTTGCTGACAATGCTAAACTGGGAAGAGCAATGGTAAATGAAGGTGATGCAGAGATCCTACAGGAGGATTTAAACAGACTAGCAGAATGGGCAAAGATAAATGGCTGCCAGATTAATGTGGCCAAGTGTAAGGTGATGCACTCTGGGAAGAGATCAGAAAAGTTGTGTACTATATTGATGGAATGGAACTGCAAGAAACTGATGAGGCCAAGGACTTGGGTGTGATTGTGGACAGGGAGTTGAAGCATAGAGGGCATATTGCAAAAGTAACCAAAACAGCACATCAGAGTATGTGGTTATTCAAGAACACACTAACAAGCAGAGACAGAGAAGTTATTGTTCCCTATAAAAGGCTTTAATAATGCCATGTCTGGACTATTGCAACATTGACAGTCTGTAGGTTTCAAAAATTAGCTGAGAGATGAAAAAGAGGAGACATAATAGAATCAATTAAGTTATTAAAGTGATTTTATAGGATTGACATTGAAGACTAAGACTTTTTCAGTACATGGCAAGAAGGGAGAGCACAAGGGGGGGTCACTAGTGGAAGTTGTGTAAAAGTGTGGTTAGCTAGGGTGTTAGGACTAGGTTTTTTACTTGGAGGGTCATGAATGGGTGGAAAGGGTTGCCAGAGATGGTTGTGGGTGTGAATGAGATTAAGGAGAGGTATGATAAGTATTGTGTGAATGATGGCTAATGTGTGAATAATGGATTTCCCACAATCAGTCTTCATGAGTCTATGGAGATACCTGTATAATAATAATAATTTGCCATTTTCCTGATATTTATCTGCTGTATTCTTACCGGTGTTCCCATACCTTTTGTTTACCTACTTTTACACATTAATTTGCTCAGATAACACTGCACTCAACCACATAAAATACACCTTTTTAGCCAATGGCTATATCACCCCACCAGATAATTCTAACACCATGCCTCTCCCCTTTGCTCTTTGGAGAAAAGAGCAAAGCTAATAATAATGGCAAATACCTGTTGGATTTCTGCTCAGGATATGGACTGGTTATTACTAACACAATGTTCCAACATAAACATGTGCACAAATTTACATGCAGAGAAGAGGCATGGAATAAGAAAAATCTCATTGACTATGTTATTGTTGATAGTGATGTTTTCCCATTGGTGCAGGACACTAGGGTGTACAGAGGATTTGAAATTGGAAGTGATCACCATTTAGTCTTGAGCAGCATAAAATTGAATCTCATACTGAAAAAAATAACATGTAAGAAAGTTTTAAAGCGAATGAAAGTTGAGCAGCTCTCAAATATAAATTGTAGACTAAAATACACAAACATCATTCAAGAAAAAATGAAAGAGTTTGAGAACAGGAACCAAACCTTGGAGGTTCAGTGGCAAATCCTGAACATTGATTGATTCAACCAGAGAGGCATGTGGTGAGGTTGTCCATAAGGATAGAAAAATCAGAACTCCATGTTGGACACAGGAAGTTAAAGAGGCAATGAAGGAAAAGAAGAAAGCATATTAAAAGTTGCTGGTGAATAAGTCAGCTTTTGCTCTTAGAGAATACAGAGACAAATGTAAGAAAGCTAAACACTCTAAAACTAGCTAAACAAAAGTAATGGTAAGACTTTGGCAAGAACATAGAAAATAAATATGAAGAAGGTGGCAAAATATTCTGGGGCTGTTGAAAAATCTCAGAAATGAGGAAAGAGTGCTGTAAAAGGAATTAGAGTTGATAAATGTGACATGAAAACTGGTGAAAAAGATATCCTTGATGTATGGAGTAATTACTTTGAAAAATTCCTAAATGAAACAAGCAATGATGACAGCACAGTGATAAAATACACTGACCAGACATGCAGTCAGGAATATATATCCATACTTGAAGTAGAAAAAGCCATCAAAGGCTTGAAATGTGGAAAGGCAGCAGGAGTAGATGATATTAGACCAGAAATGCTGAAGTATGAAGGTATAAAAGACTTACAGTGGCTGCACTGCATAGTTCAGAAGGCCTGGACAGAGGGACAAATTCCAGATGATTGGAGTAGAGCTCTCATAGTACCCATATATAAAAAGGGATATAAAACTGAATGTGAGAATTACAGAGGTGTTTCCCTACTGAATGTTCCTGGTAAGATTTATGCAAGTATACTTGAGAAATGGTTGAGAAGGATTGTGGAAGAAAAGCTTGATGAAGAACAAGCTGGATTCAGGCCAAATAGAGGCTGTCAGGATCAGATTTTCACTTTATGACAAATAGTTGAGAAATTGTGGGAATATAACAAAGATCTGTATTTAAGTTGTGTAGATCTGGAAAAGGCATATGACAAGGTGCCAAGAGAGAAGCTATTCAACATGATACAGTTGTATGGTGTCAATGGAGCATTATGTCTTGCAGTACTTAGTTTTTATTTGAGTTGTAAGTCAGCAGTTAGAATTGAAGGAAGTACAGGAAGATGGTGTAATGTTAAATCTTGTGTGAGATAAGGATGTACATTATCTCCTCTGTTATTTATTATCTATATGGATCACATTATGAAATAAAGTAGTATTAAACCTGATATCAAAATTGGAGATGTTAATCTTACCTCTTTATTTTATGCAGATGATGTTATAATTGGATGTCATTCAGAAATATTATCATCATGCTTGGTGTTGAATACAATAGTTATGCCTTTCTATTCCCAATCATTATTGCCTGAATATAACATCTTGTAGTTATTATTTGGAAGGAAAGTAATCATTTTAGTTCTTCTGCAATTTCATTTGATTTCTATTGATGCTATGCCTGTCTTTGATTCTTATGTTGAGTTGGAGTTTGTTCCAGTAGCTGACTTTTCACTGGTCACCCTGGTGCCTCAATGAAAGTTGTGGGGGAGAGTGAGTCTTGATTAATTGGATAAGATTCCAGCTGCATGATATTTTATTTTCACATACAATCATGTTTTTCTTTTTTAAGACAATACAGAATACAATTTGGCCAGCTAAATCTCAATCTGTTAGTCCAACTGCATTATTTTAAGTGTGCATTTAGATACCAGTTCACAAGAGGTGAGCCACAAGAAAATTAGGATTGTAGATTATGTGAATATACACCAGTCCTTAAAAGATCTTAATGGAGGTCTCCTTCCAGGTACCTTCTAGCTTTGATCCCTAAACATACAGGAAACTATTTGATACAGAGATATGTGAAATGACATATTACAGGATGAATATGTGTTCTTACCATTGTTAGTGATTTTCAAGTATTCTATGTTATTGGTAATTTGCCTATTGCTTAACTCAGTTATTATATATCTATATACTTTTTTTTTAAATTGTGGTATTGAATCGAATTGTGTTTTTTGATTGTTAATATTTACATTTACCCCCTGTATATGAAAGCATTGTAAATTCAATGAACTGATAATTAGAAATGCATACAAATTTTTCTTCCAAAAGTGTTTATATCTTCCTTCCCTTTGTCAAAGTGACTTTTATGTATTTATTTATTTTTTTAAATCCTTATTTACTGAAAATGCACTTCATAATGCTGTATATTTGTAATGTAAACTTACTAGTGTGCTATAGTTAAAGGAAGGGAGATTACTAATTTGAATGATTGGTTTTGTTTTCTTTTGCTATTTTCATAAATATTCTAATCATGAGATGAGGCGGATACAGAGTGTAATGAAGAGAATTGGAGATATGTAAGGAAGAGTGAAGAAGACAAAAACAAATTATGTTGATATGAAAAAAAGGTAATGAAAGGCCCGCGAGTGGCACTGTATGATGATTCAATTATTAGAGGTGGGGTAAACAAGAAGATGCACCAGGTTTGTTTTCCTGGAGGTAAAATGAATAGAGTGATTGAGGTATTAGATATGAGAGCTAAGCAAGCAAAGGAGTTGGTAGTGATAGCAGGAACAAATGAATTGACTGGTAACAAAGAAAATGTAAAATTGGATTTTAGGAGGTTGTTGAAAAGGATAAAAGACAATAGTGCGATAAGAAAGGCTATACCGTGTGTGTTGCCTGGTGATGACAGTGATGGATGAGGTGGAGAGCAAGAATTATGAATGATACATTAGCAGAAATGTGTGAAGAGAAAGAAGTGCAGTTTGTTCATGTGTGTGAAATGAGTTCAAAAGAAGAATTGAACTGTTTAAGAGTGATAGACTGCATTTGAATGGTTTTGCATGAGTCATTTGGAGAGAGTGCTGCTGGAAGGGAGAGTAATGAGTGCAGAGAATGAATCTGAGCAAGTAAGAAGCAATGTAAAAGAGCAGGAAAGTAAGGAGGGAGAGAGATAGAAGTGATGTTTATGAATGAAGTAGAGGATAGCATGGGTGTAGAGAATGAGAGAACGGGTGTACAAGACAAACAGGGAAACAGCGAGACTCAGGGTGGACAGGGGAACACAGCATGAGAAAGGATGATGCTCCAATAGGATGTAAATGTGTATGTGTGTAGACAAAAAAGGGAACGGAATGACCTGGGAGGTAGGGAAAACAGATTGGATTTGAAGAAAGTTCTAGGACAAGTAAGGAGAAAAAGAAATGGCTCGAAGAAAGTATCAGTGAAACTTGTTAAAATAAATAAATTTTGTGTGATGATACTGTGTTCCCCCTTTTTACGGGAGTTCACAGTACCATCTGGTCCCCCCAAATTTTATCCGGGCTCCGGAACCAGCATAGACTGATGAATCAGACCTGTGGCTGGGTCAGTATTCCTGACTGTAATCTGTGTGTCCTCTGACCGATTTGCTTGCTTGCATGATGAAAAACACCAGATAAACTAGCGGAAAAAACCCTGCTGTCCATGCCCAAGACCAGCTAACTTGGCTATGGCTGAGGAAGATCCTTAAGCTCCTCACGTCGTTGAATGGAATCGAACCTAGGACACTCCTTCCCCAGACATATGGTTACAAAGCGCAAAGCCACTAGGCTAACGGCGTGGACAGTGAAATTTGTTATAGATCAAGGAATGAGCTATTCTGTTTGCATATGAATACTAGAGGTATCAGAAACAAGGGAAAT
The DNA here is from genome assembly GCF_054136105.1 of Typopeltis vanoorti. Classification (NCBI taxonomy): domain Eukaryota; kingdom Metazoa; phylum Arthropoda; class Arachnida; order Uropygi; family Thelyphonidae; genus Typopeltis; species Typopeltis vanoorti. The sequence goes on from NC_143558.1 coordinate 59,647,043, forward strand.
TAAATGGTTGCATTGATTGAGTTCGTTCACCCAAAAATTGTTGGAATAAATGAGACATGGCTGGATGAGGATGACATCCTGACAGGAATAGAGATGGAAAGGTATGATGGATTTCATGAAGATAGAAAGGGTAAAAATAGAGGTAGAATGCTATTGATGATAGAAAAAGAGTTGTGGTCATACAAGGTAGAGATGCAAGGGGAAAATAGTGGTAGTGTTAATGAGATAGCATGCTATGAGATAAGGATAAACAGAATGAAATACTTCATTGGATGTTGCTATAGGCCTTGTAATGTGGAGGAGGGTAGTGACCAGGAAATGTATAGGCAAATTAGCCAAGCAGATGGCAAATGGTGATCATTATGGGTGATTTTAATTATAGCCATATAGACTGAGATGATGAGAGAGCAAATGGAAGTAAAGAAAATGAGTTTCTAGAGTTTTTGAGGGACAGCTTCCTCAAGCAGTATGTAACTGAGGTCACACAAGGATTGAGTCTCTTGGATTTGACCATCTCATCAGCAGATGTTATTACAAATGAGGTGTCAAATCTCCCTCCAATTGGTGAGAGTGACCATGAAATGATTCCCTGAGTAATCACTTCATGAAAACTATCTAAGGACTTCCGTGAGGAAAGGGCATATTTGGAACTACAAGGCTGGTGATTATGAGTAGCTCAGGAGACAGCTTGCAGCTAGTATCTAGTAGAAGCAATGTCTAAATGTATTCTAAAGGTCATCATCGTCGTCATCAAACCTATCAAGGATTTAGGCCTAGCATGGCCTGTTCCGGCCTTAGAAGTCATCGTTGAATCATTTAAGAGGACGTCCTGGTTTTCTTTTTCCTAATGGCTTGTACTTTAAAGCCTGTTTTGGTAATCTTTCTGTTTTCATTCTTTGAACGTGTTCCATCCATTTATGTTTATATTTTTTAATTTTTTCTATTACTGGTTCTTGGTTTAATTCTTTCATAATATCTTCATTTCTTTTGTGATCAAATAGGGTATACTTTGCAGTTTTTCTCATAAACTTCATTTCTGCTGTTGTTAATCTTTGTTTGTCTTTTTGTTTTATTGTCCAGATTTCACTTCCATACATTAAGACCGGTAAGGCTAATGTATTGTATACTAAAGGTCAGAAGGTTAAATAAGGTACATGCATTATGGACACAGCATAAGAGGAGTGGTAGTAATCAGTTCCATGAGGAATACAAAGAACAGTCAATGAGGGTGACTCGATTAGTAAGGGTAGCAAGAGTTCAATATGAGCAGCAGTTGGCTGAAGCCAAAAAAGAATCCTAAGGAGTTCTTTCGATATGTAGCCATGAAAAAAAAAAAAAAAAGAATGATTATAGAAGGATAACATTGATTGGAGAAAATGTATTAGAAAAACTGCTGCAGAGGATATAGTTGAGTATGAATATATATTGTATAAAGGCAGTTTTAGTAATCTACTTATTTATTACAATAAGGTGACAGTTTCAATGGACAAAGGAGATGGATACACAGTAGTAACCTTAGATTTTGCAAAGGCTGTTGGTAGATTACTGCATGATAAGTTGATAGTCAAACTAAGTGAATGGGGTTGGACATTTAGCCTAGTGGATTGGATTAGAGATTGACTATCTGATAGCTATCAGCAAGTTGTGTATTGGGGAGCAATATCCCAGAAAAGGAAAGTCACTATGGTGTGCCTCAGGATTTTGTTTTAGGACCAATGCTGTTTAACCTATATGTTAATGATATTGGTGTAGATTTGGATGGGGATATTCAATTCTTTGCAGATAATGCAAACTTAGAAAAACTATGAGGAGTAGAATAAATTTAGTTTAATCCTTTATCCAAGTGTGAGTAAACAAAGTTTGCAGCTGAAAGTATCTTCAGGACTGGGGTAAGGTAGTACAATACCAGATGGATACACAGTAGTAACCTTAGATTTTGCAAAGGCTGTTGGTAGATTACTGCATGATAAGTTGATAGTCAAATTAAGTGAATGGCGTTGGACATTTAGCCTAGTGGATTGGATTAGAGATTGACTATCTGATAGCTATCAACAAGTTGTGTATTGGGGAGCAATATCCCAGAAAAGGAAAGTCACTATGGCATGCCTCAGGATTTTGTTTTAGGGCCAATGCTGTTTAACCTGTATTATTATTATTATTATTATTTCGGGCGACTCCAGGAGTCCTTAGACTCATCGAGGGAGGCCCGAAAAATCATGTTCACACAACTATGCGATTACATTCTCACAGTATATATCATACCTTGTCTTGAACTCGTTCACCGTCATAGCACCCACAACAAACTCTGGCAGCTTATTCCACTCATTTACCACTCTAAAAGTAAAGAACCCAGCTCTAACACCCCTGCTAACCACACTCTTGCCCAGCTTCCATAGGTGTCCCCTAGTTCTCCCACCACCAGTCCTGATCTCAAAAATATCCTCTGAATTAATCCTATAGAATCCCTTTAGCAATTTGAATGTCTCAATCATATCTCCCCTCCTCTGCCTATCAACTAGTTTCTACAGATCCCACAAATCTTCAACCTGTTCTCATATGGTTCATTCCATAGACCTGTTATGAACCTAGTCACTCGCCTCTGGATCCTCTCCACCTCCTCCCCATCAAGAAGGAACCGAGGTGACCAAATCTGGGCACAGTAGTCGAGATGAGGTCTTATCAAGGCTCGGTACAGAGGTACAATAACTTGCTTGTCTCTGCTTGTCAAGGTATTTTTCAACAACCAAGTGAGTTGATGAGCTGATTTAGCTACTTTTGCAGTGTGCCCCCTAAACTTCATCTCCCTAACCACCAACACTCCCAAGTCCCTGGCCTCATCAATCTCTTTCAGTACAGTTCCACCAATGTGGTATACTGCTGCTAATCTTTTCACCCCAAAATGCATAACCTTACATTTTGTCACATTAAATTGACATCCATTCTCCTTAGCCCAGAACTCCAATCTATCTAAGTCATCCTGCAAGATTTTGACATCTTCTGCATTCACTATTGCCCTACCCAACTTTGCATCATCAGCGAACAAATGAATTGTTCCACTTAGATCCTTCCCTATATCGTTAATGAACAGATTAAACAGCAGTGGTCCAAGAACAGAACCCTGCGGCACACCACTAGTCACAGGCCGTCTTTTGGACTCTACTCCTGAATAAACTACTCTTTGATATCTCTCTCTCCATCAACCAACCACCTATCCATCTCACCAACCCTATATCCATTCCCATATGTTGTAGTTTACGGATTAGTATTCCATGTGGTATCCTGTCAAATGCCTTTGCCAGGTCCAGCAGTATCACTGTAAACCCATTTCCCTTATCCAGTTCAGCCGTCACCTTGTTATAAAACTTGAGCAAGTTACTGAAGCATGATCTACCCTTCACAAAGCCATGCTGTCCCCTGTACAGTATCTCGTTTTCATCAATCCATTCCTGTATTTTTCCCTTGACTACTTTCTCTAAGACCTTGAAAACGACTCCTGATATGCTGATCGGTCGGTAATTTGCAACCGTAGTCTTGGATCCTCCTTTATGCAGTGAAACTATTTTCCCCTCTTTCCACACCTTCGGGACTAAGCCAGACCTGAGACTCAGATTAAACAACATTGTCAAGGGCACTGATAATTCTTTAGCCGCTTCACGCAAGACCCGTGCCGGTATACCATCCAATCCCACAGATGTGTTCACATTAAGGTTCTGTAATAGACTAGTCACCTCCACTTCATTCTTCACTATTCCCGTATAAACTAATGGTTCCTTCATTTTTTCAATGTCACCACCTGGATGATATGCTTTTGCAAAGTGCGCGCTCAGTAACTCCACTATATCGACTGATTCAGTGACCTCCTTACCATCATCATTCCTTAAAATCATTTTGCCGTGTACAGTTTTTTTCTTGCTTGCAGCATATTGAAAGAACTGTTTTGGATTCTCTTTTGCTTGCAAAGCTAGTTTCCTTTCATAATCCGCTTTTGCTTTTTTTACCACACTCGTTACCTTTCTGGCCTGCACTTTATACCGTTCGTGTGCCTGCAGGTCACCTCTTTCTTTAAATTCCCTCCACAGTTGTTTCTTTTTTTGCAGCTCAAGCTTAATGGTGTTATTCATCCATTTAACCCCTTCTTGTTTTACTATTCGGACCCTAGGTATACAATCAGCCATTACCTCCTGTAAATGCTCCTTGACCACTTCCCATGCTCTATCGACGTCCAGCCCTTGCAGTTGTACATGCCATGGCACTGATCCAAGCAATCTCCTAAGCTTGTCATACTTGCCAGCACGGTAATTCCACATATACCGTCTTAATCGAAAATTCCACACCTTTAGCCACCTCCCAGGTCAAGACCTTATGATCACTCTCTCACCAATAGGTGGCAACATGGTCATATTAATTACAGTCAAATTCTCAGATGCTATTACTAGGTCAAGCACTCTCGAACCCCCTAGTATTTTCCATTACATCCTCTCCTGCTTCCAATCAATGATATCATAGTTGAAATCCCCCATAATAATTACCCTCCTTCCACTCATTTCATCAATTTGTCTATGCATACTATCTCCACCATCTATTCCATCACCTGGTCTATAGCAGCACCCAACTGTATATTTTATTCTGCCAGTCTCAATTTCACACCAAATAGCCTGAAATGAGCTCCTTTCACTATCCTTCGATAGAACTTCAATTCTCCTTAGCTGCAGTTCATCAACTATCATCAATAATACCCCTCCCCCATTTTATTCTCTCTGTCCCTCCTAAACACACTATAACCTACACATTCTATCCCACTAACTATATCTTCTTCCGTCAGCCATGTTTCACTAATGCCAATAACCTGTGGCCAGGAAGAGCCAATCAAGGCCAAAAATTATTCCTTGTTGTTCCTAATACTCCTGGCATTAGTATACATGAAATGCAGTGATCCCTTAGTCCCACCCCTATATTGATACGTTATTCTAAATGACCCATTCCCATTTTTTGTCCTTAGTGCTGGCTCGGGTACATTATATACATTCTTACACTCATCTGTCTCACTGATGTCTGCATATCCATTACCCCCCCCCCCTCCTTGGTAGTTCTAGTTTCCCTGGTTTTGCACATCCATTTTCACTTCATTCAGCAACACTCTTTCCAGTCTCCGCACACCAAGTCCATTCAAATGCAGGCCATCCATCTTGTATAAGTCCTTTCGCCCTTCAAACTCATTCCACACGTCCACGAATTCCACACCACACCGTCTGCATAACCTACGCATAATGTCATTTGCGATTATGGCCCTCCTGCTAAACTCCTCTCTGTCATACCGCGGCAACAGACTAACCATTCTAACTCTGTCACTCTTTTCTTTCGCTACCTTTAACAATACTTTCAAGTCCTCTCTCATAAAAAATTTATCACCTTTCACTTCATTCGTACCCGCCACAATTATTAATTCTTTCACCCTCTGTTTTTGCACTCTAATACTCTCACTTACATCCTTAAATTTCGCACCCGGTAAGTACGATTTAGTTACACTGCCATCTATCACCCCTCTTAATAACGAGTCACCATACAACACTCTTTCCTTCATTTCAGAAACTCTCTCATTCTTGCACTGTTTTTTTACGTTAGCCGAATCACTCTGGAAAGAGTTTTGCAGGTGCTCTAATTGTCGCTGCGCATTTTGTATCACTGCGCACAACCTAGCGATCTCACTTCCTACAAATAATTCCTCATTATTTTTATCAATTAAACCATTTTCTCTCTCAGTATGGTTGCTTTCACTCTTTCTTAGATCACCGCTCTCATTGCCATCTTGTACATCGCAATTCTCTATCAAGCCACTATTTTCACTCACATTCTGGCAATTCTGGCTTTCTTCAACCATAACTATCTCACTACCTGACACATACTTCAACTCATAAGTTGAAGTGTATAACTCATAAGTGTATGTTAATGATAATGGTGTAGATTTGGATTGGGATATTCAATTCTTTGCAGATAATGCAAACTTGAGAAGAACTATGAGGAGTAGAATAAATTTAGTTTAATTCTTTATCTAAGTGTGAGTAAACAAAGTTTGCACCTGAAAGTATCTTCAGGACTGGTGTAAGGTAGTACAACACTGGGCAACTCGTTACAAAGGTGGAGCAAGCTAACATCACCTATCTCGGTATCTCCCATAATGCAAAACACATCTCCTTGCGGAAATGTATAATGTTAAGCATTAAGGGAAGGGCCACTACCCAGACTAGTTTTGACCTTTATTGAGATCTCTTCAGTGGGAGTCAGGCCCAAGTGGAGATATTGAGGTCTTTTCAGTGGGAGCCAAGCCCAAGTGGAGATATTGAGGTCTCTTCAGTGGGAACCAGGCTGAAGCATTAGCAAGGTCATCTCTACCTATAGGAGTTGCCAAACGGTGTGTCACCTTTTTATTAAATTACTCTGGATTTAGAGAAAGATGTTGAAAGTTTATTTTTCACTTGGTTAGACTATAATAAATTTAGTTTAATCCTTTATCCAAGTGTGAGCAAACAAAGTTTGCACCTGAAAGTATCTTCAGGACTGGTGTAAGGTAGTACAACACCGGGCAACTCGTTGCAAAGGTGGAGCAAGCTAACATCACCTATCTCGGTATCTCCCATAATGCAAAACACATCTCCTTGCGGATATGTATAATGTTATGCATTAAGGGAAGGGCCACTACCCCAGTTCTGAAGATACGTTCAGGTGCAAACTTTGTTTGCTCACACTTGGATAAAGGATTAAACTAAATTTATTATAGTCTAACCAAGTGAAAAATAAACTTTCAACATCTTTCTCTAAATCCAGAGTAATTTAATAAAAAGGTGGCACACCGTTTGGCAACTCCTATAGGTAGAGGTGACCTTGCTAATGCTTCTGCCTGGTATCTCCACTTGGGCCTGGCTCCCACTGAAGAGACCTCAATAAAGGTCGAAACTAGTCTGGGTAGTGGCCCTTCCCTTAATGCATAACATTATACATTTCTGCAAGGAGATGTGTTTTGTATTATGGGAGATACTTCTTTTGTCGCATGGCGTGACTTTCTGCAGCAGTTTTAACGCATGCCGGCAGATGTTCTGACGTGCGCTAAGCCACGCCCAATAGCTAATTTGTCAGTTTTTTTAACATACACATTTGGAAAATCTACTTTATTATATAACGGACTTTCGGATTTAACAGACACCCCCTTGCCCGAATTAGTCCCTTATATCGAGGTTTTACTGTATTCTGTTCTTCAATTATCAAATTCAGAGTTCTCTTTCCTTGGAGAGAAATTACAGATGCATATGAAACTTTCCCGAGATTAGTGAAATTAACTTAGTAGTGTATTAGACTTCTCTCGGTTTTCCTTCCTTGCGTGACTACTTTTTTTCTTCCTATCATTTCTGTTTCCAAACGACAGCTGTTCATAAAACAACTAATGGGCATGTTCATTACCAAGATTCAAAGTGAAACTCAAGCAACAAAATTGCTGCCTTGTTACAGTGCTTGCACATTATACAGCAATTGTGATACAAACACTACTGTAACACAAACCTACAAATAACATATATACAACACTGCTGTGTTGTTCCCTAATGATTACAATATATGGTAAGCAACTTTATTAATTAATGAGAACAAATCATATATATACTATACTGTATATATGTATATTTTTTTTTTTAGATTACGTTATCACATAATAAGTATTCCTAATTAAATAAAATTTTCATTAAACATATATAAAATTGTAAAAACCAAATATAATAAGCAAAACATTTATGTGAGATTTTTACAATATGTTGGAGGTGGAGGAAATAAGAGATCTTGGGGTGATGATGGATAAGGATGTAAAATTTAGAGGACATATTCCCAAAATTGTGAGGACAACACAAATTCTGGCAATGATGTGGAGGATACTGACTTGTAGAAGTAAGGAGATTCTAGTTCCATTGTATAAGGCTCTGGTTAGGCAACATATGGACTACTGGCACAGATTTTGTCACCTGTCTTTCAAAAAAAAGATGAAGTAGTGTTGGAGAGGATCCAGAGGCAATTGATCAAAATAGTTTCTGACCTTTGGAATGTTGAATGTGCAGAAAGGTTGAGATACTGCAGTTTGTAGGTCTGGTGAATAGGAGGAAGAGGGGTGATATGACAGAGACATACAGTTTGGTGTGAGGTCGTTATAGGATTAATGTTAAAGAGATTTTTCATAAAATGGTGGGAAATCTGGGGAGAACAAGAGGACAACCTGGAAACAGTATAAGTAGGATGTGAGCAAGGGATGAGAAGCAAATTTTTTGCATGGAGGGTTGTGAATGATTGGAATGCATTGCCTGAGAGCATGGTGTCTGCAAAGAATTTGAATGTGTTTAAGCACATTATGATGAGCTATCAGAGAATTTGAATGTGTTTAAAGCACGTTATGATGAGCTGTGTGTATGACAAAAGGGACCTCCTAGATGAGTCTGTGACTTCATGGGATCTTAGGATAATAATAATTGAATTAAAATATTACTATGGATTTATATGTACTTTACTATGTGCAGAAACCAACCTATTTATGTAAATTCTCAAAAGCATTTTCATGACTTTTAAATAATATAACATTACATTTGAGATTGTCTATTCCTTAAAATAGCTCATTAAATGAGATAGTTCATAAATACTAACTTTACAAATAAAATGCTACCAAAAAACTGAAAGCAGTATGCCATACAAATTTTCTTATATATATATATATATATATATATATATGGTAGGCGAGTTCTTACTTTATGTACAACATGTGAGACACAACTAAGAGAGAATGTGTTAAGGAGAAGTGTGACAGGCATTGTATGAATAATGGTTAGTGTGTACTTCATGCACTGAGTCTTTGGACTCCATGGACATGCCTGTGTGATAATAGTAATAAAAAACACATTTTAGCACACAAAAAAGCAATCATATATCTACAGGAGCATGATTATATAAGTTTTACTTTGAAATGTTTCTATAAGAAACATTGCTATAAAGTGTTTTGCATTTAGCAATTGGCAACAAATAAACAGCTGATTTTCATATTGCAAGATAATGCTTTCTTAAAGATAAAATTATTCTATGGGATAACAAATAAGCTAGGATGTGCTGATCGTGTAATCACTATTGATGGACAAAGAAATAGCATGAATACATGAACTTCATCTGCTATTGATTCCTAGGCCCAATTTGCATTTTAATGCAAATTGGATTTAGGAAACTATAGAATCAATGGATAAACTAACTACTCACAGAAGTGGGTTGTCAGTTTATCCATTTAATTCTGTAGTTTCTAAACTCATAAAACAGTCCTTTTGATTATATAGTTTTTCTAAACTCATAAAGGGACTGTTTTATGAGTACATATAATCTATGTACTCTTCCAGAATACATAGATTAACCAAATGACTATGTCAACATCCATGTTCTGGGATATAATCCTTCCTTTTTTTTCCTTAATTCTTGTTAACATTCCTTAACTCAACATGATTGCCATTGTTTAATTCATTATTTATTGAGAATAAATAGTGAGTCATTATCAATATTCTGCTCCTTTTTCATCTAACAGCCTTATTATTGTTTTCCTTTCTTTATTTATGCCATTTTGCTTTCAAAAAAATGTTTGCTTCTGGAAGAAACTTAGGTGTAAAATTATTTTATGGAATAATTTTGAGCTAAAAATATATGTTAATACCTTTTATTCCCTTCTTACTAAATAGCTTAAGGAAATTACAACGTACAATAGAATATACATTAAAATAAATTTTAATACACTTCCAATCTTTCAGCAATGTCATTACGTCAGTGTGTTTGAGTGTGAGGTTTTCTATGCTGGCTTTGAAGTGGGCTGAGTTTTTTTATGTGTGAAGGTATAGTGTGTGAGAGCTCTGGCCAAATGTTTAGCTAGTTTGTATGTGCGGGAATCGATGGCATTGATTCCCCCACACCTTCACACATAAAACACACACACATAAAGCAAAACACCTTCACACAAAAAACTCAGCACACTTCAAAGCCAGCATAGAAAAGCTCACACTTAAACACACTGATGTAATGGTCAGTTTTGATGTTTCCTCCTTATTCACAAATGTCCCACTCAAAGAATCCTTATCCAAGCTAAGTTACCTCCGTCACAGCCCTATTTCAGTTCACAATGAACTCAGGCTATTTTGTTTGGCAAGGAAAATTCTACAAACAAATAGAGGGGCCGGCCATGGGTTCTCCACTCTCCTCACCCTTGGCCAATTTTTATATGTAGAATTTTGAAGAGAAAGCCTTAAACTCTGCCCCACAAAAACCAACCATATGGCTTCACTGTGTGATGTGTTCGCTATTTGGCCACATGGCTCCGATGCACTCCTCTCCTTCCTAATACACTTAAACAACCAACACCCCAGAATCAAGTTGATGATGAAAGTTCATTTTTCACCTGGTCAGACTATAATAAATTTAGTTTAATCCTTTATCCAAGTGTGTGCAAACAAAGTTTGCGCCTGAAAGTATCTTCAGGACTGGGGTAAAGTGGTACAACACCAGGCAACTCCTTGCAAAGGTGGAGCAAGCCACCAACACTCCTATCTCAGTATCTCCCATAATGCAAAACACATCTTGCGGACATGTATAATGTTATGCATTAAGGGAAGGGCCACTACCCAGACTAGTTTCGACCTTTATTGAGGTCTCTTCAGTAGGAGACAGGCCCAAGTGGAGATACCAGGCAGAAGCATTAGCACACACTTGGATAAAGGATTGAACTAAATTTATTATAAAACCCCAGAATCAAGTTCACCCTGGAAGAGGAAAAAAAAACAACTGCCTTCCTTTCTTAGACACACTAGTCACCCACCAGCCTGATGGAACCTTGGTTTTCTCAGTTTATAGAAACCCCACCCATACAGACAGATACATTTACCAACAATCCCATTACCCCCCCCTCCTCACAACAATATGGAGTCATTAAGACACTACACAACAGGGCTAAACGTATCTGTTTAAATGACAATGCTCTAACCACAGAACTAAACCACTTTCTCAGCCAATGTCCTACTTTGGCCAACCCCCCCCCCCCCAAAAAAAAATCCAAAAAATATTGAAACCAATAAACCACAACCCTCCCCACTTCAGAACAAGTATTACTCTAAATACATCACCATTCCCTATATCCGAGGCACCTCGGAAAAAATTACAAAAATCCTAAAAAAACATGACAGCTTCTTGTTACAGACCATATAAAAAATTGGCATCCCTTATCCGCTCCACTAAAGCCCCCCCCCCCCCCTCCCCCCCCTCCAGACCTACCTGGTGTATACCAGGTCCCTTGCAGCTGTAAGCTGTCCTACTTTGGCCAAACAGGCAGGACAGCTAATATCAGAATTTCAGAACACAAGGACTACATCTGGCTGGTTTCACCAATACAGCCACTGTGGTCTTGCAGACCATGTGCTGGATACCCGCTATAGAATATCGTGGAAGAAAGTCACGATAATACACCGTAGTTAATACAAATACGAAAGGCTATTCATGGAATCAGCCTCAGCCCTAAGAAACAATCCAAACCTTAACATATTTGGTTGCATGAGACTGCCCCAAATTTGGGAAACCTACATCAGAAGACCTTCATCCCAATCGGCCAAGAATACCAACATTGCCCGCTAGGGGGCACCATCAGGACTTTTAGGAGAAAGAATAGCTTCCTCCTTCATCCTCATTTACTGTGTGTTGTGCTTGCATGTATGTGTCTTGTTTTTAAGTTCTTATGAAAATGGCAATGTAACGTTGTCGAAATGTTGGAAGTGTATTAAAATTTATTTTAATGTATATTCTATTGTACGTTGTAATTTCCTTAAGCTATTTAGTAAGACTGTATAAGCAATGCCTAAGCCTTTCCACGAGAAGCTTTTATTCCTTTATAGGGAGTAGGCAAGGCTGTTTTAGCCCTATCTACCTTTTGGAGACTGAGTGGGCAGTTCAATCTTCACTGGTAGCCCAATCAGAGAAAGCTAGCCCAAGACTATCACTAATTATAAAAGCATTTGATTGACAAGTGCTGCCATCTCGGAGAGCCCAACATGATATGTTATTGCCACTTCCATTGAGCTATACAGGCCTTGAATAATTTTAACTACCTTGAATATAATATAATTTCCATGATAATTAAATGAATTTAAATAGATAAAAATAGCTGTCTTTCAGACATTCATAGAATGTTTTGTTCATTTTATTATGGTAAATTATTTTTATAATATTTTATATTTTACAGGCTAAAGCATTTTTTCAAACATCTTCTAGTGTTTCTCCTCATCTTTTTGAGCCACATTTTAATCAAGCCTTACTTTCAGAACAGGTACAGCTTCTTTGCTATTTAGTTGTTGAAACAAATTTTCATTTGTATACTTATATATTTATTCAAGCAGTTTTATTTTTTAAATTCATTGAGCATGCGCACTTAAATGCTAACTTCATTAATTTTGCATGAATATGTTAATCTATCTATATCTGCTTGTTAAATAAATTATGAGAAGAATGGAGAATTGTATACTATAATAAAGAGCCAAGAGGCTATTTTTTTGGTGATGTAAATTAAGTTAAGAGGATAACAAATCTCTCATTATTTCAAAGCCGAATAAGAAACTCTAAGATTGAAATCTAAGAGTTTCATGCCGAAGAACGTTCGGCGAGTCCAAGCGTAAGTCAACACCTGGTAGTACAACACTAGGGCAACTCGGAGCAAGTTTCGATCACCGTTCTTAATATTTTCTCATAATGTAAAAACGCAGCTCCTAGGAGATGTATTACTGTTTTACATTATGAGGGAAGGTCACTACCCAGACTGGTTTCAACCCTTATTGAGGTCTCATCAGTGCTTAGGTAGACCTGGATAATGCCAACATTTAAGTGAACAGAACTTACATACTTTACTATACGAATTGCTAGAAAGGTGTACCCATATTATTATTATTTGACACCTCCAGGGAGTCCAAAGACTCATCGAGGGAGGGCACCTGCTCTACAACTGTCTCCACCACTCATTCACTAATTATCCACTAACTGACCTCAATGCTATCTACCGCCTACCACCACCACCACTAGTTCGAATCCCACGGTGGGATTCGAACCCGCAGCCTTTTGGCTGAAGAGCGAATACGCTAACCACTCGGCCAGCCAGGCCGGCTAAAAATTTCCTCTAGTCGACGACTGGATTTGAAACCAAGTCTTCCTTCTTGCGATCAAGCGGTGTGGTGTGCAAACACCACATCCAGTGAGCTACACAGGCTCATTATATATTTTTATTACTACAATAAAGAGCCAAGAGGCTATTTTTTCAGTGACGTAAATTAAGTTAAGGGGATAACAATTGTATAGTTTTGTAGAGCATATGAATTTTTGATTGCTTCTCCTTGATTTTTGGAAGTTGGAGAATTTTTTATTACATACATATAGCCTCTAACTTAAATTGGTTGCATTCTGAAGGACTGTACATAACTCAAAACTTTTGTTAAGTCAGAATGGCCTGGGAAGCTGATCATATCTGATAGAAGTTTATCATAAGTTAGAAGTGTTTATAATCATCATGCTAAGTGGAAAAGGAAAAAAAAACAAGAAAAGAAAATACATGTACATGGCAAATGGTAGAAATAAATTAAGAAAATCATAAATTTAAAACAAAAAGTACAGTACATAAAAATAGACGTTTCATTAATAGAAACAGTTTCCTATATATTTTTCTCCTTCTTCTTCAGCCTCTTTCCATCCACTGCTAGATATAGCCACACCCCCTTAACCTTCCATTTCTGTCTATCTTCAGCCAAAATGCAAGATAAGACAGAATTCTCATGTCAGATCTTTGTACAACATCCCTCCATCTTGTTCTATGGGGACCTTTCTTCTCTTGACATCCATTCTGCTTAATTTTGTCTGGCAGTCTACTAATATGACCAGTCAATCTCCATTTACATGCTTTAAAACACTTCACAATATCTTCTACTATAGTCATCTCTCTAATTCTAGTATTCTTATTCCGTCCCTTTTGTTATGTGGAACATTCTTCTCTGCATTCTTCTTTGGGCCACACGCAATCTGTCTTTCTGTTTTTAAATTGTTGCCCATGTCTCACTTCCATAGATAAACACTAGAATAATGCATATATTAAACAGCTTTCTTTTTAGGCATATAGGTAATTCTTCTAACAGATAAGCTTTATATAGCCAAAATGCTTTCTTTCCTCGTATGATTATTCTATGTATTTCTTTAAAACTAATTAATTGACTTAGGTAAATATAGTCCTCCAAAATTTCAATAGGATTATTCATTAATTTTAGTTTGGTTTGATCTGAATTTGTCATCAGTTTTGTTTTAGTTATGTTAATCTTTAAACCTTTTTTTTCTGCTTTCCTCCAGCATTAATAAAGTTCATTTCCTGAACTTTATTTTTTGCTAAAAGAACAATGTCATCTGCAAAACCTAAGTGCTTGAGATTATTTTAATTGATGTTAATTCTATAGTTTTCTCATGAGATATTCTTAAAGACTTCTAATGTAGCTGAAAACAATTTGGATGATATAGGATCTCCTTGCCTTACTTGTCTTGCAGTACCAAATTCAATTTCCCCAATGTTCTACCTTTATACTGGCTGTTGAGTTGCGATATACAGTTTTTAATAATTGGATATACTTTGTTGGGATGGCTTGTTGTTTTAAGCTGTTTATTATTGCTTAACAATATATAGAGAATCAAAGGCTTTTCAAAATCTACAAACACTAAATATGCAGAAAGATTATATTCATTTGCTTTTTTCTGTCACTTCATTAATTTATTTATTCATATGGAGTTTCCTCCCTTTTTCTCCCCTGTCCCTATTGGGGGCGAGTTGAGCCCCCTCATGGGGGGGTTAAGTATTTATGGCTGTAGATCCATGTGTGTTCACAGGGCTGGTTTCCTTGCTTACAGGACGAAAAACGTCAGATAAACTGGCAGAAAAAACCCTACTGTCCGCGCCCAGGCTAACTTGGCTATGGCTGAGGAAGATCCTCATGTCTTCGACGGGAATCAAACCTGAGACACTCCTTCCCCAGTCATATGGTTGCGAAGCGCACAGCCACTAGGCTAACCGCACAGACACTTGGTTAATGATATGGATACAGTCCATAATATCTGTAGAGAAACTTGCTCTGAATCTGACTTGTTCATGTGGCTGGGCATCATCCACAAATCTTGTGATTCTGTTTAATATAATGGATATAAACATCTTGTGCAATTTTAATAGCAAACTGATATAATCTTTGCTGCTCTTTTTATGTAATAAGATAATCAATGATTTATACCATTGGACTGGAATTTTTTCTGCAGTTAAAATATCATTGAACATATCCAATATTATCTTATTACTATTACCATTATTTTTCAGGAAATTACAACGTATACTCAATATTAATTATAATAACTCTTAATTAATACTTATTCTATTTTGGTAATCTTACATTGCTATCAACAGGGATCACAAAACAATGATATGTGCATGAAAGTATACTAACACTGGATAAATGAGGGTGAAGAAAGGCAACCGATCGCGGGCCTTTGAATAAGATAATCAATGATTTATACCATTGGACTGGAATTTTTTCTGCAGTTAATATATCATTGAACATATCCAATATTATCTTATTACTATTACCAAGACCGGCTAACTTGGCTATGGCTGAGGAAGATCCTCATGTCTTCGACGGGAATCAAACCTGAGATACTCCTTCCCCAGTCATATGGTTGCGAAGCGCACAGCCACTAGGCTAACCGCACAGACACTTGGTTAATGATATGGATACAGTCCATAATATCTGTAGAGAAACTTGCTCTGAATCTGACTTGTTCATGTGGCTGGGCATCATCCACAAATCTTGTGATTCTGTTTAATATAATGGATATAAACATCTTGTGCAATTTTAATAGCAAACTGATATAATCTTTGCTGCTCTTTTTATGTAATAAGATAATCAATGATTTATACCATTGGACTGGAATTTTTTCTGCAGTTAAAATATCATTGAACATATCCAATATTATCTTATTACTATTACCATTATTTTTCAGGAAATTACAATGTATACTCAATATTAATTATAATAACTCTTAATTAATACTTATTCTATTTTGGTAATCTTACATTGCTATCAACAGGGATCACAAAACAATGATATGTTCATGAAAGTATACTAACACTGGATAAATGAGGGTGAAGAAAGGCAACCGATCGCGGGCCTCAAGTCCTAAATAACACCTCCTAACGGGTTAAATTGGGTGGTCTTGGCCACCAGGCTGAAGATCTAAGGTTGAGTGCTTCCCAAATTTGGAGCAGTTTCATGCACCCAAATTTGTTGAGTTTTGGAAAGTTTTACAGGGCTGAGGTAGATTCGATGAATAGCCTTTCATATTTGTATTTTCTGTGATGCAATAGTGGCCTTCTTCCAGCCCATCCTCTGGTGAGTCTCCAAAGCAAAGTCAAGTATAGAGTGGCTGTAATGGAGGAAATGGATGTATTCGATTTGTTCAGAAATTCTGATATTGGCTGTCCTGCCTGTTTGGCCATAATAGGTTAGTTTGCAACTACAATGGACCTGGTAGATGCCTTGTACGTCTAGGGAATATGGTTGGTCTTTGGTGGAGCAGATAATGGATGCCAGTTTTTTATGTGGTCGGCAAGTGGTTCTTTAAGATTTTTGGTTAAATTTTTGGATGTGTCCTAAATATATGGAATGGTGATATATTTTGTGTAATCTCTGCACTAAAGGGAGAGAAGGCGGCAGGGGGGGTGGCAATTTAGGTTACAAGGTTTTAATATTTTGTAGGGATTGTAGCCATTGGCTAAGAAAGTGTTGAGAATGTGGTCAAGTTTGGCAGTTAGGGCACTGCTATCAAAACATATTAATTTTGCCATGTTCTATAGGTTGTTTTAAGGATACTTGCGACATAAGACTGAATGATATAATCACGTAATCACAAGAAAGATATTTATTTAACCAAATATTTCGGTCTGGAAATAGCAGACCATCGTCGGTGGTATTACAAGAACAGTTTAAAAAATATACAAGCTAGAATACTAACAATAGATCGTTGAAATTAGAACATGCCGCGTGATGTTATATCACTAAGTATGAAACGAAATATTTTGAAGTAGAAACATGATTGAATTTGCTATTAAAAAAAAAAAAAAAAAAAAAAAAAAAAAAAAAAAAAAAAAAATTAATGAGTAATCTTGATTAGGCTTTCCCAGATTTTTGATATAGATATGCAGTCATTACGATTCAGGTTGGGATGATGGAGCAAGGCCTCCACACTTTCCTTGAACAAACGTTCGAACCTGTAACGGGATCTATGTAAGAGGCGCGTCTTGGACCAAAGGATGCTGTGGTCAGTTTCAATCCCGTGTTGAGCCAAACCAGACTTTTCAGGTTTATTGTGAAGAATGGATGATTGATGTTCTTGGATTCTTTTTTCAAGAGAACGTCCAGTCTGTCCAAAGTAAGAGAGATCACAGTTGCAAGGAATTTGATAAACTCCAGGAAGAGATAAAGTTGAGCGTTTGTCTTTAGGAGAAGGAAAATGAGAAGACAATTTGTTAATAGGAGAATACGTAGCTGTTAAATCATATTTCTTCAAAATTCTTGCGATAGGTTCTGAAATACCGGAGATATAAGGAATAGGTACTCGACGTATTGAATCTTTGTTGTTTTGTGGAGGATTATAAGATGTAAGAAGACGTTGAATACTTTTTTCAGAAAAGCCATTGAGTTTCATGTGTTGCTGGATAGTAGAAAGTTCTTTCTGTAGATAATCAAAAGTAGAACAATTAGTTTTGGCTCTTTTGATGAGACATTTTATAATTCCTGTTTTATGACATGGATGATGGGCTGATTCTTTCAGAATATAACGACCTGTACCTCTTAAGGAAACTTTAAAACTACTTGCTGACATCTTTCCTCAAGATATTATAATATCTTGAGGAAAAACTATTTTTATCCCCAACTAGGACCAACTTTTCCTTTTTCATTGTGTCAGTTGCTTTCTCTAAAGCCTCAAAAAATTCCTCCACTTCTACTTTAGTAGAACCTTTTGTGGGACCATAGGCACAAATAAGTCTCATTGTCCAGTTCCCCATTCTGATATTTGCCCACATCACTCTACTTGAGACTGCCTGCCATTCAAGAAGATTAGCATTGAATGGCAGGCAATTTAGTGTTAAATACTATGGCTAATCCTTCTTTTCCTTGATTGTCATTGCCTGAATATAATATTTTGTATTTATTGCTCAGAAAGATCTCACCAGTTTATGTCTTTTTTGTTTCAGTCACCTCTTTTATGTCGATCTGGTACTTATCTAATTCCTCAGCTAGCTCCATTTCTTTGCCATTCAGGCTTCTTATGTTGATAGTACCGATCTTTAACTCTGGCAATGTCGAGTTGGGGTGTGTTTTCAGATTTGTTCCAGTAGTTGACTTTTCGCTGTTTGCCCTGGTTCCTTGGCAAAAACAATGGGGGTCTTGTTTAACCGGGCGACGTCCCAGCTGGCATGAAATTTTGCCATGTTGTACCACCATTTTGTATTTTGGTTTAAGCCCATAAGAATATAATTTGGTCGGCTAAATCCCAAATTGCCAGCCCATTCTCGTTCATTCAATATCCAGCTAATTACCCAACAGGGTGCACCACAAGAAGGTGAGGATTGGACATTAGGTCAGAAGCCCTGGTCGGTTCTCTGCATTCCTTTAAAGGCTATGTTGAGATCTCCTCTCAGTTATATAGCTTTGACCCTTAAGCGCCCCTAAGCCTTATCTAAATATTATTATTATTATTTACACCGCACTACCATGGAGTCAAAAGATGCATCGCAGGAGGCAAACACTGTTCCACACAAAGCTCGTGAAATCATGCTTTAAACTCATTCAATTGATCTGCATTTACCACAATGTCAGGCAATGCATTCCACTTGCCAAATACTCTCCATCCAAAGAACCTGCTTACATCCTCCTTATACAGCTTCCAGGTATGTCCCTTTGTTCTACCCTCTTCTCCTCCGGTTCTATGAGAAATTTCTTCTATATAACCTAGTAACAACCACTTACCAACTTTAATGTCTCAGTCATATCCTCCTCTCTTCTTCCTATTCACAAAGCTTTGCAAATTGCATTATCTCAATTTGTCCTCATATCCCAAAGACCAGTTATGACCTTAGTCAGTCTTCTCTGGACCCTTTCCAATATATCCTGATCACCATAAAAACAAGTGGGCCAAATCTGTGCATAATAATTCATATAAGGCCTTATTTAATGAAACTAGAACCCCTTTATTTGTACAAGTTAAGGTCCTTTGCACCATTGACATAATCTGATGTGATGTCTTAACATCTTGTTCGGTGTGATCTCTGAACTTGTTAAACTACCATTCCAAGGTCTCTTATCTTCTCATCTTCCTTCAGAATTTCCCTGCCAAGTTTAAACTTTGCATCCCATTGTTCACTACCAAATTTCAGAAACTTACACTTTGCAACTTTGAATTGACAGTCTCATACTATTGACCACTCATACAATCTATTCAAGTCCTCCTGTAAGGCTACAACATCTGCTTGATTCCCCATCACTCTTCCAAACAGTTTTATATCACCAGTTAAACCCATCCTAATATCATTAATATAGAAATTAAATAACAATGGTCTCAAAACAGACCATTGTTTTACACCAATATCTATCATCCAATCCCATCTGCTTCAGTACCAACTATTTCAGTAGTTACTAACTTGTGGCAATCTATCAAAAACCTTTGCAAAATCTAAGTAAAACACTGCATATGCATCTCCCTTGTCCAACACATTTATCACTTTGTTATAGAACATAAGCAAGTTTGTAAAACATGACCAACCTTTAACAAACCCATGATGATAAGCAAACACAAAGAATACTGCTGTTGTCAACCCACTTCTGTATCCTATCTCTTGCCAAATTCTCCAATAACTTAACTACAACATCAGATATACAGATCTATCTATAACTTGTGGCATTAGTCTTATCACCACTTTGGTGAAGGGAACAATTTTTCTTTCCACTGCTTTGTAACTTGCACTGTTACAAGACTCTTGTTAAAAAAATAGGCCAAGATTGATGCTAATTCCTTCAAACATTCCATTAAGACACATGGATATATCATTAAGTCATATTGCCTTATTGACACCTAGCTTATGTAACCCCTATATCTCTTGCTTGCTCACCATTAATTCTTCACTCATTTCATTCTCTATGCTTGAGCTTCTGATTTCACACTAAGGATGAAATACCCTGAAGAACTGCTCACTGATTACTTCGACTATATCCTCTGCAGCAGTTACCAATCTTCCCACTTTCATCCGTTAACATCATCTTACCATAATCATTCTTCTTTCTACTTTCCACATTTCTACACTTTTTTTGTCCTTACTAGCTGACTCACTCTCCTTCTTTATGCTCTTCGTGCAATTGATTATTACCATTATTTATTTTGTGCTACCTCCAAAGTGCCTTCCTCTTCTTCCAGATTTCATGTTTAATCCCCTAATTCATCCATTTTACACCTACTTTATTCAGCCTTTTGACTTTTGAAATACATTCACACAATGATACTGTTATGTATTTCTTTGTTATTTCCAAGCAGCATTTGTTTTCTTTACCACTCAACTGCTCATCCCATGCTATAGCTACATTCTGTCTCCTAAACTTGATATAATCACCAGCCTTCTAGTTCCACCTATATCTTTTCCTTACAGAAGTCTTCATATTGCTAGCCACAATCCAGATGATCACTACATGATCACTCTCTCACCAGCTGGAAGGAATGAAACCCCCACTCACAATTACATCCTCTGATTCTAAAACTCTCAATCCTTGAATGCCTTTCTTTTACATGCTGCCTGAAATAGTTGTTTCTGAAGAACTTGAGAAATTTATTTTCCTTATTCCCAAATGCTTGACTTTAAATTTTTCAGGATGCCAGAAATGGCATCCCTTATCTGCTCACCAGAGATGAGCCACTTCCCCAAGACCTAGCTGGAGTATGCCAGGTCCCTTGCAGCTGTAAACTATCCTACTATGGCCAAACAGGCAGGACAGCAAATATCAGGATTTCCAAACACAAAGACTACACCCGTTTTCACCAATACAGCCACTCAAGACTTGCGGACCATGCACTAGATACCCACCATAGCTTATGCTGGAAGAAAGCCACTTTACTACACCATAGCAAATATAAATATGAAAGATTTTTCTTGTAATCAACCTCAGCCTAAAAAACTTCCCAAATCACAACAAACTTGGGTACATGAGACTGCCCCAAATTTGGGAAGCTTGCATCTTAAGGGTCAAAGCTGTATAACTGAGAGGAGACCTCCACATAGCCTGTAAAGGAATGCGGAGAACCAACCAGGGAATCTGATCTAATGTCCAATCCTCACCTTCTCGTGGTGCACCCTGTTGGGTATCTACCTAGATACTGAACGAACGAGGATGGGTTGGCAATTTGAGATTTAGCTGACCAAATTGTATTCTTATTGGTTAAACCAAAATAAAAAATGATGGTACAACATGACAAAATTTCATGCCAGCTGGGGTGTCGCCTGGTTAAACAAGGGCCCCCATTGTTTTCGGCAGGGAACCAGGGCGAACAGCGAGAAGTCAGCTACTGGAACAAATCTGAAAACACACCCCAACTCAACATCACCAGAGTTAAAGATCGGTACTATCAACATAAGAAGCCTGAATGGCAAAGCAATGGAGCTAGCTGAGGAATTAGATAAGTACCAGATTGACATATAGGGGTGACTGAAACAAAAAAAGACAAAAACTGGTGAGATCTTTCTGAGCAATAAATACAAAATGTTATATTCAGGCAATGAATCAAGGAAAAGAATGAGTAGCCATAGTATTCAACACAAAATACGAGACTAACCTTCTTGAATGGCAGGCAGTCTCAAGTAGAGTAATGTGGGCAAAAATGAGAATGGGGAACTGGACAATGAGACTTATTTGTGCCTATGGTCCCACAGAAGGTTCTACTAAGGTAGAAGTGGAGGAAATTTTTGAGGCTTTAGAAAAAGCAACTGACACAATGAAAAGGAAAAGTTGGTCCTTGTTGGGGATCTAAATAGCAGAGTAAGAAATGATTGTCAGACATACAAAAATATTTTGGGAAAATTTGGAGAAAAGAGCAAAGCTAATAATAATGGCAAATATCTGTTGGATTTCTGCTCAGGACATGGATTGGTTATTACTAACACCATGTTCCAACATAAAAATGTGCAGAAATTCACATGGAGAGAAGAGACAAGGAATAAGAAAAGTCTCATTGACTATGTTATTGTTGATAGTGATGTTTTCTCCCTGTTGGAGGACACCAGAGTGTACAGAGGATTTGAAATTGGAAATGATCACTATTAGTCTTGAGCAGAATAAAATTGAATTTCATATTGAAAAGAATCACATGTAAGAAAGTTTTAAAGCGAATAAAATTTGAGCATCTCTCAGATGTGAACTGTAGACTAAAATATACAAAGATTATTGAAGAAAAAAATGAAAGAGTTTGCGAGCAGCAACCAAACCTTGGAGATTCAGTGGTAAGTCTTGAAGGAAACCCTGATTGATTCAGCCAGAGAGCCATGTGGTGAGGTTGTCTGCAAGGATAGAAAAATCAGAACTCCATGGTGGATGCAGGAAGTTTAAGAGGCAGTGAAGAAAAAAAAGAAAGTATATCAAAAGTTCCTGGCAAATAAGTCAGTTTGTGCTCTTAGAGAATACAGAGACAAATGTAAGAAAGCTAAACACTGTGTAAAACTAGCTAAACACAAGTCATGGGAGAACTTTGGCAAAAACATAGAAAATAAATATCAAGGAGGTGGCAAAATATTCTGGAGGTTGTCAAAGAAGCTTAGGAATGGAGGAAAGAGTGCTGTAAAAGGAGTTGGAGATGATAAAGGTGACATGAAAACGGTAGAAAAAGATATCCTTGAAGGATGGAGTAATTACTTCGAGAAATTGCTAAATGAAACAAGCAGTGATAGCACAGTGATAAAATACACTCAACAGGCATACAGTCAGGAATACATATCCATACTCTCTCTCTCTCTATGTTCACTAGGCATCTACAGATGCCGTATGGTCACTCCGATGCTCGATGATGTTCCACATCAGGCCTCGCCATGTAGTCCTGTTGTTTGCTTTTCTGGCAGCCTCAACTCTCTGAAGATCAGTCACTCCACACATGCCATCCATCCATCTCATTGATGGTCTACCCCTGCCTCTTTTTCCAGGAACATTACTTTCTATTACTGTTCTGAGAAGTCCTCCTTACATCCTTTCTATGTGTGCAAAATATTTTAACTTTCTTTTGTCAATATCCTTAAGGAGCCTTAAAGTTCTACTAATCTTTTCTAACACCCATTCATTTGTACACCTTTCAGTATATGATATCCTCAACAGCCTTCTGTAACACCACATCTCAAAAGCAGATAACCGTTTCTTATATGACTTTTTTAGGTTCCAAGTCTCGCATCTATAAGTTGCTGTTGGAAAAACAACTGCATCTAAAATCCTCAACTTTGTTCCCATGGAGATAGATCCATCCTTCCAGATTTTAGACAGGTCTCTATGACTGTTGTTTTAGCCATTCTTAACCTTTTTCTGACATCTTATGAACAGCAATTCTTCACATTAATAATGGATCCCAGGTACTCAAACTTGCTGACTTCCTCAATTCTTTCTCCATTAAGATACACTTGTTTCTCAAGAGCTTCTCTGTTTGTTTTTCCTTTGAGAACCATGATCTGAAGTCCTCTGTTATTACTGATCTTGTTAACTTTGTCAAGAATTAGTCCTAGTTCTTCCATGTCATTACAAAGGAGTACTGTATCATCAGCGTACCTCTGATTACTGATCAATCTACAACTATCGTAATTCCTGTCCTGAGCTCATCCAATGCTTCATGCATGATGTCCTCTGCATATATACTAAACAAGTGAGGAGAAAGTAAACATCCTTGTCTAACTCCTTTTCCAACTTGAAGCCAGTCAGTCAATCCAACACCTGTTCTTACTCTAGCTTCTTGCTCCTTATACAAATTGGCTATCAACCTGATAGTGTGTTGACGAAAAACCCATTCTTTTCATTACGTCCCACAGTTTCACATGCTCAACACAGTCAAAAGCTTTAAAGTAGTCTAAGAAACACATTACCATAGGGAGTCTGAATTCTTTATATTTTTCTATGATCTGTCTAAGGCAAAGGATGTGATCTCTGGTGCCCCTACCTTTCCTAAAACCTGCTTGTTCCATATCCATACTTGAAGTAGAAAAAGCCATCAAAGGCTTGAAATGTGGAACGGTAGCAGGAGTAGATGATATATTCGACCAGAAATGCTGAAATATGGTGGTATAAAAGTCCTACAGTGACTGCACTGCATAGTTCAGAATGCCTGGACAGAGGGACGAATTCCCGGTGATTGGAGTAGAGCTCTCATAGTACCCATATAAAAAGGGAAATAAAACTGAATGCGAGAATTACAGAGGTATATCCCTACTGAGTGTTCCTGGCAAGATCTATGCAAGTATACTTGAGAAACGGTTGAGAAGAATTGTGGAAGAAAAGCTTGGTGAAGAACAAGCTGGATTCAGGTCAAATAGAGGCTGTCAGGATCAAATCTTCACTTTACGACAAATAGTGGAGAAATCATGGGAATATAACAAAGATCTGTATTTAAGCTTTGTCGATTTGGAAAAGGCATATGACAAGGTGCCAAGAGAGAAGCTATTCCACATGCTACAGTTATATGGTGTCAATGGGGCATTATAACTGTAGCATATGGAATAGCTACAGGTAGTCTTTATTTGAGTTGGAAGTCAGCAGTTAGAATTGAAGGAAGTAGAAGATGGTTTAATGTTAAATCTGGTGTGAAACAAGGATGTACATTATCCCCTCTGTTATTCATTATCTATATGGATCACATTATGAAAGAAAGTGGTATTAAACATGATATCAAAATTGGAGATGTTAATGTCAGATCTTTGCTTTATGTTATACTTCTAAATAAATCCGCTACAAGTCTGCAAGATTCCTAGACTAAGTTGAATAACTGTTGTAATAGATATAGTATGAAGGTCAGCAATAAAAAGACAAAGACAATGAAAATAGGCAGAATCATTGAAAATGTCAACTGTGTTGTGAATGGAGAACCTGTGGAACAAGTAAAATATTTCAGCTACTTAGGCAAGATTTTTAGTGAAGATGGTAAATTAAATATAGAAATAGACAATGGAATCAACAAAGCTGGTATGGTAGGAAGTCAGTTGAATAAATTCATATGGAATAAGAGAGAAATTAGTCGGAACACTAAATTAGCTGTATACAAGACAGTGTTCAAACCAGTTTTAACTTATGGATCTGAGAGCTGGGTCAGAAGTAAAACACTTGACCAAAGACTAGAGACACGGATATGAGAGTCCTGAGAAAGATTGTAGGCACGAACAGATGGCATCAATGGCAATATCATATTAAAAATGAGGATATTATGAAAGAACTTGACATTGTCAGCATCCAGGAATGCATTAGTAGAGCTAATCTAACGTGATATGGTCACTTAAATAGAATGAGTGAGGAAAAATTAGTAAAACAAGTGTTCTCTGCCAGGTTGGCAGGAAAACGACCCAGAGGAAGACCAAGATATAGGTGGATTGATATAGTACAAAGTGCCTTAGACGATAGAAATATAAGATCCGATGATGTTGGAGTCTTGACAAGTAACAGACTGATTTGGAGGAAAATTGTAGATAGGAAGTTAGTAACGATGTAAATTTTTCATGTAGTACTATCATATCCTGTCATATCTTCTACTATCATATCCTATCATATCTTCCTGACATGCACCCCTTGAGGGTACATGGCAGGAAGTTGAGGATGATGATGCATCCTTAGAACATCAGCCAAGACAACCCAATTTAGCCTGTTAGGGGGCTAAATTCCTGCGTGCACATATCATAGTTTTATGTTCTCAGAAGATGGCATTGTAACATTGCTGAAATATAGGAAAGATTGGTTAAAGTGCTTTAATTAATATTTTAGTATATGTTGTCATTTCCTGAAAAATCTAAAGTCGTGTAACCGACGTATAAGTTTATCTACAAGAATTCCCAAATGCTATATCTTCATTTCAGTCTATACAACCATAATTAAAATTGCCCATCATAATCACCCTTCACTTGTTCACTCATCCAAGTTGCTTATACATTTATTCATAACCACCCTCCATATTCCTGGCCTATATCAACATTCCGCAAAACATCTCTTCCTGTTGACTTCCACCTCACACAACACCATACAGCCTCAAAATCATTGCCACTATTTCCCTCTTTCTTGTCTTCCCTTTGTGGACATAATTCCCCTGCTATCATCAGCAACACTTCCAGTCCCTCCATGTCCTTTCTGTCTTCGCAAAAAATACTGTATCCTTCCATTTGTATTCCCATTAGGTTATGATCTTCATTGATCTATATTTTACTTATTCCAGTAATTTAGGCGTCAATAAACTCAATCAGCGAAATTATTTTATCTCCCTTATTTCTGATACATCTGGTATTTCTAAATAAATACAGCAGTTCATTTTTAGATCTATAACCAGTCCTACACAAGTCACTTGCTGGTTGTGATTTCCCCACCACATCTGTCCTTGCCCAGTCTCCTTTACTACTGCTTAACACATATATATTTGCACAGTTTCAACCACCCCATTCACATCATGATCTGTTCCATTTCTATGCTGATCATCCCCATATATATATATTCACTACTACTTCCACTTTCCCTATGCCAGGTCTTTGTATCTAACCTGGTTCCCCTCCCTATTTACATTTTCCTTTTTCATTCCCATTTTCTCTACATCTCTCTCGCACTATTACTATTTCCATTGTGAAATGCCGACAAAGGTTGGTCGATTGGTAGAGCCTCTGATACTAATGGCTCAGTTAAGTAAGTTTGAGCGCAGTTAGTAGTTGGAAGGGTACCAATCGTTCGATGCTGTTGGCACACTCTCCCTCGATGAGTCTTTGGACTCCCTGGAGGTGTCAAATAATAATAATAATAATAATAATAATTGTGAAGCACTTTAGTCTCTTTCATGCTACTCACCTGATGTTTCACTCTACCTCTTGTTTCTGAATGCTTGCTTGCATCACACACTGCACTTCCATCTAGAAACAGTTTCTTCAGTTAATTCAAAGCCCTTGTATTTGCATTTGTATCAGTTTCCTTTCCTGCATACAGGTCCCTATAAAAATCACTACATATTTTCTTTATTTGTTCCCTATTGTATTGTACTATTTCTTTCTTATTTTTGCAATTCTGACTATTTTTCCTTTCATTTAACCCTTGTTTGATCATTTTCAGAATTTTTTCCTTTTCTGTTGTTATGTTCTTAAATTATATTTTCTGATGCTGCTTTAGATTCTTTTTATAACTAACGTTCACATTTCTAAATTCTGTGTCTTTGCTACTTCTGTGAGACACAGAAGCAGCAAGTTTCTATTTCCTTAATTCTTCTCTTTTTTTGATTAGATCAAGTGTCTGTCAAGTAAGTTTTTCTCTAGCAGTTCTATTTGGTAGCAATGATTTTCTTAAATGTTTTAGCAACTTCTGTTATCGTTGAAGTTATTTCCTCTGTTCTATCAGATTTTTATATATATACACTACCTTAATCATCTATAGTTGAAGTATACAATGTGAATGCTGACTTTTCATTATAGTGAATTTCAATGGTGCCGATTTTTTATCATTCTTTACTGTAAACTGCATCCTTAATGATTGTATTCATAGTCAATGTAGCCATTTTAAAATCATGTGATAGATTTGCAATGCACTGACCACTTTTATACTACTTAATAATATTCAGTTTTATCTCAAGATGAATCTTATTACATTTATGAGTGGATGCACGGTTCACATGACATGGTTCACCAAAGTGAGATTTATGGCTACTTATTGGAGATTGGAATGCAAAAGTGGGAGAGACTGAGGAACAAGGA
This sequence comes from Typopeltis vanoorti, assembly GCF_054136105.1. NCBI lineage: Eukaryota > Metazoa > Arthropoda > Arachnida > Uropygi > Thelyphonidae > Typopeltis > Typopeltis vanoorti. The sequence continues at coordinate 59,675,139 of NC_143558.1, forward strand.
ATAACAGGTCGTTTTGGTTTAGGTATTCGTAACACTGCAGGGAAGAGACTAGTCGAGTTTTGTGCAGAGAATTCTTTGTTGCTAACACCTGCTTTAAACAGAACAAAAGGAGATTGTACACATGGATGTCACCTGATGGACAATACAAAAATCAAATTGACTATATACTTGAACAAAGAAGATGGAGAAGTGCAATTCAGTCTGTCAAGACTTTTCCAGGTGCAGACTATGGAACAGACCATGAGTTATTAGTGGCTACAATACATGAAATTATGGAAACTGAAAACAATACAAATGTTGATCAGATATGATCTTGGAAACATACCAGCTGAATAGAATATTAGCATACAGAACAGATTCAACACACTCACTTTGTGTGAAAGAGAACCAGATAAACTATGGGAAGAGATTAAAGATATAATTAAAACAGAAGCAAAGAAGAATATTTCAACAGTTTGTAAGAAGAAGAAGTCTAAATGGCTGTCAGAAGATGCCATCAAAACTGCTCAGGAAAGGAGGAAAATGAAGGCCACAGGAAATTTGCAGGCAGTATGGCATTTGAATGCAGAGTTTCAACGACAAGCCAGAAGAGACAAGGGAAAATACTTTAACCAGGAATGCTAACAAAATAGAAGACCAAAACAAGAAAGGAAAACGAGATCTTTTCAAAAAGATCAGAGAACTAACAGAGTTTAGTGCCAAGGTGACAATATTGAAAATTAAACACAAAGGATATTTTACAGAAGCTACAGACATCAAAGAAAGATGGAAAAAGTATACAGAAGCCCTTTACAGAAAGGACTCCAAAATTACTAAGAAATTTGAAGAGCAGGATCATACATAGGAGCCAGTACCACTGCAGAGTGAAGTGAGGTGGGCACTGCAACAGCTATCCAGTAAGAAAGCACCAGGAGGGTATGGAATACCCATTGAGGTGCTCAAAGCCCTGGGAGAAGAGGCAGTTAAAATTTTAACAGCTCCATGTCAGCGAATTTGGATCACAAGTACATGGCCTAGGGAATAGAAAAAATCAGTTTATATACCTTTATTGAAGAAAGGCGATGCAAGAGAGTGTGAAAATTACAGAACTATAGCACTGATTTCTCATGCAAGTAAAGTCTTGCTTAAGATCATTCAGAAAAGACTGGAACCATTCATGAAGAGAGAAATGCCAGATGGACAGGCAGGATTTTGAAAAGGCAGAGGAATAAGAGATCAAATCGCCAAAGCAAAGCTGCTGTCCGAACAGATCTTGGAGAAACTGAGTATTTCACAATAAGTAAAGGGGTGCGACAAGGATGTATTTTATCTCCATACCTGTTTAACTTGTACAGCGAATACATTTTAAGAATGGCAGGGCTGGAGGAGTATTCAGTTGGAATTAAAATTGGTGAGAAAAATATTAATAATTTTAGGTATGCAGATGATACCACCTTGCTAGCAGAATGCAAAGAAGATTTGGAGGAACTTATTATGAAAGTTAAAGAAGGAAGTGCTAATCCGTGTGTAGAGGCTTAAGTGCTGTGTTGACATCATGTTGGAGGCTTAAGGGATTGTATACAGCATTCAGAAAGGATTAAAACAGAATTTAATACTTTATTATATTTCGTCTCAGTCACTGAGACATCTTCAGGGATTATATAAAAAAAAAAAATTAATGTAACATATACACAAATACCACACAATACTAAGCCCAAACACGTGGGTGACTCTCAAGTCCTAACTAGGTGGAGCAACTGCTAAAGGTGGTTGTAGGTGGTCTGAAATGTAAGGTGGGATCTCTGATGATTAGCGTTTCCCACATCTTAGGAAGCTTAATGCAACCATATTTATTAAGATTTAGTTGATTTCTGAGAGCTGCTGCTGATTCTAAAAATAGTCTCTCTTTTTTTGAATTTGCTGTGGTGGAGCATGGTGGTTTTTTCTATGAGATCCTGTGGGTTGTATCCAAGACATGGTCAGCCAGGCCTGACTGACGACAGTCGTGGTTGCAGATGTATGACTTGTGTTCCTCCAGGCGGATGGTTGCTGATCTGCCTGTCTGTCCAAAGTACACCAGCTTACAAGAACAGGATACTTTATAAACTCCAGGCACAGCCTGAACTATAAAAAACAGTCCCAGACCATGATGCCTCTTACACCAAACTTCACAGTTAGCACAACACATTCAGGCAGGTAACATTCTCCTGGCATCTGCCAAACTCAGACTCATCTTTCAGACTGCCATATAGTGAAGATGATGATTCATGATTCCTCACTCCAGATAATGCATTTCCACCAATCCATAGTCCAATGTTGACAAGCTTCACACTATTCCACCCAACACTTGGCACTGCCCTTACTAATGTTAGGCTTGTGTGTGGCTTGAACAGCTGTGGAAACCCATGTTCTTCAATTTTCAATGAACAGTTGTGGTACTAGCATTGCTCATAGCCATTTTTGAACTTAGTGGAGTTTCAATTGAGGATAGGCGATTTTTACACATCACCTGCTTCAGCACTTGGTGGTCCTGCCTGCTCTGTGATTTTATGTGACCTACCAGGTTGCAGCTGTGCCATTGTTGCTCCTAAGCATCTTCACTTCACGTACAATTGATTGGGGCAGCTGCAGCAGGGCAGAAATTTCCTCAAATGAGTTGCTTCAAAGGTGGCATCCTGTGATAGTGCCATGTTGAAAGTTACTGAGCTCTTCAGTACAGCCCATTTTACTGTCAACATTTGTCTGTAAAGATTACAAGATCATGTGTTTCCTTTTTTATGCCTGTATGAGCTGCTTTGGTTGTGATGTATATAGCCATATCCACTACTATGAAGAGTAGTTCAGATAGTTTGATCAGATAGCGTATCACCTTCTAGGCCATCCCCACTATCATCAACATACAAGGTAAATAACAATGGAGCAAGTATAGAACTCTGTTTTGTACATGACTGACCACATTCCTATGACTCAGCACCTATATTCTTCACTTTCTGATAGCTGTCAGTCAGCTACCCTTCTATCCTTGCCACAAGTGTGTATTGCATACTCATCCCTTTGAGTTTGTATAATAATAACCTTATGTGTAGAATCCTGTCAAGTGATTTGGCAAAATTCTTAAGTATGACAATATATTCAGTTCCACTGTCACTATTGTGAGCAGATTGCTAAAGCAAGATCTACCCTTAACAAACTCTGCTGCTTTGTATAGAGGATCATAGCGCTATCTAGTTTTGGATGGATGCAATTCCTAAGAAACCTTCCCAACATGTTTATGACCATACCAGGGATACTGATTTGTCTTTCATTTGTTGCATCAATTCTAGCTCCATGTTTGCATAACGAAATGAATGCTGTCTTTCCACTCTTAGGAATCATGCATGCTGAAACTCAAGTTGAGCAGTCGTGTCAGAGGCACTGCCAACTCTTACACATTCCGTCAACGCTTTTTTTTCATCTGGCTTCTGCCCATGAAAGGTTATATACTAATCTATAATACATTTGTATTGTGGGTGGGTTAAGATTTTTTTTTTTTCATAGGCTGCTCTGAGAAGCCACTTCGGGCCTCCAATAAGCGGGACAATGGTCTGACACTGGGATGAGAATCATCTCCCACCTAAAGAAGTCACAAACATCCATGCCGATGGCAGGATTCAAACTCACAGCCTGTTGATTGGAGAGCATATACATTAACCACTTAGCCTAACAGGCCACCTGTGCTGATATCCCATCTGATCCCAGTGCAGTGTTAAAATCAAGGTCTTTCCATAACTTTAATAACTGGCTGAGCTATTTTCTATTTCTATTATTTCATTCATTTTTTTCCCCCTTGACCTCCAGAGAGCTAATGAGTCTGCCTGGAATAATACCTCACTGAACTGAACACTTAACAGTTCAGCTATTCCTAGTAGATCTCTCACTTTCCTGTCATCTGAATTCACTAAGGTTATTCTTCCATGGTCAGTCTTTGTTTATACTAATTACATAACAATGAAATTCTTTTGGCTGATTTCCTTTAGCCTGTTACACGCAAACTTCACCATGGTAAACTAAGCTTGTTTATATTGCTCCTCAGCCTCGTTATTGCTCTTCTTATGATATGGGATCTACAACATTCTCTTTTTATGCAGCTCCTGCTTTAAGGTATTATTCATCCATTTAATTCCCATGAGATTTATTCTCCTTCAAATATTCTCATATTTGAAGGACAGAATTATACACTTGTCAACAGTGCATGATCTCTCACTCTCACACACAGCAATTGGCTGCATAACATTCATCTCATTTATTGACATGTTTTCAGATACTTTGGCTACTAGATCCAATGTTTATACTAATATAATATACTAATATACTAATACTAATTACATAACAATGAAATTCTTTTGGCTGATTTCCTTTAGCCTGTTACACGCAAACTTCACCATGGTAAACTAAGCTTGTTTATATTGCTCCTCAGCCTCGTTATTGCTCTTCTTATGATATGGGATCTACAACATTCTCTTTTTATGCAGCTCCTGCTTTAAGGTATTATTCATCCATTTAATTCCCATGAGATTTATTCTCCTTCAAATATTCTCATATTTGAAGGACAGAATTATACACTTGTCAACAGTGCATGATCTCTCACTCTCACACACAGCAATTGGCTGCATAACATTCATCTCATTTATTGACATGTTTTCAGATACTTTGGCTACTAGATCCAATGTTCTTGTACCATGAGTATTTTTCAATTATCTGTTGTAATATTCACATAGTGTGCCTATTTATAGTAGCCGCATGTGACATTGATATCATATGGTACTTTGTTATCGTGCTTAATATGTAAATCGGGAGATGGAGGTTCCTAATGCAAAGCTAACTCAGTATAATTATTAGATTAAAATTGGAAATTGCACCTGAGTGAAACATTTACAATTTGAGCATATCTGTTTGAAGTCAGTTCTTTTACATAAAAGTTTTACGTTTCTCATTCATAAAGAGAAACTGCATCAATTAGTTACTTGGTATACAAATGAATTTGGCTCCCTTACACACCTTGAAAATGACACTTGAGCAGTATTCGGTTTCCTAATTCAGTTATGAAATTGATGTTCCACAATCATGGAACAGAAAAAAAAAAAAAAAAAGTGCAGCTTGCCATTTTTAGCAATTTTTGTTACTGGATTTGGCTTTTTTTTTTTTTTTTTTTTTTTTTCCTTCTTCTTTTGAATTGTAAACTTCTGTACTAAAAATGAATTGAACTCCCAAAGTTTTTGAAAAGTATTAGGGATATAGTGATAACAGAGTTTGTGACCTATGAAGAATATTTTGCTTATTATTACATGCAAACTGATATCTGATAATACTGATATCAGGACTGTACAATGTTAGTTATGAAGAGCTGAGGGAATGTGGACCACAGAGTTTGGTAGATAGAAGAAGGAGAAGTAATATGATTGAAACTTTTAAACTGTTAAGAGGTAGTTACAGGGTTGACACTGGGGAGTTCTTTTGTTTGGTGGAACAGGGGGGAAGGAGCAAGAACAAGGGGGGGGGCATCCCTGGAAGTTACAAAAGGAAGTTTTGAACAAGTGGATAAGAAGTGTTTTTTTTTCTGTGTGGAGGATGGTTGAACTGTGGAATGCCTTGCCTGATAGAGTAGTGAGAGCATGAATGGTCAATAGGTTCAAGGAGTGGTATGATAGACTTGGTGTTTTCTAGAATGGGCTCTTGTGACTCCATGGCAGTCTGAATCATAATAATAACAATAAAAATAAAATGCAAAGTTGCATGTTATCCAAGGAGTCACTTGGATAACATGGAAGGTCTTCAAGTCAAGTTCATTATATGAAGGCCCACTAAATATTTCACCAAGCACTAACAATCATGCTCCTCTTTGAACTCATGAAACACTCACACTTGACTCTTTCAATCCATTCCATTCATTTATTCATTCACCACTGAAATTTCAAGCAAAAAATCTGGTTCTTATGCTCTTGCTAATCACATTCATACTCAATTTCCATGGATGACCCCATTGTACTTACCCCCCCCCCCCCAAAAAAAAAAACCTCTTATCATATACTAAATTATTTTTTTATCATATACTTGCCACTACTTGGTCACTTTTTTATTTATTTATTTATATCTGGTCCATACACGAAAGGTCACAAGACCTATAGCACACTACTGCCATGTGTGGGCAAGAGGAATAGAAAAAGGAGGAGTCAGTTCACATTTAGCTTGAACAGCTGAGGGTTGTAATCTTTGGGGAAGGTAGAGTGGGGTAGACTGTTTCAAAGGACAGAAGTAGATGGAATAAAAGAGGTGACAGTGAAGTTGGTTTGGTGAGTTTTAAGATGGACTGTAAAAGGATGTTGGTTAGCAGTGGCTCTTGTTTTAATGATTTTGGAGGAATAATAATGGCCAATTCACGCACTGTCCATAAAAGTATCTGTAGAAGAGGAAAGATCAGAGTGCAGGACAGTCCAAAAGAGAAATATGATTGTGTTTGGATATCTCGGTATTAGTGAAGGCAAGGAGGGATGCGAGCTCTTTCTTGTGAGAGATCAGACAGAATTGAGTTTTGGTGGCATTGAAGTTTACAAGGTTGTCCTTTCCCCACTGGGATATAGCTAGGAGATCTGAGTTCAGGTCTCTGGTCATAGTAGCTCTTGAGGATTCTAATACATGAGTACTAACAGGTTTGTTGAATGTAAAGGAGGAATGGAATGTACTGTCATTGGCAAAGCTATGGGTAGGATTGGAAGTCTGTGAGAGCAGGTCATGTATATACAAGAGGAAGAGAGCGAATTGAAAGAACAGAACCCTGAGGTACTCCTGCAGCCAGTGAGAAAGTTGGTGACCAGGTTGCAGAGTGGGGAAGGCAAACCATAGGATTGCAGTTTGGTGAGTAGGCCTCTGTGCCAAACTGGATCAAATGCCTTTGAAATGTCGAGGGCTACCACATGAGTTTCTCCAAATTTCTCCATGGCCTGAGTCCATAGGTGGGTGGTGAAAACAAGAACGTCAGCTGTAGATCGCAAGTGATGGAATCCATACTACTGGTCATTGATTAGTTGGTATGTCTCTAGATGGTTCAAGAGTTGGTTGTTGATTACCTTCTTCATAATTTTTGAGAGAACAGAAGTGAGAGCAATTGGATGGTAGTTGTTGGTTGACTTTTATCACCTTTCTTTTGGGATGGGCTGGATGTGGACCTGTTTCCATGTTGTCGGGTAGATGCCATTGAATCAGATAAATTGAAGAGGTGATACAGATACACTTAAACTAATAATTTGGTTGCTTTATGATGATGTGTTTACCATTTAGCATCATGGTCCAGACACACACTGGATACATTTTTAGTGCATCTTAATAGGCAACATCCTAAAATAAACTTCACCATAGAAAAATGAAGTACCAATTGTCTCCCCCCCCCCTCTTTCTAGATACACTAGTGAGAACTTCTTAATGGTTCATTATCTTTCTCTGTTTAAAGAAACCCCACTCAGGAAGGTATTTTATTTATGTAAACAATCAAACCATTATCCTTCCTACCAGTACTGCATCCTCAATACACTTACTCACCCAGGCAGGGCTATTTGTTGAAATAACACTGCTCTAGAAACTGAGCTCAGGAACCTTCATAACACATTTGTAGCCAATGGCTACAGCCCATATAAAATAGATAAAATGCTGTATTTACCTCCTGCATCCCTTCTACACCAAGCACACAGGATCACAGTAAAAACTATTCCCATTGCATATGTTAAGGGTACATCAGAAATAGTAGCTAAAGTTCACTGCAAACATGATCTCTATGCGACTTTCATTCAACCATATACCTTTGTACGTTCTCCTAAAGATCAACTGCATTCTCTTCGATTGTATAAATTTCTTTTGCCTGCAGTTTAGCCTGCTTTCTGTGATTATCTATGTGACAAGGTGGGGATTGGCAGATCATACTCTGGATACTCCTACACATAGCATCAGATGAAGGAAAACATTTACAGTATATTACACAGACATCATTTTATGTCTGAGAGACAATTTTTAGAATCAGCATGGGCTATGAAGTACTCTCCCAACCTCAACAAGTATGCTTGCATTAATTTACTAAACATCTGGGAGACCCGATAGCCTGACTACTCTAAATTAACTTTATGGTTATTTGACCCATAGAGGGTACTATGTAAGGACATTAGTTCTCTCTTCAGTTAAAATTTGGCATTGTTTACCACAATTACTTAGTTAAGTGCCGTGTGCCTGTCACAGTTATAATTGTGCTCTGATGATGCTGGATAGAAAACCAGTGGAATGTTAATGAGTTTAATAAATGTGTTTTTTCTCTTTTGGAACACCAAAACTGTGAAGCATTATTATGAATAATCAATGGCACCTAATCCTTTCCATGGGTATTATAGTATTCAGTCTTAAACATATCTATCTACCTCTCCCTTCCATCTGTTACAGATGGGTTGGGGTCTCCTCTTAATGAGGAGTCACGGCGAAATAATGCAGTCAGCACATCACTCCTCTGCTGCATCCCAATTGGAGGTATTTTGACTGTAGTACGTGTGTGTGTGTTCATGGAGCCAGTTTGCCTGCTTGTGGGATGAAAAAAACCCAAGTTAAACTGGGGGGAAAACCCTACTGCCCGCACCCAAGACTGGCTAACTTGGCTAAGGAAGTTCCTTGAGCTCCTCAGGTCTCTTGACAGGAATCGGACACTCCTTTCCCAGGCATATGGTTGCGAAGCGCACAGCCACTAGGCTAACTGCGCAAACCTTAAACATGTAGATAATGTTAAAAACTTTCTTCAGATTTTCTTATCATCTTTGAAAGAAACATAGGCTTCACATAGCTCCTGTCTCTGTTTTAATGTTTATTTCCTTCTTTTTGATAGTCATCCAATTTTAAGTCTTTTTCTCAGGGTCTTGAATAAGAACTGTAAAGTTAGAATAAGTTAAACAGTAGCTGAATAAAATATGCAAATTATGAGGGGTAGAGAAAGTGTCGTGCAGGTCTACTTCACGTCTCTTCTTGGAAAGGCACTATGCCTTTCCAAGAAGACGTGAATGGACACAGGAGTGAGGATACCAGTTAGTTGTTGCAAATTGTACAGTTTTAAAATTTGGAAAATGAAGATGGGATGTAGAATTTACTCTTGGTGGAGGATATATTGTTGGAGGTGGAGGTAATAAGAGATCTTAGGGTGATAGTGAATAAGGATCTAAACTTTAGAGGACACATTTCTTCTAAATTGCGAGGACAACACAACAAATTCAATGATGTGGAAGACACTGACTTGTAGAAGTAAGGAGATTCTGGTTCCATTCAAATTAAGGCTTTGATTACTGTGCACAGATTTGGTCACCCAGTTTTCAAAAGGATGAAGAAATATTGGAAAGGGTCTGGAGGTAATTGACTAAGGTAGTTTCTGATATCTGTAATGTTGAATATGAAGAAAAATTGAGAAGATGCAATGTACAGAGTCTAGTGGTTAGGAGGAAGAGGGTGATATGATAGAGACATACAAGTTGATAAGGGGTTGTTATAGGATTAACATTGAAGAGGTTTTTCATAAAATTGTTGGGAGTAGGAGTAGAACAAGCAGTGACTCCTGGAAGCTGTACAAGGTGAGGAACTGAAGGATTATTCTTATTTTGTTTAACAAGTTTGAATGCTATTATTATTATCTGAGACCCCCCAGGGAGACAATACATCACCCACACAAGTTGTTATCCCTTCTCTAAACTCATTCACACTAGGTGTACTCACTAGTTCAATAAATGAACTAGTAAGATGCCCATATTGACCAAGGCAAACTATTCTACTCATTCACTGCTCTATGAGAGAAAAATCTAAACGGTTTAGGTTCTGGTTTACATTCATGTAGTTTAAGAGAATAATTATATCACAAAGAGAAATAATTAAACAGCAGGTTTAATCATTTCGATATTTCCTCTCTGTCAGAGAGACATCTTCATAACTGTATTTTTTTAAGGAAATTACAATGTAGATGAATATTAACTAAAATAAATATAATTAATACTTCCAGTATTTCTGCAATGTCAAATTGGCATCATCAGGGAACAAAACATAATAAGATATGTGCAAAAAGTGAAAATGAAGTATCTCAACTGAGAGTAGGCCTAAAGTCTTAAATAGTGCCCCTAGTGGGCTAAATTCGGCATCCTTGGCTATTATGCTGAAGTATAGAGGATGAGAGTTTCTGAAATTTGGAGCAGTTTCATGCAATCCAATTTGATGAGGTTAGGAGAGTTTCTTAAGGCAGAAGCAGATTCAAGAAAAAGTCTTTCTTATTTATATTTGCTCTGATAGAGTAAAGTGGTTTTCTTTCAGCACATTCTATGGTGGGTGTCCAAAGCATGGTTAGCAAGTCCTGATTGGCTGTAGTAACAGAAACAGATAATCTTTATGTTCTGCAATTCCAATGTTAATTGTCCTACCTGTTTGGCCATAGCAGGATAGTGTACAACTAAGAAGGACCTGATAAACATCTGGCAGGTCTAAGGATATGGCTGATCTTTGGGAGCTGCTGTGTGTATGTTCTATTTGGCAGCATGGCCTGGATACCCTCAAAATGTTATTATTAAGAGAGAGAGACTTCCAGGGAGTCTGGACTCATTGAGAGAGGCTGCATACTACACGCACCAGCTATCATACTTATTCTTGAATTCATTCACACTCCGTTACTCACAATATCCAATGGCAATCCACTTCAGTCATGCACCACCCTATGAGAGAAAAATCTAACCTTCACCCCCTTCTTAGTGGCATTCATTTCAGCTTCCATGGATGCCCTCTTGTCCTTTCCCCACCCTCCATAAATTGAAAAATTCCATCAATTGGAATCTTATATACCCTTTCAGAAGTTTGTAAATCTCAATCATATCACCCCCTCTTTCTCATTTTTGCTAGTGTCTGCGGTCTACATATTTTCAATCTCTCTTTGTAATCAGTATTCCATAATCCTGATATCATTTTTAACACTCTCCTTTGCACTCTCTCCAATATATCAGAATCACAATGGAAACTAGGAGACCAGACCTGTGCACAATAGTCCAAGTGAAGTCTTATCAAGGCCTTGTAAAGAGGCAAAATGACTTATCTTTACATGTGTTTGTTTCAGCATTGCAATTATCTTTTGAGTTGTATTTGCAATCTTTGCTACATGGCCCTTGAACTTCTACTTCTTATCTACTAACACTCCAAGATTCCTAGCCTCATCAGTTTCTTCAAGCATAATCCCACTAATATAATATGACATTGGATATCTAGTCACACCGAAGCGAATGACTTTACATTTACTGACATTGAAATGACATCCATTTTCCCATGCCCACAATTCCATCTTATTCAAATCATTCTGCAAATACTGCATATCAGCAGCATTCCTGATTATCCTACTTATCTTTTCATCATCAGCAAATAGCTGTGTGTCGCTTGTCAAATCTTTCCCAATATCATTAATATACAGATTGAATAACAGTGGACCAAGCACTGATCCTTGTGGTACATCACTGGTTATTTTTTAAATTTTTTTTAAAACTAATCTTTGTACTGGTTATGGGCAGTACTATCCTTACATCACGTCCAGACTTGATATATAGGCCTAAGCCTTTACAAGTGTTTTACCCTATGCCTGTTCTAGTTATCATTGTAGTCATTCGCTGGTGGCAACGCCATGCTACCAGTGTGCCCTCAAGGAAAGAACTTTTATATCCTTCTGCATAAGCCCAATCTGTTTTAAGTCCATATAACTATCTGGGCTTCATATGCCATGCAAAGAGATGGTGGCGCTTGTAAACCTCGGGGTTGCCCCATATTCCTCCTGTATCTTACTAACTAGATCTTGGTTATTTTTTATAATAATTTACTTTATTATTATGGCTATAGGCTAGTGGGCACCCTGTTCCCACCACCTGGGCATCAACAACCCAAACGTCACCATCTCTTTTAATCACTAAGTCTGGCTTACGCAAACCTGCAGAGGTCCTATAATGTGGTTCCACTGCGGTCACCCAACTTTTTTCCATAAAGTGGTTGTTCAGAATGGAGACCATGGCATCATGCCTTCACACGCGGACCCCATGGTCCAAGGCCTTGTAAAGAGGCAAACTGGACGTGGTCACCCAACCTTTGTTCTTAAAGTGGTTGTTCAGAATGGAGACCACGGCATAATGCCTTCACATGCAGACCCCATGGGTGCAGAAGCAACACTGGGCTATATGAGACAATGTCTCACTGTTGTGGCAGCCAGCCCTACAGTTTGAGTCGTCACTACTCCATTGAGCTGTGCGGGCTCGAGTGGGCAGGGTTTGATCCTCGTCCTAATAAGGTCAATATACTCAAACCCAGGGAGAAGTCTGGTGCCATCCCTTACCCAGTCATGTTGAGGAGGCACCAGATATGACTCTTTTAAAGAAGCACCATCTACAGAACAGTGCAGCAGAGATGCCCACCTCTTGTGTGCTATGGGTGCTGACTCAAGTTACCCTGATTATGGGACCAGCCTTTAGCCTGCCTAAAGTCTTCTTGTATCAACGGGCTATAGAAAGCCTCTCTGCAGGTAGGAGAAGAAGGTAGTTCTAAATTCGCGATTCTGGACAGCCGCAGGTGTGGGATCAGCCATCTAAGTGATGGAACCCTGAGTCCACCATCCTTCACCCTCGCATGGAAAAATGCAGTAGGGGTGTCAGGCAACAGTCGGAGCCATGATCTCATGGCTGAACAGATAGCCCTGTCGATTCTGGACAGTACTGAGATATATGTCCTACCAAGACCAACTTGTGGTAAAAGCGAGGTAGGAGATAGTGGGAAAGGAGAAACAGTCTTTGCTGGAGCTTCAGAGGAGCTTTCCTCAAAGAAGCGATCCCAGCTTCTAGGATAGAAGGGAGGACAGAAGACCTTCCCTTTGGGGTGAACATGATCCCGAGATATCTCCACTCTTCCAGGATGGTCAAAGCATGCAATGGCCTCCTGTGCAGGGAAAACTCTATAGTCTCAACCTTAAGCTTCTTGTCATGACCAGAGGGGACAAGAGCTAAAGTGCAGGACTTCTCTACATTAATAGAAAGGCCTCGAATAGAGAAAAAGTCAACTGCCTGTATCTTACTAACTAGATCTTGGTTATTTTTTATAATAATTTACTTTATTATTATGGCTATAGGCTAGTGGGCACCCTGGCGCTTAGAGCACCTAGAGAGTAGCCTATATAGCTAGGAAGAGAGTGAAGAAACTCATCTATGATGCAGTTAAAGAAAAGGGGAGATAGAGGATCACCCTGGCAAACGCCCCACACTGCGGGAATAGAAGTCGCACGGGACCTTGTAGTGATAGTGATGGAGCTACCCAACTATAGCTTCATAACATAGGAAAGAAAGGGTTCTGGACATCCAGCAATAGACAGCGCTCAAAGGAGAGCAGGAAGGGAGAAGCTATCAAAGTCCTTTTGGAAGTCCAGCGACGCGATATATAGAAGCTTAAGGTGACGTCGGGAATCAAAGAGAAGAAAGAAGATATATATTCTTGGCACAACCATCTGAAGGGACACCTTCAGTCTATATTCCATCTATAAACCATCTGTCTATAATCATGCTGTACATGTTGCTGAAGTCTTTTAACTAAAAATTTATGATAGAGTCTAAGTAACAGGAGAGATGGTAATAGGTCTAAAGTCTGATGCACAGCTTGAAGTTTCTTTCTTAGGAATGAAGATAGTTCTTGAAGCACGTAGGTATGTTGGTATTGCTTTACTGGAAAGGAGAATGTTCAATAAGTCTTGAAGAATCTTCAACGGCACCTTCTGAAATATAGACACAGGAAAGCCATCAGCACCAGAGGTGGAGAAATTGGATGGAAGAGCTGCTTTAATCTCTTGGATGGAGACAGGCTGGTATATTTGAAGGGCAGGAATGGACCTCAATATTGTAGGCTGGTCATCATCATGATCATCCAGGATTTGTTAAATTCCACCTCCAGAATTTAACAAAATCATCATGTAAGTCTGCTAGAGGTGGAGGGGAAGCACCTCTGCTTCCTCTGCTTCCTATTTGACAAAGCCATTGCAGAATGAGAAGTAGGTTGATGTTGATGAGGCATCAAGTGTTCGGAGAATTCAGCATGGAGGTAGTCATTTAACTGATCTGTGATATCCATTCCCAGAAGGTGAGTCTGGATGAGAGATTTAAGAAGCTGATGGTTATATTCTGAAAGAGGAGGATCATCAAGAGATGATGTCAATCTGAGAATCAAAGCCTCTTCTTCAAGAGCAGGATGGTGGCTGGAAGATGGAGAGGCAGGGACAGGAGATACGGAGATATTACCTGTCCCTACCTGCGGCAGATGGGCTGCCAATTCTTGAACTAAGGCTTTGTAACTGGCTTTCCGTCTATGGCACTTGATGAGATCCAAAGATCTTGATGGGGAAACCTTAAATAAAGCCTCATTGATTTTCTTTATCCCTTGAGCTGTCAATTCGATCTCATGAGCGGCAAGAATCTTTTCTTCTTCAGCAGTCCAACGTGCTTTGATGAGCTCTGTTCTTATTGCAGTGTTGGCTTCGGCTGGATGTTTCGAGGTGTAATGCACACCCGACTGTGATGGAGAATGCACGATCGCAGACCTGACATATGAAGTGTCTGAGATTTGGAACTCCTTGACTGCCGGAACAAGCATGATGAGAACTTGAATAAATGAGTTGATGACAGTCCTTGCAGAGCCTTCTTTTAACTTTCTTCCTGAGAATGCCACTGGGACGGGTGGCAGGATCACCTCCAAACAAGAAACAGACATCTGGATTCACACTCGACAAGTTTCCTGGCTCCGGCCTATAAGAGTCGGAGCCTTCATCTGATGAGTTATTGCAAACGAGGAAACTTAACCCTGGAAGGGGAGGAAACCTTGCAGACGCACATCCTCCTTTTACCATATACCACTTTTAGATACCTGTCAGTCAGCCATCCTCTTATCCATACTAATATTCTATAATCCAAACCCCATATTCTCTAATTTATGCAACCATGCTGTATTCTGTCAAAAGTCTTAGCAAAATCCAAAAGTATCGTGGTGTATCCATTCCCCTTGTCTAGTTCAATGGTAACATTGTTATAGAATGTGAGCAAGTAAAACATGACCTTTCCTTAGTAGATCCATGTTGCTCATTGCAAAGTAGAGATTCACTGTCAACCCATTTCTGAATGCGAGCCCTAACCAATTTTTCCAAAATCTTCACCACTACTCCTGAGATACTAATTGGTCAATAGTGGGATACATCAGTCTTTGCACCACCCTTATGCAATGGAATTACCAACCATACATTCTTTTCATTCCTGCAGAATCTTCCCTGTTCTGAAACTCATATTAAATAGCCTGGTCAAAGGAATAGCCAGTTCAACTGAACACTCTTTTAGCACACATGCTGATCTCCCATCAGTCCCTATTGCTGAACTCTTATTCAGTTTGTACAACAGCTCTAATACCTCATCCTCGTACACCTGGGTTTCTTCATCCAGTGAAGAGGTAGCAGTGAGCTAAATGTCACGTACACCAGGTTGATAACTTTTAACAAAATTGGCAATCATTAGTTGAACAACCTCTTCTGCATCTGTAACCCTCGCACCATCTGCATTTAGAAGTTATTCTTTCTTTTACTTGCAGTATATTGATAGAATTCTTGTGAGTTGTCTTCAGCATGCAGTTTCTTTTCATACTCAGACTTTGCTTTCCATACAACAGTTGTGACTATTCTAGCCTGCTACTTCTAATTTTCATAACAAGCATCATCCTTATGCATGGTATTCCTTCCACATCATCCTTTTCTTACAAATTCATTTGACTCCTATCCTATTTATTCTTTGAACTCTCGGGACACATTCTGATAGCGCATCATTTAAGTATTGTTTAAATACTTCCCATGCATTGTCAATGTTCTTCCCATCCAGCAACTGATCCCATTCAACTGAACTCAGTATACTCCTCAGTTGGTCATAATTTCTTGCTTTGTAGTTCAGCATGTAACCTTTTCTGAATGGAACATTCATAAACTTAGTCACTTCCCAAGTGAGTACCACATGATCACTCTCACCAACTGGAGGCAGAATAGTTATGTCTTTAACTGAAATGCCTTCTGACACTATAATTAAACCTAACACCCCTCTGACCTCGAGTTCCTTCTGTCACATGCCGCTTGAGGAAGTTGTCCTGCACAGCTCAATAAATGCATTTTCATTCTTCTCATGAGATTCTATTGCTACCCAATCAATATTTGGATGATTAAAGTCTCCCACTATGATTATTTTTCGTGCTCATCTTTTCTATTTGGTGATGCATTTCTTCATCACTAGCAACTGATCCACCAGGTCTGTAACAACACCTCACTATGTAATTGATCTTGTTAGATGCTACCTACCTCACACACTAGATGGCTTCAAAATCACTGCCATATGAAAAAAGTAGTAGTCCTACAATCATAGGTCTCAACCCTAACTGGATTCAAGTCATCTGATATCAATAGCAGCATGCCCCCCTCCTCTCCTATCCTTCTTAAAAATAGTGTACCCCCTTTACACTTGATACCAGTTAGTATGTCTGATTCTGATAGACAGGTCTCACTAATACCTACAATCTGAGGTCCCAACATATTGACCAAGGCAACAAACTCTGCCCCTTTGTTTCTGATACTTCTAGCATTCGTGTACAAACATAATAATCTACTAGCATAATCTACATAATAATCTACTTTTGTATACTCTTGTCTGCAGTCTGCATAACACAGTTGGACAACTTGCAGATCTCTGTTCTTCTCTAATGCCTTATACATGACATCTTTGCACATGTTTTGATGGGTCCAAACTGGAAAACACAAAGTTGAAATTGTTCTCTCCTCATCAACATTTCCATGATAAAGTCCATTCCCATCATTAAACACAATTATATAACATTGTCACTCGTACACTCACATTCTCACCATTTCTCCCTTTATAATTTAGTTTCCTTGACTCTCTGTGTTAGACAGCATACATCTCATTCAAGTGTATGCTGTCCCTCTTATACAAATCCAATCTTCCCTCAAATTCACTTCACACATCCTAAACCTCGCATCCAGTCCTTCTACACAGCCTATGCATCAAATCATTTTGCCATCATTGCCCTTCTTAATTCATTTTTATCATATTGAGGTAAAATACCGATGATTTTCACTTTCTCACTCTTCACTCTTGCTTCTTCCAACAACCCTTTCATGTCCTCTCTCATACTGAACTTATCGCTAGTTAAGTTGTTAGTACCTACAGCAATTGCGATTTCATTTCTTTTCTTTTCTGATTTTGAATTGCTTCCTTTATATTCTTAATTTTCGCTCCAGGAAAACTTGAAGTTATAACTTGCTCATCAATAGCATGTTTTATTATGGTCAGTATACCAAATTATTTCTTTCTTTTCACTATCAACGTCACTAACCTGATTTCTGTTACTTCCTGTTTCCGTGCTTTGTTGTTTCTTATTTTGCTGCTTAATTTTCATTTTCTCATTATACTCGTTTAAACACCTAATTTTAATACAACTAATAAATGTCTAATTTTAAATGGCTCATTTTAACACACCTAAGCAATCAACATCCCATCACATTAGAAAAAGAAAATGACAACAGTCTCCGCTTCCTAGACACGTTAATTACATGGAATTCTCTGTTTACAGAGAATTCCAGAATTAATGAGTTCTTTACAGTCATCTCTCTACCTCTTGACTTTATGGAATTATTAAAACTTTATATAACAGGACTAAATTAATTAGTTAAGATAACAGTGCCCTCTCCACTGAACTTGACCACCTTCACAAAACCTTCTTAACTAATGACCACAATTGCTATCATATCCAAAAAATATTAAAACCTCAAACCCACACATCCTCTCCCCCCACCTCTTCAGACAGAGACCACACCAAAGGTATTACTACACCATATATCTAAGACACATCGAATAAACTAACAAAAATCTTAAAGAAATACAACCACTTACAGACCACATAAAAATTAGCATCCCTTATCCGTTCTGCCAAAGACCAGTCACAGTCACTATACCTGCCAGGTGTTTACCAGGTCCCTTGTAGTTGTAAACTATCCTACTATGGCCAGACAGGCTGTTCCTGCTGTCTGGCCATAGTAGGATCAGATAGGATCAGAACTGCCAGACATAAAGACATCCTCTGTTCCTGGCAATAAGTCAGCTTTTGCTCTTAGAGAATAGAGACAAATGTAAGAAAGCAAAACACTGTGTAAAACTAGCTAAACAAAAGTCATGGGAGGACTTTGGCAAGAACATAGAAAATAAATATCAAGAAGGTGGTAAGATATTCTGGAGGTTGTTGAAGAAGCTTAGGAATGGAGGAGAGAGTGCTGTAAAAGGAGTTAGAGATGATAAAGGTGACATGAAAACAGGAGAAAAAGATATCCTTGAAGTATGGAGTAATTACATCGAAAAATTGCTAAATGAAACAAGCAGTGATAGTACAGTGGTAAAAAACACTTAACAGGCATACAGTAAGTGGATAAAGCCATCAAAGGGTTGAAATGTGGAAAGGCAGCAGGAGTAGATGATATAGACCAGAAATGCTGAAGTATGATAGTATAAAAGTCTTACAGTGGCTGCACTGCATAGTTCAGAAAGCCTGGACAGAGGGATGAATTCCCGATGATTGGAGTAGAGCTCTAATAGTACCCATATATAAAAAGTGAAATAAATTACAGAGGTATTTCCCTACTGAGTGTTCCTGGCAAGATCTATGCAAGTATACTTGAGAAACGGTTGAGAACAATTGTGGAAGAAAAGCTTGGGGAAGAACAAGCTGGATTCAAGCCAAATAGAGGCTGTCAGGATCAGATCTTCACTTTACGACAAATAGTCGAGAAAGCATGGGAATATAACAAAGATCTGTATTTAAGTTTTGTCGATTTGGCAAAGGCATATGACAAGGTGCCAAGAGAGAAGCTATTCAATACGCTGCAGTTATATGGTGTCAATGGGATATTATATCAAGCAATACTTAGTCTTTATTTGAGTTGTAAGTCAGCAGTTAGAATTGAAGGAAGTACAGGAAGATGGCTTAATGTTAAATCTGGTGTGAGACAAGGATGTACATTATCCCATCTGTCATTCATTATCTATATGGATCACATTATGAAGGAAAGTGGTATTAAACATGATATCAGAATTGGAGATGCTAATGTCAGCTCTTTGCTTTATGTGGATGATGCTATACTTCTAAATAAATCTGCTAAGAGTCTGCAAGATTCCCTGACTAAATTGAATAACTGTTGTAATAGATGGTATGAAGGTCAGCATTAAAAAGACAAAGACAGGTAGAATTGTTGAAAATGTCAACTGTGTTGTGAACGGGGAACCTGTGGAACAAGTAAAACATTTCAGCTACTTAGGCAAGATTTTTAGTGAAGATGGTAAACTAAATATAGAAATAGACAACAGAATCAACAAAGCTGGTATGGTAGGAAGTCAGTTGAATAAATTCATATGGAATAAGAGAGAAATTAGTCGGAACACTAAATTAGCTGTATACAAGACAGTGTTCAAACCAGTTTTAACTTATGGATCTGAGAGCTGGGTCAGAAGTAAAACACTTGACCAAAGACTAGAGACCGCAGATATGAGAGTCCTGTGAAAGATTATAGGCATGAACAGATGGCATCAATGGCAATATCATATTAAAAATGAGGATATTAGGAAAGAACTTGACATTGTCGGCATCCAGGAATGCGTTAGCAGAGCTAATCTCAGGTGGCATGGTCATTTAAACAGAATGGGCGAGGAAAGATTAGCAAAACAAGTGTTCTCTGCCAGGTTGGCAGGAAATCGACCCAGAGGAAGACCAAGATATAGGTGGATTGATATGATATAATGTGCCTTAGACGATAGAAATATAAGATGTGATAATGATAATATTGGAGTCTTGACAAGTAATAGACTGATTTGGAGGAAAATTGTAGATAGGAAGTTAATAATGGTGTAAATTTTTCATGTAGTATACTATCATATCCTGTACACCCCCTTGAGGATACATGTCAGGAATTTGATGATGAAGATGGGTTCCCCCCCCCCCCCCAATTCCTTGACCGTTACTTAGGACTGGTTGAGTTCTAGTGAGGGATTAACCACCTTACCGACCAAAGGGCTTCGCTGAGCTACAGTAAATATAATGTAAGGTGGAAGCTGACAGGAAAAGATATTTAGTCAGATACTGCTATAGGCCAGGGAATGTGGAATAGGAGGGGGGGGTGAGGTTGAAGAAATGTATAAGCAACTTCAGTTAATGAACAAGGGAAGGGTGATTACTATAGGTGATTTTAATTATGACAGTATAGATTGGAATGAAGAGATAGCATTTGGGAATAAGAAAAATAAATTTCTTCAGTTCTTGCGAGACAACTATCTCAGAAAGTATATAAAGGAGGGCACACGAGGACTGAGAGTTTTAGATCTGATCATGTCATCAGAAGATGACATGATCAGATTATGAGTTAAGTTTTGCGCTTTCCTCCAGTTTGCGAGAGTGATCATGAAGCTATCACCTTGATTCTGGCTAGCCATATAAAGACTTCTTGAGGAAAGAATATATGTGTAATTACAAGGCTGGTGACTATGAAAAGCTTGGGAGACAGCACTGAGCTATAGCAAAGAATAAAGTGTTAAGCAGGAGGGAAATAAATGCCACATGGGAGCTGACTAAAAGCTATTTAGCAACATCAATGTGCGGAAGTATTCCAAAGGTCAAAAGACTAAATAAAGTAGATGTCAAATTGATGAATAAAAGAATTAAGCATGAAATTTGGAAGAAGAGGATGCTGTGGAGGCAGCACAACATGAATAATAGTAGCAATCAATTGCATGAGGAGTATAAAGAGCAGACCAGGAGGGTGACCCAGTTGGTGAGAAAAGGTAATCTACAGTATGAGCAGAAATTAGTCAATTAGCCCAAAACAATAGACAGTTTTTCAGATATGTTAAAAGCAGTAGAAAGAATGCTTATGTTAATGATTGAAAATGGTAGAATAGTAACTGGTGCAGAAGTCATCATTGAGGTATTCAGTGAACAATTTATAAGGATGGTTCATCTTCATCAAGGTGAAATCATCACAAACTCAAGTGCAGAGGATATAGTATTAAATTCTGAATGAAAGAGAAATTATTCCATAATTATTTCATTCAGATTTAATAAATAACAACATTCCCGGAGCTAATAATTGCGCATCAGAGAACAAAAAACTAATTGTAAATTACCAATAATGTTCATAACTTAAGTATTTTTCTTTATCCTTTATACTCTTGTTGGTCATTGTTAAAATATGTGAACCTTGTGTTAATGTGTAAATATCTGAGTTATATTGCAAGGAAGA
This sequence comes from Typopeltis vanoorti, assembly GCF_054136105.1. Taxonomy (NCBI): domain Eukaryota; kingdom Metazoa; phylum Arthropoda; class Arachnida; order Uropygi; family Thelyphonidae; genus Typopeltis; species Typopeltis vanoorti. The sequence continues at coordinate 59,696,533 of NC_143558.1, forward strand.
TAATCGGATTAAGCTTGAAGGCCTGAAGCGAACATGTGCACCAGAGTAGAGTTGCACGCGGAAGTTTCTGGCGAAGCACGCTAGGAGAAGTGGTGGCACTGGGTTCGCTGGAGGTGTTAGGTGCCGGGTGCAAGAAAGGAGGGAAGACCATGATGTAGGAAGGTGAACAGCGCGCCTCAGATATATGGAGCTTGGCGGCGCCAGCTCAGGGCTTTTTTCTCTTCGTTCTATGGATTGGAGTTCTGGAATTTCAGAGGAAGGTTGCAGGAGCACGCGGACATGTCGTTGGGCAGCCCACTGGTCAAGCAGTAGTTCTGCGAGTACAGACCTTGGCCCTGCGGAAGGTACAGCGCAGACCAACAAGTTATGCCGAACCACTTGATCCAATAGCGGCAAGCTAGAGTAGCTTACTTCGAAGGAGGCGAATCGTGTCTAAGCCCACCAGTTGATCCTTTCAGATGAAATTAAGCAGACACATAGTCAACGAGACGAAAGCACTCCAGAGACAATAATGTAAAATTTTGTTCTATTATGCATTTGTACTAAGAGGGATAATTCGTGTTTGTGCAAGGAACTTTCTAGATATATTCAAGTTTCATTAAAATGAAAGGACTCTAGGGCTTAAACAAGGAGAAAAAGGGGGAACCATATGTTCTAATAAAAAAAGATTGTGTAGGAATATGTTAATGCTATATGGTGTACTCAGTCTGTTAATTCATTAGTCTCTAGAAATGTTGATTAGTGATTGGAATGTTTAGCTACTAGTTCAAGCTCTAATGTAGTTTCAATTGAGATTTTGAGGCATGTTATAAAATGTTAAGAGAGATTTTGTGTCACTTAATTAATTGAACTCAATCTCTGAAGGATAGTTGTGATTCTAAGCTAGTAATTGTTATCTGTAATATATCTGATTTGATAAATAAATGTCTTTCTTTTTTATTATTAATCTAACAACTTGCCTGATTTTGATCTCTTTGCACTGCTCATAAAAGTCAGAACCAATGCAGGAATTAAGACATATGAGTAGCTATGACTGCAATGAAATATAGGCTTTGTAAGATTTAAGTACTGAACGAACTTATCAAGGAATTAGTTAATAGTGTATAATTCTGAGTGTTAATTCTCTGATTATTGAATTATTCTCTTGTCTAGAATTTAGGATGGTGCAGCATCATAATATAAATTTTTCCTAAATCCGAAAAGGGATTAGCACCAGAAACGAAACAAAGGAATTGGCACTACCCAAAGGCAATCCCTTAGTCTTCCATACTTTGCACACTCTTCATTAGATTAATTGGCACCCTAAAATTGAAAGTTTGACTGCATACGATTACTAACGTTAATATAAACAAGTAGAAATTTATAAAAAGAAAGAGTAAGAAAATATTACAATGGCATAGCCGACAGGATTTGATTCACTGGTTTAAAATAAGAGAATAAGTGAATCAAAGTGAGCAGGTTATAGGTTAAGATCAGGCAAGTTTAATAGTAAGAGTTTTAAAATATAAATTTTGTATAGAAGAGAGAAAGGATATTGTTAGCTGATATACCATTATGGCTCAACCATCTAGTTCGGGAATGGACGATGGCGAGTTCTTCAGAACAATAAATCCACAGCATGTCTTCCCGCAATTTTCTGGGGAGGAGTCCGATGACATATTGGCATTTTTCACCTACGTCGAGGAACTAAGAAAAATAGGAAATTGGACTGACTTTCAGTTGCTCATTTTGCTTATAAGTAAACTAATACGCAAAGCAAGGAACTTTTTGTATTCCTCCCCGATATTAAAAGAAACCCTAGATTACTCAAAATTCAAGGAAGTATTAATCTCCCAATTTTCCAGATTGAGAAGTTTAGGACCTAATCTATGGAAACTGCAAAGAAGCGTTCAGATGGATAAGGAAAGCGTGACAGAATTTTACAATCGTCTTCTAACCCTAGCCAACACTCTAAGCGTTTTAAGTGAAGACAGACCTCACCTAGATTGGGCGGTGTTCCATCAATTCAGGCAGGGATTAAAACTAGAGTTGAGAGAAATGGCATATAAGAAGATAACAAACATAGAGCATTGCTACAATGCAGTTAAAGAGAAAGAGCAAATGCTTGGAGACATCTGTTCGACATCTGCATCAGGGCCATATTAACATAATTGAGGAAACTAGTAATCCTGTTGTAATGTGAAATCAGGAAAGGAGCATAAAAAGGAACAACTAAAGATCAATGGAATGATGAGGGAGAGAACTCAGTAAATTTCAATCAGGTAACTGAATTGCAAAAACAAAAGGAAAAAGGACTAGTTAATGTGGAAGAAGTGTATTCATTGATCAAACGAGAAGTGAAATGATTGAAGCAACCAGTGATGGACCATCTTGATGCTGTACTACAACAGCTGGTGGCAATCACTGTTAGAACCTCAGAATCATCTATCCCTCAACCAGAGAAAATTGATGAACGTATCAGACAAGAGGTTGAACGATAGCAGCAGCCTATGTTGGACTGCCTGGATGAGATGATGCTGAAGTTAGCGACCGTGACAGAACAAAAATCCTATGTCTCTCCACCTCAAATACAAGGAAATTATATCCAAGGGGACCGAAGGGAACCTCCTAAGTGCTTTAAATGTGATAAAGTTGGGCAATTTGCCCAAAATTGCTTTACTAACAGGAGACCTTCCTGGAATAGCAGTCGAGAGTCAAAATTTGGGCATTTACCTTATAAAAGTGAGAGGAGTTAATGGAAAAGGAAAAATAAAGGCCCTGCCAAACTGAATGATAGTCCAAGGATCCCCTAGTGACATGTTAATAGACACTGGTTGTAATGCCTCTATTATCAATGAAAATTACTTCCAGGTTATAAAATCAAGAATCTGGAAGGGCATTACTGAGCTGAGGAGACCAATTAGACTGTCAGGATTCTCAAATTCAATTTGTCATGCATATAAAAAGGTTCATGTAAAAATATATTTGCCCGAGTTTGGATTGTGCATTTGGCAAGAATTGTTAGTTCTTCCCGCATCACCTAGTTCAAACTTGCAGATTATTTTGTGAACTGATTTCTTAAAGAGGTACCAGTTCTCTTGTGACTTCTACAAAAATGAAATGTCCCTAATGGGAAAAAGAAGGTTTAGGAGAGGGAACCGAAAGTTCAATAATAGTGTCAAGAAACATCATGTAGAGGAACATCATGATACAAGTGATGTAGAGCCATGAAATAGAGAAATTGAAACTATTGGAGATGTCCAAGTTGAGTCTCAAAACGCTCCCAACTCCGAAGTGAATTGTCAGCCAAATACCTACAAGATCTCGAGTGTGAAGGGAGCTAATAACCTATGCAACTTTGAACCAGAGACAGAAGATACTGGTCTGAGGACAATTGGGGTGAACTGTATTGAAGTAATTAATGGGTCGAAAGGTTTGGATAATAGAACAAAGTGGAATAAATATAAGTCATTTCAAGTTCACTTCAATTGCTACGATATATTCACATATAATCAAAAGAAACAACAACAAAATGTACATCATGCAAGAAAGAGATTTGGAACTAGAGAAAATTTGAATTAACAGCAATAATGAGAGCCCAGATGAAAGTAGATACACCCCCCCCCCCCCCAAGAGATTGTATAGGAATGACCAAACAAAAAAAAAAAAAATTTTTTTTTTTGTGGAAGGATAAGCCTTTGTTAAATTCTGAATGAAAGAGAAATTATTCCATAATCATTTCATTCAGATTTAACAAGTAACAACATTCCCAGAGCTAATAATTGTGCATCAGAGAACAGAAAACTAATTGTAAATTACCAATAACGTTCATAACTTAAGTATTTTTCTTTATCCTTTATACGTTTGTTGGTCATTGTTAAAATTTACCAAAAGTTAAAAAAATGTGAATCTTGTGTTAATGTGTAAATATCTGATTCATATTGCAAGCAAGATAATCGGATTAAGCTTGAAGGCCTGAGGCAAACACGCGCGCGGAAGTGTCTGGTGAAGCATGCTAGGAGAAGTGGCGGTGCCGGGTGCAAGAAAGGAGGGGAGACCGTGACACAAGGAGGTAAACAGCGCGCCTCGGATTTATGGAGCTTGCCGGTGCTAGCTCAGGGCTTTTTTCTCTTCGTTTTATGGATTGGAGTTCCGGAATTTCCAAGGAGGGTTGCAGGAGCACGTGGACATGTCGTTGGGTAGCCCACTGGTCAAGCAGTAGTTCAGCAAGTGCAGACCTCGGCTCTGTGGAAGGCACAGTGCAGACCGACAGGTTATGCCGAACCTCTTCTTCTGGTTCCCATCTGCCATACGGCCGGGGGGCGGGTAGCTATATGCTATCATTCTAGGAAGAGATGATTATGAGTAAGGTGGTTTCCCGTTGCCTTCCTTATGCCGAACCACTTGATCCAATAGCGGCAAGCTAGAGTAGCTTACTTCGAAGGAGGCAAATCGTGTCCAAGCCTACCAGTTGATCCTTTCAGATGAAATTAAGCAGACACATGGTCAACGAGACCAAAGCACTCCAGAGACAAATGAAGAGAAGGCCAAGTGTTTCTATGGTCCCTGGTAATGTAAAATTTTGTTCTATTATGCATTTGTATTAAGAGAGATAATTGGTGTTCATGCAAGGAACTTTCTAGTTATTCAAGTTTCATTAAAATGAAAGAAGTCTAGGGCTTAAACAAGGAGAAAAAGGGGGAACCGTATGTTTTCCTACATATGGTTCCCCCATATTTCTACAGAATCTCTTTTTCTTAGAACAATTGTGCAGGAATATGTTAATGCTATATGGTGTACTCAGTCTGTTAATTCATTAGTCTCTAGAAATGTTGATTACTGATTGGAATATTTAGCTACTAGTTGAAGCACTAATCTATTTTCAATTGAGATTTTGAGGCATGTTATAGAATGTTAAGAGAGATTTTGTATTACTTAATTAATTGAACTCAATCTGAAGAATAGTTGTGATTCTAAGCTAGTAACTGTTGTTATCTGTAATATATCCGATTTGATAAATAAATGTCTTTCTTTTTTATTAATCTAACAACTTGCCCGATTTTGATCTCTTTGCACCGCTTATAAAAGTCAGAACCAATGCGGGAATTAAGACATAAGAGTAGCTATGACTGCAATGAAATATAGGCTTTGTAAGATTTAAGTACTGAACGAACTTATCAAGGAATTAGTTAATAGTGTACAATTCTGAGTGTTCATTCACTGATTATTGAGTTATTCTCTTGTCTAGAATATAGGATGGTGCAACATCATAATATAAATTTTTCCTAAATCCAAAAAGGGATTACCACCAGAAACAAAACAAAGGAATTGGCACTACTCAAAGACAATCCCTTAGTCTTCCATACTTTGCACACTCTTCATTAGATTAATTGGCAGCCTAAAATTGAAAGTGCGACTGCATACAATTAGTAACGTTAATATAAACAAGTAGAAATTTATAAAAAGAAAGAGTAAGAAAATATTACAATAGGAGATGATGGCGTAATTCTGAGTGAGCAGGAAGTATATGAGGAAATAAATAAGTTTGATTGGACAAGAGAGATGCATATACAATGATTATTGTTTATGCATTTCCCTTAATGAAGATACATATACTTAGATTTTGCAAAAGCTTTTGATAGTCTTCCACACAAATTGGAATTGGAATGAAATAAATTGAAATGGATGGGATTGAATAAGGAGATTAGTTAGTTGGATCTGTGATTGGCTATCAGTATGGAAAGTTGTATGTTGGGGTGTAGTATCCTGGAAGAGAAAGTCACTGGTGGTATGCTGCCATATGTATATCATTAATATACATATTGAAGATATTGGGATAGGTTTAACAGGTGATATGCAACTATTTGCAGATGATGCAAAATCGAGGAGAGCAATGCAGTCAGGACTTGAATTGATTGTATGAGCAGGCAACAGTATGGAACTGTCATGAAGTGTAAGAGTTTGAAATTTGGTAAGCAATGATTATGAGATGCAAAGTATTTGCTTTGTGGGGAAACTTTGCAGGAGTTGGAAGAAAATGAGAGATCTGGAAATGGTGTTGGATAAGGACCTGAAATTCAGAGGAATTTCATGGTCCTTATCCAACATTGCACAAGTTCTATAGCTGTTCACATTGAATAATGCAATGATGTGGAGAACCTTGACCTGAAGAAATAAAGAGATTATGATTCTATTGTATAAGGTCTTGATCAGACCTCATATTTGATTTTTGTGCACAGATTTGGTCACTGGGTTTTCATGGTGATGAAGTTATATCACAAAGGGTCTAGAGAAGATTCACAAAGGTGGTCACTGGTCTCTGGAATGTGGAGTACAAGGATAGATTGAGAGAATGTAAATTGCAAAGCCTTGTGAATAGGAGGAGGAGGCTGAGGGGATATGATTGAGACGTACAAGAGTGGTCTGAAAAGTTCTCGGCTTAGTATTGGCAATTTTTTTTTTTTCTAAGTTGGTACATCTGTCATAAGCATCCATGTAAAATTGCAAGTCATTCTACCAAGTAGTTTGTTTTATATGGCTGTCTGAAGCAAAAGTGTTGTCTGTATCCCTTGAAATGGATAAAATTGAGTATCAGTTATAAAATTTTTTGTAAAAGAAGGTTTAATGCCAAAAGAAAAAATTCATTGGAAGTTCATAAAAGTTTATGGGCACTCTTCTCCTTCATTTTCAACAATTAAGAAATTGGCTGCCAAGTTTAAACGTGGCCGTACCAGCCTTCAAGATGATCCACATGAAGGACGTCCAAAAAGTGTTACAACACCAGAAATCATTGATCAAGTGCATAATATGGTATTGGATGACCAGTGAGTCAAACGTGTGAAATTGCTGAAACTATAAGCATTTTAAAAGAACGTGTAGGATATATTTTGCATGAAGAATTGCAAATGAAAAAGCTTTGTGCGAGATGGGTGCAACGCTTGCTCACAGCAGATCAAAAATGCACTTGCATGAAATTCTGAACAGTGCTTGGAGCGTTTTAAGAAGAATAAAACTGATTTTGTGTGGCGATTTATTACTATGGATGAGACTTGGATTCACCATTATACACCAGAATCCAAACAGCAGTCAAAACAGTGGACAGAAACCGGTTGTTCAGTGCCAAAGAAGATAAAGTTGGTTCCATCAGCAGGAAAGGTCATGACATTGGTATTTTGGGATGCTAAAGGCATTTTGTTTATTAATTATTTTGAAAGGATAAAGCAATAACTGGGGAATATTATTCCAATCTTTTAACCAGACTAGATGAAAAAATTCGTGAGAAAAGATCCGGTTTGCAGAAGAAAAAAATCGTCTTTCATTAGGACAAAGCACCTGCCCACATAGGTGTTTTGGCAATAGGAAAATTAAGGGATCTGCACTATGAATTGTTGGGACATCCACCCTATTCCCCAGATTTGGCTCCCTCTGACTTCTATCTCTTCCTAAAAATAAAACTCTACCTTGCTGGTCAGCATTTTTCTTTGAATCAAGAGGTGATTGCAGCTGTAGAGCGATATTTTGCAGATCTTACTGAGAACTACTCCAGGGACAGGATAATGGTGATGGAGCATCGCTGGAATAAATGTATTAGTTTTAATGGAGATTATGTTGAAAAATAAAAATAATTTTGAAATTATAAATCCATTTTTTCATTGTCAGGCCGAGAACTTTTCAGACCACCCTCATATAAGCAAGCTAGGGATTGTTATCAGGTTGATGTGAAAGAGATTTTTCATAAAATGAGAGAGGGATAGAACAAGAGGCCATCCCTGGAAACTGTATAAGGGATTTGAGTAGAGGTTCTTTGTATGGAAAGTGGAATGTGTGCATGTGTTGTGTGTGAATGTAGACACATTGAATTAGTTTAAGGCACAGTTGAATGAGCTTTGTGCATGATTGTGTGTAATTCTCACAGCGTCTGTGAAGCTATTGAGATCAGATGTTAATAATGATAAATTAATTACCATCTCCATCCCATAGTAGATGTTACTGATTTTCTCTCCTTGAAATTAGCCAAACAGTTAGCTAAATCTTTAATTCCACTTACTGGGCACAGTTCTTATGTAAAAAATTTCACACACTTCAAATCCTTAATCCAGCATTTAGTTTTAAACAATAATTATATCAGCTAAGCATTGATGTCACGTCCTTATTCACAAATATTCCTCTTTCTGACACCTTAAATTTACTGTAAAATGCTTTCCCCTCTTGATGTTATTGATGAACTTTTAAAATAAATTTTGTTATCTATACTGGTTACTTTTCTTGGAAGTACACTTATATAAACAGATAGAAAGTACCTCCATGGGCTCTCCTTTCCCATTTCTATATGGAGCATTTTGAAAAACATGGTCTTGATTCTGCCAGTCTCAAACCTTCTATTTGCTTAAGAAATATTGATGTATTCTCTATTTGACCACATGGCTAAGACTCATTAGATTCTTTCATCCTCCACTTCAACAGCCAGCCCGGAATCCAGTTCACTATTGAAAAAGAAAATAACAACAGTTTGCCTTTTTTAGATACTTTAATCACACATCTGCCCAAATTACACCCTTTCTTTTGTAGTTTACAGAAAACCCACCCACACAGATAGATATATACATAAACTTTTCCATCATCTCCCTTCTCAACAATATGTGTCATCAAGGTTACAGAAGAAAAAAGTCATCTTTCATCAGGACAAAGCACCAGCCCAAACCTTTCTGTCATCTGGTTACAATGCCAAAAAGATCTACAAATTATCCGTCCCTTCCACTGCCTCACATCCTTCTCGAAAGACTACAGTAATGCCATTACCATTCCCTATATCCAGGGCACCTCAGAAAAAATAACCAGAACTTTAAAAAAATATAATATCTGCACTGCTTTCAAATTTCATTTGAAGCTGGCTCCCCCCCCCTCTTTAATCCTAAGGATCCACTTCTTCCCTCTCTATTCGAGGTGTTTACAAGGTTCCTTGTTCTTGCAACTTTTCATATTATGGTCAAACTGGTAGATCTGCTAACATCCACATAGAAGAACACAAAAAATACATCTGCTGCACACAGCTATGGTTGGTCAGTTCTAGTCATGCCTTGGGTATCTTGCACAGAATCAGATGGAAGAAGGCTATCATAATCCATCACAGTAAATACAAACTTGATAGAATCTTTTTCGAATCAGTAACAGATTTAAAAAACCAGGCTAATCTTAATAGATATGATTGTAACTCCCACCCAACATCTAAGGCTAACCAACAGCACCTATAGTGGGTGTCTCTCATAAGACTTTAGTATTCATTTAGTCTAATTTCATTTCTTCCACTTATTGTTTATTGGATGTTTTGTGTGTGTGTGTGTCAATAGCATACATAAAAACACAATTTTAACATTGTATTCCTGAAGATGTCTGATCAAATGAAATATTGAAATTGAGAGATGAAAAATGATTAAACACATTTAATTATTTTTCTTTGTGTTGGAATTATTCCATTAAACTATATCATGAGAGAAAAATCTAGTTCTTACAACTTTCTTAACCATGAACAAACTTATCTTCAATGGATGTCCCATGTTCTCTCCCCACCTTTCATAAAACAAAAAGTTTGATCAGTCACAATCCTATCACTCATCTTTCATCTGTTAACCAGTCTGTAGTCCATATACTCTGAATTTGTACTCATAATCTGCATTCCACAATCCTGATATAATTTTTGTAACTCTTTTTTGCACCCTTTCCACAGCTTCTTTATCCCCTTTGAACCCAGGAGACAAAATATGTGCACAGTAGTCCAGGTGCAATCTTATCAATGTCTTATAAAGAGGCAAAATGGTTTCCATATTCTTATATGTCAACGTTCATTTCAACACCACAGTTATCCTGCGAGTTGTATTTGCAATTTTTGCTGTGTGACCTTTGAACTTTAAATTGTTATTCACCATGATGCTAAGACTCTTAGCCTCATAAGTTTCTTGCAATATAATATATGATTGGAAATCTCATTGTGCCATTATCCATTCTTGTGCATAACTTTACACTTATTAACGTTGCACTAATAGCCATTATCATTTGCCCAATTTCCAGTCTATTGAATTCATTCAATAAGTGCTGGATATCAGTTGCATCCCCTATTGTTCTGCCTTTCATTGCATCACCACCACCGAACAACTGAACATCTCTTCTAATGTCATTAATATATTCATTGAACAAGCATGTTCTAAGGACAGATAACTGGAGTACATCACTGGTCACCTTAAATCTGACAAATTCACACCCACCATATACACTTTTTGATTCCTGTCTGTTGACCATCCATTTATCCAAGTAAAGAGTTTATATTTCAAACCCATATTTTTTTTTTTTAAACTCAAGTTAAACACTTGTCAAAGGCCTAGCCAGTTCGGACTTATGACTTCACATCACTTCCCTTAGTATCTTCTTCTTCTACTGCAGCTTGTCCCACTTAAGTGGGGTCGCTGTTAATGATAAGTATCCTCCACATCCTCCTGTCTTGGGCTGTCACCACATCTAAGTTCTTCATCCTCAAGTCCTCGTCTACCAGCTCCCTCCATCTCTTCTTCGGCCACCCACGCTTCCGCCTTCCTTGCACATTCATCTGCATGACCTTTCTTCCCACATATTCGTCCTCCTTCCTCATCACATGACCAAACCATCTCAACCTTGCTTCCTGTATCTTTGGTCCTGTACCAAGTTCATAACTTTCACTGTTCGCCTCACAGTCATTTCTCAGACAATCCTTTCTGGTCACACCGCACATCCACCTAAGCATTCTCATCTTTGCTACCTCAATCTTGCTGATGTTATTTTTCCTCAGGGCCACAGTTTCCATAGCATATGTCATAGCTGGCCTCACTACTGTCCTATAGATTTTGCCTTTCAGACAGATTGGCACCCTCTTATCGCATAGCACTCCAGCCATCTCTCTCTTAGTATCCCATAATGCAAAGCATATATCTTTAGAAGTATGTATAATGCTATGCATTATGGGAAGGGTCACTACCCAGACCAGTTTCAACCTTTGAGGTCTCTTCAGTGGGAACTAGATTCAGAGGTTCTTTTAGCTAATACGCCAATATTCTGTTTGTCCCCATTGCCAATTTGTTATCCAGGCAATGCAACAGCTCTTTAACCTCATTCTTATGCACCTCTATCCCTTCATCCAATGTGGTAGCATAGATTTAACAAAATTTTAATATCATAACTTTAAGATTTCTGTGATCTTTACTGGTGGCACTTCTGTGAATTGTAAAATAACTGCTTCTCAAAATCTTAAAAATACATATATTTTGAAGGATGGGAGTGTCTTACTGGACAGCAAAATTTTTCTGTATAAATTTTGTTATAGCCATTCATAATGAACATACATTTTTAATAAAGTATCATTCAAGCCTGTTTAACAAAAAATAATTTTCTGAACCAACGTTTTTTTAAAAACTAAAATAAATGGGATAGAACTTGTGTGTGTGTGGGGGGGGGGGGGGGTTAATGGATGGCAGATACTGCACATAAAAAGGAAAGGAACTATCACACATGCCATTGAAGAGTCACATGAAGTGTAATGAAATCAAGCACTTGTGACTTATTATTATGGGGGAAGAAATGTCTTTTCAAAGAAACTTTTTTTTAGGCAAAAATAGTCATTAGGTGCTCAATTGGAACCATGATCATATATTTATGATATTTGCCATTTACTCTGTGAGATTAGTTTTATTTCCCATCACACTATCTAAACAAGATCACCCTCAAAAATAATGTTTGACACGAATGCTGTAGACAACAATAAATCCGATGTCATAGTTTTAAAAGCCATTGAACTTTTATTACATTTTTTGAAAGTTTAGTGGATGCAGTATGACTATGTATGTAAGTTGATGTGTTTCATTTAGTTGTTATTTGCTTATTTTCACTTTTCAGTTCTTACATAGTTACTGAGGAAAATACTTACACACAAGAAATAAACAATAAAAAAATAGTCATTGGCTGAATAATGTGAGCGTATTTCTTAAACAGCTGTATCTCATTATATAGAAAAAAATAAAAGGAGCAAAATCATCAAGACAGTATTCAGACAAATTTAACATATGGATGTCTGTCTTGAGAAAAAATTGGGCAGTCAACTGAGATACCAATGATAAAAGAAGATATTAGAAAATAACATTATTAATATATAAGAATATATAAGTACTACTTATCTAAAGTTGGTCACTTAAATAGAATGTAAGATGATGGATTAACAGAATAAATATTTGAAACAGAAATGGCAGAATGAAGACCCAGAGAAAGAACATGAAGTTACTTTGCAGGCAAACTTTGTTTGCTTACACTTGGATAAAGGATGAAACCAAGAATATAATTTCTTGGCATGTTTAATTTATAGTAAAATCAAGTGAAAAAACTTCAACATCTATCTCTAATCCAGAGTATTTCAGTAATAAGGTGTGATGCCTTTTGACTACTTGTATATGGAGGAAATATGACTTCTGCATTACTTCAACCTTGATATCACTTCTAGGTCTGGCTCCCACTGATGAGGCCTGAATAAAGATCGAAACCAGTCTGGGTAGTGGCCCTTCCCATAATGCACAGCATTATACTTGTCCTAGTGATATGTGCTTTGCATTATGGGATACTAAGGCAATTGATGTGAGGTCATTAGCTTTTATATACAAGTAGCCCAGTTGTGAAGTTACTTCACGTGCAAACTTTGTTTACTTACACTTGGATAAAGGATGAAACCAAGAATATAATTTCTTAGCATCTTTAATTTATGATATGAAGGTTCATGCATTCATTAGTATGTTATAAGATACAGGATTCAGAGATGTTAGAGCCTTACCAAATATTTAATAAATTGATTTAAAAAACAACCATTAATAGGAAACTGATAATGAAATATTAATTATGTTCTATCATATCTAGCATGCGCTTTAAGGTATAGCTAAAAATAATAAAAATTGTACGTAATTTTCTTTTTTTCTTAAATACAGGTAGGTGACCTTCAGAATTGTTATTCCATTGTGCATAAAGCATTAGAAGCATTCCCAGATCATACAGATTCAAAGGAGCTGTTAAAACGGGTAAAAAGATTGTTTTGTAGCCTCTAAATATGGGACAAAAAGTTGAAAGATATGGAAAGTCACCAAAATATGCTATAATTGTAAACGAAGTAAACATAACTGAAAATGCTTGAGAGAGAATAAAAATAATGGCAGAGTCCATCTAGAGGAAGCTGATTTATTTTCAATATTTATAAATAAAATATTGAACAATTCATTGTTCACTTTATGCTGTGATTAGTAAAAGTGTTTATATGCTTGGTTTTGAAAAAAAAAAATATATTAATAAATTATTACTTCATGTTTTATTGCCTCTTCCATTATTTTAAACAATAAGCTAGTCGGTTATTTTTTGATTTGGAAAATAACAATTATCAAAATAATATAATCCAAAAGAACTCATAAAAAAGTACCAATGCAGAAATAGCCAACTCAAGGCCCTTTGGCCACACATTTATTTTAGTCTTTGAAATAGCCTATATGAAGAGCAATTGAAGACATAGAACAACACAAAAGCATTAAAAGTAAATAAAATATACGAAAAATTTATAAATGTTAACATAACTTGGAATTAGCCGTATTAGAAAAATTACTTTAAAATGATTCTAACAATACTGATAATTTTATGAATCAAGCAACTTTAAGTTGGTAATACAGGTGAAGATCAGGAAGCGACATCCAAAAAACAAAGCAAATGGCTGGCCTACATTTAGCATTTGTTAAGAAAAAGGGCCATAATGCTGAATTCTTAAAGAGATATAGTATACATTATAGAGATGCTAAACATTAAAAAATGTTTACAAATATGCCAAGTAGAAATGCCAAAAATGCAAAGGTACTGCTGAATAGATTGGCAGGATGTGAGGATAGCATCTCTGCTTTCCAACCAACTGGCTGCGAGTTTGAATCCCACTATGGAAAGTTTATGATTTTCTTGTCGGCCTGGTTGGGCAAGTGGGCAGCGTATCCGCTCTCCAGCTAAAAGGATGCGGGTTCGCATCCCACTGTGGGCATGTATGTTTGTGATTGTCTGTGAAAATACTAGTGGTGATGATGGGTGGTAGATGGCATTGGTGTAAATGATGTTGGTAGTTGTGGTTCGTTGTAGTTGGTGGAGACAGAGTTGTAGAGTTGGTGCCCACCCTCGACGAGTCTTTAGACTCCTTGGAGGCGTTATATAATAATAAGAATAATAAGAAGAATATGGCTTGTTAGGCACTCTTATTTAATACAAGCATGTGGTACTTTATGCATGTGTGCATTGGATTACACTCAGTAAGGTACTGAAAGCATTTCATAAAATGGCTTGTCTCACATCCATGAGGCATCCTAGCATTGCCTCTGGCTGGACTATAACGATCCCTCTAAGGAACAGCTAATTCCATCTCATTTCACAGCTGGCGAAATGAGATTGGTGACTGAGCAGGTCAGTTAAAGTCTTGTACTATGGTGGTGCATTATTTTACTTTAAGTAACCTTTTTACTTTAAGGTTATGATATTTAGGTATCGTTCCACTGGTGCTGGGGGGAGCCTAACATGATGGATCCAGTCATTGATCTAACTATACCTTGGCCCTGTTATCAGCATGCAGTTTTTGAACCAAGATTTGTTGGAGAGACAACCTTTTACCATTTTGCCTGTGTCAGTTTGCAAATAGGCAGCTGCAAAGATAGAATGGTCTCATTTACAGATCACTATTGTATTTTATCATCCATCTTATCAATTGTGGCAGATTTGTCATCATGCTTTAATCTTTTTATCCATGTTCAAATGCATGGGGGAAATCCTGAATGGGAACATCCTTCAGTGTCTGGGTCATGCCGCATTGGATGTCGTCAATGAAGTGCTCCCCCCTTTCAAGGCATACTTCATCTTTGAGAACAGGAAAAAGTCTGCATGAGCCAAATCTCGCGAATAGGAAGGGGGGGGGGGATTTCGATCACACAGATCAATTTTGAAGCCAGAAGCTGCCTCACAGGCAGCGCACACTGTGCAAGTGCATTGTTGTGCTACAGAAGCCAATTGTTGTTGCAGAACATATTAATCTGGCTATTACCTTACTGACACCAAGCTGTACAGCATGTGGACTAGTGGTTATTCACCTGTCATGGGCAACAATTTCCCTAGCTTTAACCATATTTTAATTTGTCCATGCAGAAACTGGCTGTCCACAGCATGGTTCATCTTCCAGAGACTCCCCCCCCCCCCCTGCCTCCACTCTTTTAAACATTGAAAACCAGCAAAACACCTGTGCATAGCTCAGACAGTTATCACCATAAACTATTTTTTTGGTCTTGTTACACTTCTATAGCAGTTTTTCCTAATTTACAGTAAAATTTTCTCCATGACACAACTACACTCTTACTTCAGCAGTTGCCACACGAAAAGTGCTGCGTCATCTGACTTAAAAGTTGCATCTGTGATTACAATACACTCTGGGGGGAAAACTATAAACGTGTTTGCTACTTTTATTCAAAGGGATGTTTTGTGTAACGTTTTTAACCAATGTATTCTTCCTATACTGACATATGGCCGTGAAACATTGACACTGAATGCAAAGGATCAAAAATTAAGAACAACACAATTTAGTATAGAAAGAAGTATGCTTGGTATATCACAAGACTGGATCAGAAAAGGAATACATGGATAAGAAATCAAACCAAAGTCTCTGACGTTATAGGAATAGTGAAACATCTGAAGTGGCAATGGGCTGGGCGTATTGCTCGAAGACAAGATCAATGATGGACAAAAGAAGTACTGGATTCAATTCCATGAGAGGAAAAATGACCATGATGCTGACCTAAATCACGGTGGATTGATGTTATCATCAGATTTGCAGGAGTGACGTGGAAAAAGAGAGCTACGGACAGACAGTTTTTGGAGTAATCTTGGAAAGACCTTCATCCAGCAGTGGATCGACAATGGCTGATAATGATGATATATCGATATTTAGGTATATATAGTTTAGCCTGAGTCAATTTTCAGGCTAAACCAGGAAAATTATCTTTTGCAATAATTATAAACTTGATCTACCACAGATAAATCTGATGACATAATCAATGTCATCAGATTTATAATTCATCTGAGTTATTTTCTGAACCTAATTGAAGATGTGAAAATAAAAAAATAAAATCCACTAATGCCTTTTATTCTCCAAAAGGAGAAGGTGAAATTATTTAACTGTAACTTTGAAGACTAAGGGGAAGCTAGCCTCCACCCTTAGCCAATCACTGAATAGCTGGCCTATGACTATCAGTGATTTTAATTGACACGTAAAATGAAAAACCTGAGTTTCTGAGAGAAAAAAAAAATCTTTGCCCATGCTAGAGATCAACTAATTTGGGAACCAAGGCTTAGAAAAAGTTTCACTAGTCAGCAATTAGAATTGAACTTGAACAGTTTTTCTTATGGCATCCTAGCATTATGAAGGTAAACACAATTTATACACGGCTGCTGAAGACATGAACGAAAAAACAACAAAAAAAAAACTTTTACATGTTGAACTTCCTACAGCTACTGTAGCCCTGTTTGCGTGATAAACTACCAACTGTAAAAAAACATTCTCATTCACTCTTTCCACACTCACTATACTATCCAGTAATGCATTTCTCTCTACACAAAAAATCTGCTCCTCACTTCACTTCTGTGCTCTCTGTCTCTCCCATTCTATATAAAAAATGTCTTCCACATTAATCCAATGGCAGTCCTTCACCAACTTATGTCTAAATCATATCACTCTTCTTCCTCCTATTCTCAAGACACTGCAAATTGCATTTCCTCAATCTTTCATCATAGATAGAGACTGGAAACCTCTTAGTTAATTGTCCCTGTACCTTTTTGAATACATCCTCATCTCACTGCAAAATTGGTGTAATCTTTGATCAACTGCATGGTAATTCTAATTCATATATAGCATGATCAAGGCCTTATACAAGGAAATCATAACATTCTTAAATTCTACTTGTCAGCAGTATCCTCCTCCACACATTTGATACAATCAATTATGATGTTCCTCACAATTTTAGTAATGCCCCCCCCCCCCCCAATTTTAGTTCCTTGTCTAGCATCATTATCAGAACCCTTATCTTCACATCCTTGCTTCTTCAAAACCTCACATTGTGCAACACTGAACTTGTAATTCTACTCACATAGTCTGTTCAAATCCTCATATAAGTTACATTGCTCTACTCCTCACCAACCATTTGCATCATCTTCAGACACCTGCATATCCCTATTTAAACCTCTTCCAATGTCATTAACATAAAAGTTACGCAGTAAACCCATCCCTCTTGCAATGTCATTAACATAACAAGTCAAACAGTAAACTCATCTGTTCCAGTAGTGTTTGTTGTGTGACAAATTTCTCAAAGGCCTTTGCAAATTCAAAATATACTGATATATGCACCACATTTGTCCAATGCATCCATCACCCCTGTTGGAATATGTAAGTTGGTTGCTAAAATGTTTATTCTATAACAAAATCATGCTGACTATCACACTGAGACTTCAAATCTTCAGTCATATCACCTTTTTGAAGTGGAACAATTTTACTGTCTTTCTACTCCTTTGGGACTTTCCCCATTGTCAAACAAGTGTGTCAGGGCTGTCATTAAATCACTGGATCATTCCTTTAAAACATGCAGCGATGTGTTATCAAGTTCTACTGGGTTAACATCAGGTTTACTTAATTCCTTATATATCCCCTGCTTGCACACCATCAGTCTCTCCTCTTCCATTACATTCAAACTCTGCATCATGTCACAATTATGGGAATGAAATACCTTGATGAATTGGTCATTAAATATCTGACTTATATCCTCTGAAGTGGTTACTATTCTATCCTTTTTCACCAACTATCATCCTCTCATAGCCATTTTTTTTTTCCTGGTTACATATCAAAGAACTCGGATTTTTCATGGCCTCACTGACGTGCTTACACTGCACTTTGCTATCCTTGCTGAGTCACCTCTGTCCTGCTCTTTGCACTTCTCATGTAAATGATTAGTATCACTCATTTTCATGATCTTTGGAATGCACTGATATTGCTGTTACATTCACATTATCTGTAAATGTAACAACATTCTTTTTTATTATTATTATTCGTGACACCTCCAAGGAGTCTGAAGACTCATCGTGGGAGGACACCTATACACAACTATCTCCACCACTACACCGAAGCTCCACACCCAATCATCTCCATCAACCGCCTACCATAACTAGTATTTTTTTGTCTGTAAATTGCATGTGTTCTGAAAGGCTGATTTGTCTGTATGCGAGATGAAATTCTTTATTCTTTACAGATCCCAAGCAAAATTTATCTCCTTTCCACACAACTCCTTTGGTGGAAAGGAGCTATAATGCTATAGCTCCAAACCATCTTCTGAGCTTTTATAAACACAAGCCTTGTAGTTCTGCCTATGTTTTTTCCTCACAGAAGAAGGCATCACATAGCTAGTCACTACCCAGGTAATCACCTCCTTGGTTACACTTACCAACTAGAGGGAGATTTGACATACTTCAATAACATCCTCTGGTGAGATGATCAAATCCAAGCCTCTTGATTTTCAGATTCCCTCCATTATATATTACCTAAAATAGTTTTTTCCCTCTAAAACTTCATTCATTTTATTTGTCTCAGATGCTGTCTGTTCATTCCAGTCTATATTACCATATTTTAAACAAAAAGTTATGACATTAATTATTAGAGAACTAAGTTTTCCTTCCTCTTCTCTTTTGCTTTAGAACTTAGACCTGCTGGACAGTGTTCACTGCCATCTTGGCATGATATTTTTGGTCTTCCACGGTTTCCGTTTTTCTAATTTTTTTTTTTTCCCCCTTCACATATTTCCATTATTTTTTCTTGTTTGTCATCCATTCATTTACTGGTTGCAAGGCACTTTTTATATTGCTCTTCATTTATCTCTTCTTTTGTTTGATCTTATTGAATTTTTTTCTCTACAATTTTATTATTATTCTGGACCTCAGTGAAATCATAAGATTCATCATAGAAGATGCATCTCAGACAAAAAAAGTCCATCACACCACTCCTTAAACTCTTTCACTTTCTGCACACACCCACTACCTTTTCAGACAATGAATTTCATGCTCGCACCACTCTTCATACAACAAACTATCCAGGAACAGCCTTTTTTCCTTTAACTCATTCTACCACATGAAAAATCTCTCTCTCTCTCCAGTGTCAATCCAGTAAAACCTCTCAACAGCTTAAATATCTCAGTCATATCACTCCTTTGTCTTCTTTCTACCAGATTCTGCAGATTACTTGCTCTCATTCTATTCCTCATAACCACTGTTCTGCCATCGATATCATTTTTGTTATCTGCCCTGCATCCTTTCTACAGTTACTTCGTCTCAAATCGAGAATGCCAATGTTCTCCTCAGTACTACAGCAATTTTTTATATACTATTCTTAAGTAATAAAAACTTAAGACTAAAGTAGAATGATAAATATGCACAAGAAAGAGATAATCAATTTAAAGTATTATTTCATAGTGAATGTATGAAATTGGAAAAGATGGGCATTCAAGCAGATGTAATAATGAATACTTTGAATGATTTCAGGAAAATAATACTCAAAACATCAAAAGACCTAATGCCTCTAGAGAACAAGGAAAAAAGAAAAGAATGAATGACTGAAGAAATTATGAATTTAATTAAAAAATAAAAAAAAGGGAGAGGTAAAAATCTAAGTAAATACAGGAAGGCTTCATTTTACATTTCCTCTATTTACAAAGATTCAAATTAATGAATATTTCAAAATCAACAAAAAGAGAGGACATAAGCATAAATGCAGCACGCTGGCAGTATTCACTATTGTCTTTTGTTTTATATGCTATGCCATTGTGGGTAAAGATTACAAAACTATTTATGTTTTGGTTCACTGTGAGTCACGTTGTAAGGACAGCTGAAACAAAGTGAAAGGTTTACTAATATTAGTATTTAAAGAATAAATTTTTAACGTTATCTAAATGTGGAGCCAATTTGAATGTGTTCCTCAGCTAAAAAAAATCAGAAAATCACTTACCATTGATTTAAAAATGGAAGTGATTTCATGCATCAATTGAGCATCATTCTGATTGTGTGTCAAGTATTAAAGTTAACATCTTTTACACTTTTATTATTACTATGTTTTACCAGCTACATAAGTTAATTGAAAGGGAGATGGTAAATCCCGTTTTATTTTATAGCCAGGGACGAAACTCGGATCGAAATCCATCGAAGTCCTAGAGTTTCATGCCAAAAAAACTATCAGCGAGCCCAAGAGTAAGTAATCCCTTGGGTAGTACAACACCAGGGCAACCATGTAAAGGTGGAGCAAGATCTGTCACTAACCTTAATATTCTCTCATAATGTAAAACACAGCTCCTAAGATATGTATACTTTTTTACATTATGAGAAGAGGTCACTACCCAGACCGGTTTCAACCTTTTTTGAGGTCTCATCAGTGAGCAGGTACACCTGGAATATCAAGGTTTTAAGTGAACCGAACTTACATATTTCTACTATCGAATTGCCAAAATGGTGTACTCATATATTGTTATCACCAAATTGTTATTACTATGTTTTACCGGCTACACAAGTTAATTGAAAGGGAGGTTAAGTAAAAAGACATAAGTTAATTAAAAGAAATTAAGGTTAGTGATGGAGCTTGCTCCACCTTTGCATGGAGTTGCCCTGGTGTTGTATTACCGAAGGGATTACTTACTCTTTTGGTTTGGCTCGCTGATAGTTTTTTCGGCATGAAACTCTAGGACTTCGATGGATTTCGATCCGAGTTTCGTACCTGGCTATAAAATAAAATGGAATTTACCATCTCCCTTTCAATTAACTTGTGTAGTCGGTAAAACATAGTAATAACAATATTCTCTGGGTAGTGACCTCTTCTCATAATGTAAAACAGTACACATATCTTAGGAGCTGTGTTTTACATTATGAGAGAATATTAAGGTTTAATTAAAAGAAATTAAGGTTAGTGATGGAGCTTGCTCCACCTTTGCATGGAGTTGCCCTGGTGTTGTATTACCGAAGGGATTACTTACTCTTTTGGTTTGGCTCGCTGATAGTTTTTTCGGCATGAAACTCTAGGACTTCGATGGATTTCGATCCGAGTTTCGTACCTGGCTATAAAATAAAATGGAATTTACCATCTCCCTTTCAATTAACTTGTGTAGTCGGTAAAACATAGTAATAACAATATTCTCTGGGTAGTGACCTCTTCTCATAATGTAAAACAGTACACATATCTTAGGAGCTGTGTTTTACATTATGAGAGAATATTAAGGTTAGTGACGGAGCTTACTCCACCTTTGCATGGAGTTGCCCTGGTGTTGTATTACCCAAGGGATTACTTACTCTTTGGTTTGGCTCGCTGATAGTTTTTTCGGCATGAAACTCTAGGAACTTCGATGGATTTCGATCCAAGTTTCGTACCCGGCTATAAAATAAAACAGGATTTACCATCTCCCTTTCAATCAGTCTTTTACACTTTCAACAATGGTAACCAACACAGATAAGATAAGTGTTCACATGCAGGAATTGTTACTGGAAAAGTGTCAAGAACATCATGTTCAAGGAGTGAAATAATGGAAAAGTATTACTGCTGTGGAATTACAATATGAATCAAAACATTCTTATAACTCAAGCAGTAATCATGGATAAGCCAAAGTACTTGTTTAATGCAACAAATGAAGAAGCTGGTGGAGCTTACTCCACCTTTGCATGGAGTTGCCCTGGTGTTGTATTACCCAAGGGATTACTTACTCTTTGGTTTGGCTCGCTGATAGTTTTTTCGGCATGAAACTCTAGGAACTTCGATGGATTTCGATCCAAGTTTCGTACCCGGCTATAAAATAAAACAGGATTTACCATCTCCCTTTCAATCAGTCTTTTACACTTTCAACAATGGTAACCAACACAGATAAGATAAGTGTTCACATGCAGGAATTGTTACTGGAAAAGTGTCAAGAACATCATGTTCAAGGAGTGAAATAATGGAAAAAGTATTACTGCTGTGGAATTACAATATGAATCAAAACATTCTTATAACTCAAGCAGTAATCATGGATAAGCCAAAGTACTTGTTTAATGCAACAAATGAAGAAGCTGGTGGAAAAGAGTCATTTGTGCAGGGGTTGGTTTTTCCTGATATTCAAAAATTCACAATGTTAAAATTTCTGGTGAAACAGTTAGTGCTGATGTTTCTGTAGCAAATGAGTATCCAGCTGAATTCCAGAAAATAATTGATGAAGGTGATCACACCCCTGACTTGGTTTTTAATGTGGATGAGATTGGCCTGTACTGGAAAAAGATGCCTAGCAGGATATGGTCTGTGAAGAGAAATCTATAGCACGCCACACTTCATAGAACCAGGTCTGGCAGATTGCCAAGAATAGTCAATTCATACTGAAGGGGAGAAAGAAATAAAGAATTGTACGAATTGGTTGCCAACACGCGAAATCACGAGCTTTATACATAAAATTTTCCAACTGTTATAGAAGCAAAATAGTTACCACTTTAAAAACTACAATGTTCATAAAAGAAAAGTTAATTTTCAGACGTGTAATAATAAACAACTCATCCCACAAGACGGATTGATTACCCTATTATTGGAATGGATCCTTCTTCTTTTGACGTGCACAGAAGTGTCGAAGGGTCTCGCATCTGTGGGCGTACAGTAACCTTGGTTTTAAGGCTGAAGAAGACCAACTTACATTGCTCTGGGTGGCTATGCATCAGGCACATTCAAATTAAAACCACTGTTGGTGTACCATGCAGAGACACCCCGTAATTATTGACATTGTTAAGACTTGTTTTCCTGTTGTTTGGCATAATAATAATAATAATAATAATAAAAGCATTGGTGACCCAGACAGTCTTTACTGGATGATACACTTCATTCTTTTGTCCAGAGGTGACAAAATTTTATGCTGCAAATAACTTGCCTAATAAAGTTGTTTTAGCCTTTGTAGGGTG
Source organism: Typopeltis vanoorti (assembly GCF_054136105.1). Taxonomy (NCBI): domain Eukaryota; kingdom Metazoa; phylum Arthropoda; class Arachnida; order Uropygi; family Thelyphonidae; genus Typopeltis; species Typopeltis vanoorti. Next base: position 59,719,564 of record NC_143558.1, read on the forward strand.
ATTCATTAAGTCCACTGCTATTCAACATTTTAATGAATGAAATAATAATAGAATTAATAGATAAAAAGTTAAAGGGAATAAAAATTCATAATAATAATAATAGTAAATCTGTTCACCTAGGCAGATGGTGGCAGACACAAAAGAAAATTTACAAAGAGAAATACTTCCTTTCCAACAGATTTGCAAAAATATAATATAGAAATAACAGCAACAAAAACAAAACACTTGTAATTATTATTATTATTTGACACCTCCAGGGAGTCCAAAGACTCATCGAGGGAAGGCACCTACTGTACAACTCTGTTTCCACCACACAATCCATCAACTGACTGCACTACACCAACGCCATCTACCGCCGAACACCACCACCACCACCACCACCACTAGTATTTCCACAGACAATCACAAACATCGATGCCCACGGCGTGAAAAGCAGAATACAAATATAGAAAAATAAAAATTTAAATATTATAGCTAAGAATTCCTTCAAGTGCCATCTCCGATCCAGAGGTTTGGTAACCTCAAGATTGGAGATGGCACTTGAATTTGGAGTGACCAAACTGTTGCTAGATGGAAGTGCAGTGTAATGCAAGCAAGAGATCAGAGGTGAAGTGAAAGATCAGGAGAGTAGTACAGAAGAGACTGAAGTGCTTGGCAATGGAAACAGTAGTAGTGTGAGAGATGAACATAGAATGGGAATGCAAGAGGAACAGGGATATAGAAGCCTGACAGGAAGACATGGCATAGGGAGAATGGATGTTGGAAGTAGTAGTGAGTATATGTATGGGGATAAACATCATAGAAATGGAATAGATCAGGATATGAGTTGGATAGTCAAGACTAAGTGAATATATGTGGTAAGGGATAGTAAAGGTAATTGAGCAGGTGCACAGGAAAAATCACAACCAAACAAATGGCTTGAGTAGGAATGGTTATAGAACCTAAAAGTGAACTGCTGTGTTTATTTACAAATGCCAGGAGTATGAGAAATAAAGGAGACGAAATGGTTTCACTGGTTGAATTTATTCATCCCAAAATCGATGGAATAAGTGAAACATGATTGAATGAAGATATCCTAATGTGAATAGAAATGGAAGTGTACAATACGTTAAAGATACCAAGAAATTTTATACTTTGTTTTAATCCTTTTCCCAAGTAAGCAAAACAAAGTTTTGCGCATGAAATATATTCACGTCTTTGCTACTTGTATATAGAGGCTAATGACTTCATATCACTTGCCTTAGTATGTATCCCATAATGCAAAGCCCCCCCCCCCTTTTTTTTTCAGGTGTGTATAATGTAATGCATAATGGGAAGGGCCACTACCCAGACCGGTTTTGACCTTTATTGAGGTCTCTTCAGTGGGAGCCAGACCTGGAAGATATACAAAGGTTGAAGTAATGCAGAAGTCATATACATCTCATATACAAGTGTAAAATGTTTTTCATGAGGATGGAAAAGATAAGAAAGGGGGGGGGGGAAGAGCGTGGCTGATGATAGCAGTGAAATTATGTCCACATAAGTTAGACATGAAAGAGAGAAACAGTGGCAATGGTTTTGAGGTAGTGTGATGTGAGGTGGAGGTAGTCAGGAAAAGACATTTAGTTGGATGTTGCCATAGACCAGGGAATGTGGAGGGTGGTGATGATGAAATGTATAAGCAACTTCAGTTAGTGAACAAGGAAAGGGTGATTATTATGGGTATAGATTGTAATGAAGAGAGAGTATTTGAGAATAAGGAAAATGAATTTCTTGAGTTCATTTCACCAGAGAATATAATTGTCAGTGAGGTTTCACACATTCCTGGAATTGGTAAAAGTGATCATGAATTGAGCACGAGTTGCGGCTAGCCATATCGAGACCTGTGAGAAAAGGATATACGTGGAAGTACAAGGCTGGTGATTATGATAAGCTTAGGAAACAGCTTAAAGCTATAGCATGAAATGAGGAGTTGAGCAGTAAGGAAATAAATGTTGCTTGGGAATTGACAAAAAAATACATCACAGTCAATGTGTGAATGTATTCCAAAGGTCAAAAGGCTGAATAAGGTAAGTAAAATGGATGAATGAGGGGATTAAGCATGAAATCTGGAAGAAGAAGAAGAGGGACTTTGTAAACAGCATAAGATAAATAATGATAATAATCAATTGCAGTATAAAGAGCAGGCCAGGAGAGTGACTCAGTTGGTAAGGACAAAGTGCAATATGAGCAGAAACCCTCATGTAGTAAGAAGAAAGATTATGGTAAGATGATGTGTTAATAGATGAAAGTGGGAGATTGGTGACTGCTGCAGAGGCAGTCACCAATCTCCCACTTTTTTGGGATTGAGGTTATCAGTGAGCAGTTCATCAGGGTGATTCATCCTCAGTGAGAAATCAGAAGCTCAAGTGTAGAGAATGAAATGAGAGAAGACAATGCTAAGTGAGCAAGAGGTATATGAGGAGTTAAATAAGCTGGATATCAATAGGGCTTGATGACACCACGTGTCTTAGTGGAATGTTCAAGGAGTAAGCATTAGTCTTGGCCCATCTGTTTAACAAGAATCTTGCAACAATACAAGTCTCAAAGGAGTGGAACAAAGGCAAAATTGTTCCACTTCACAAAAGTGGTGATAAGGTTAAGGTGCTGGAGAATAAGGTATTGGCAAGAGATGGTCTACAAAAATGGATTGATAACAGTGATATTCTTTGTGCTTGTCAGCATGGGTTTGTTAAAGTTAGGTTGTGTTTTACAAACTTGCTTATGTACTGTATCAAGGTCATGAATGTATTGTATTAGACAAGAGAGATGTATATACAGTAGTATGCTTAAATTTTGCAAAGGCTTTTGACAGATTGCCACACTACAAGGTGGTCACTAAACTGCAGCAGATGGGATTGGATGATAGACTAGCAAGTTGGATAAGTGAATGTCGGTCAGATAGGTGTCAGAAAGTTGTATATGGGAGTGCAGTATCCTGAAAGAGAAAGGTCACTAGTGGTGTTCTACAGGGGGTCAGTTTTGAGATCCTTGTTATTTAATTTGTATATTAATGATATTGGGATAGGTTTAACTAGTGATATATATAACTGTTTGCAGATGATGCAAAACTGGGGAGAGAGTGATGAAGCAAATGTTATGGCCTTGAAGGAGGGCTTGAATAGATTGTATGAGAGGGCAGCAGTATGAATCTCAATTTAATGTTGCCAAGGTTCTGAAATTTGGTAGGCAACAACAGAATGCAAAGTATACACTTGGCAGGGAAATTTTGGAGGAAGTTGGTGGACAAGGATCTGAAGTTCAGAGGTCACATTGCACAAGTTGTGAAGACATCATATCAAATTATGGTAATGATGCAGAGGATCTTAACTTGTAAAAATGAAGTTCAAGTTTGTATAAAGCCTTGATCAGGCTTCGCATGGGTTATTATGCACAGATTTCGTCCCGTAGTTTTTGTGGTGATGAGGATATGTTGGAAAGGGTTCAGAGAAGACTAAGGTCATCACTGGTCTTTGGGATGTGGGATATGAGAACAGATTGAAGAAATGCAGTCTGCAAAGCCTTGTGAATAGCAGGAAGAGTGGGGATATGATTGAGAAGTTTAAATTGATAAAAGGTTATTACCAGGTTAATGTGGAAGAAATATTTTGTAGAATGGGGGAAAGGGATAGAACAAGGGGACATGCCTGGAAGTTGCATAAGGAGGATGTGAGCAGGGGCATAAGGAATAGGTTCTTTGCATGGAGAGTGGTTGGTCAGTGGAAGGTTCTGCATGACATTGTGGTGAATGCAGATACATCGAATGAGTTTAAAGCACGGTTTGATGGGATTTGTGTGTAACAGTGTATACCTTCTGCAATAAGTCTTTTGACTCCATGGAGATCTGGTGTTAATAATAATAATAACTTGAGTCTAAACCAATATTTTCTAAGATTCCTATAAGTTTATTAAGAGATTCAGATCACTGACTCTCTTAATAAACTTACAGTGATCCGACTCTTTTTCAGAAATCTCTGAAACAGAGATAGACCTGTTTTTGTACAGCAATTGATATGTCACTTATCATTCCAAGAGTTAGTATTGTATCACTTGTGCTTTTTCAACATCTGAATCCAAAATGTTCTTAAGCTACTATATTATTTATCTGGTTTAGACATCTGTCCAATATTATTCTAAGACATAATTTCAAGACACTGCTCATTAAACTAACTGTTCTGTAATCAAGCATCCCTTAGCGATATATATATATATATATTTTTTTTTTTTTGGGATGATTATTGATTTTTCATAGTTTTTAGGCAAGATACCATATTAATATACTAAGTTAAAATTTTTTATTAATTGGTTGATACTGTTATCTCCTACATTTTTTAGCATTTCATTTATAACTAAATCTGGATCTAGTGCTTTATTTTTCTTTACTTTTTTTAAGTGCTTTTCTTACTTCAGTTAAAATTAGACAGCCATCTGTTTCATTCTCCTTATTAGTTTTTAAATCCTTCACAATTGTCTGAATATAGGTTTGTAATATATTTCTTCCAATGTTCTAGAAGATGTGATTCCTCAAATAGTACATCCCCTTTTCATTTTTTATACATTTGAGTTGTCTTTGGATTCTGATACTTGCTATCCAACATATTTCCTTTGCCTTATATTATGAGTTATTTCTTTATTTAATTTCTAGACAGAAGACATCATTTTACAAAAGGGTTATTTCCGAGTTCATTCATGAATTGAGATAAACTTATAATGTATTTAAATGAGATTGGTTCCTTCAGTATGAAAACTGACCTCTACAAGTTAATAATTGTGCAATTTTTATAAATAACATAAGATAATGAGTTATAAAATTAAGTACAAATATTGTATAATAGCATAATGTAGAAGCCTAAATGAGATGGGCCTGGTCGAGAACCTTGTGGTTCAACAGGCTCCTTATTCACCTTGGTTAAGAACTGCAACAAAGGATGTCTGTTGGACCTATTACAATTACATATTTGGTTTAATCCTTTATCCAAGTGTAAGCAAACAAAGTTTGCACCTGAAATATTTTCAGGACCGGGGCAACTTGTGGTAAAGGTGGTATAAGTTCTGATCACTTGCCTTAGCATCCCATAATGCAAAGCACATATCTTATGGAGCTCCCACTTAGGAGACCTCAATAAAGGTTGAAACCGGTCTGGGTAGTGATCCATTCCATAATGCATAGCATTATACATACCCATAAGGATATGTGGTTAGCCAAGTGAAAAAACTTCCATCAACTGTCTGTTGAACCTTTTTCCTCCACCCCTCCAACATGTTATAATATGGCTTAAGAGCATTTACTACAGAGCTTTGGATGGAAGGGCTGTGTTCCCAGTTATTATCATTATCACAAACAGATTCACAGGCAGTTTGTATTGTGTTAAAACATCTTTAAATATATCTGTGGTGAGGACTCTGAGTGGTACCATTTCCAGCACTTCTTCATCCTTCTCACTGTCTTCTTCTTTAGCAAGTTATGCTACCAGCTCTTCCAAATCTTTCTTTGAAATTGTCTGTCCACGACTTTCTAGCAACATTCCTGACCATTCTAGTCACATCATCAGCCACTTCTGAAACAGGCTCAAACCCACAAAAGTTAGGAATTGTGTCATGCTACAATTCCTGGCAAACACCATTCATATATGACTCTGACACTTCTTTGTGCGCTGTTGCAGTGTTTGTTATACTCTTAAGGATATTAAAGGACTTCTGGTAGTCTCTAACAGACAACGAATCAAATGCCTGCGTTAGTTATCCTTACAATTAAAAAACAGTTGCGTGAAAATGCCCACTATGCCTATCATATAAAGCAAAGATGGCAGCAATAAAAGCCAACAATGAAAGAGTACCTCGAGTCTTGTCAGCATAGTGCCGTTGATTGCCAACAATCCCAATGACAATATGAAGTGTCACAGCTGTAAAACTGAAGTTACAAAAAAAGAAAAGAAAAAGGTATATTGTGCGATTTCTATTGCCACTGGCTACATGCTTCCTGTGCAAAAATAGATGAAACAGCACACAAGCTTTTTATTGATCTCAACCAGCCTTATTACTGTTCACTCTGCCTTCCTTCTGTAAAACAGCTTCTGAACTTAGGCAAATGAGTCGAAAATCAAACAACACCTTAATGCTATGATCAAAACCTTCTCTTCCAAAATCCAAACACTGGAAACTAAGCTCGAACTACTGAGCAGGCCCCCACTAATGAACAACTTGACCTAATCGCATCAACGGTACATGAGTTGATCGAGGCCGAAAACAGAAGACTCGACGCCGTAATTCTGAACTTTCTGATGGAAAATGGTAAATCATTAAAAGAAGATGTCAGCAAATTAGCAGGAGAATGCAACATTGATCCCAGAAATATCGTTAGATACCATTGTTTCGGACCCATAAACAAAAAGAAAGAATGGAACTTTCCACATCTTGTAAAAGTGACCTGTGACACATGCTTGACCTGACTTCACTTTTGCCAAGAGGGAACAAAAATGCCAACTTCGAAGATAACTTGAAGAAAAATGCCAAACTGGAGACAACAGTTGAATCATTGACTATAAATAAGTTAAATTAGTATAAAAATCAAGTGACACCACTAGCAGCCACCATTCAGATCAGTATGGAGGCACTGCATAGGAAATGTGCAAGACCCTTGCAGTCATATATATATGTCCCACAGAACCTTGCACATCCACTTCACTAACATCTGTGTCTACAACTTTAATAGTGTCCACTACCATTTTCAGTCCACCAAATTCCACCTACTCTTTTTAGCAGAAACTCAAATCTCACCTCCCCCAGCACTATCCATATCAACCTTCCAAACTACACACTGTTTAACTCCTTTCGACTCAGGGATGTCTGTGCATATATCCGCTCTGACATACCTTGCCAGAGAGCACCTAACCTAGAATTGCCCAACATTGACCTTCTTTAGTTGAAAACATCCCTTCCCCACTTAGTCAAATTCATTTACTGTCTCTATCGCTTTCCTAAAAAAAAAAAAAAACTATTACTCTCCTTAAAAATTGATTTTCTGCAGTCCCAATCTCCTAACAGTAAAATCATACTCCTAGGAGATTTTAATGTTCATAACACCAACTGACTTTCCTCCTCCAATTATACAGATCTTGCTGAAACATTTGCCATCACTAACGACCTTACACAAATTGTTCACATGCCAACCAGAATACCAGATAACCCAAATCACTACCCAAATACACAGTGAATGTAGTGAGCACCCCCTGAGTAATGCTGACCACAGTCTAGTACTCATCTCTTCTCCATGCAACAACACTTACACAGCCACTCCCACACAAGAATAATTTGGCATTATAACAGTGCCAAGTGAGACAGCCGCCATGACTTCTATGCTTCATTCCCATGGTTGGACTATTGTTTCCGTTCTTCCAATCCAGACATTGGCACCGAACGTATCACCAAAGTAATCCTCACCGGCATGGAAACATACATTCCTCACACTTCTCTGAACCGCCGTCCCCTAACTAAACCCTGAAGATGTGTTTTCCAAAAGATGTGCCAAGGCTGTACACATGAAAAAAATCAAGCATACCACAACTGGCTCGAATCAAGAACTCAATCCTTCAAATTTTGAAGTCCGAAACAGATGCAAGAAAACTATTAATGCTTCCAAAACAGAATTTGAATGAGTAAAAAGCAGGAAGCTTGCAGCCATGCCTTTTGGTCTCTTGCCAAAGCAATTAGTCGTAACTTTTGCGCAACACTATTCTCTCCCCCTATCATACCCAGATGGTTATAGTGCATCATCACCCACAGAAAATGCTAATCTCCTGGCTTCACACTTTGCCTCCAATGCATGCATAACTGACAATAGCAAATGCACCCCAATCATTCCAACTGCCCAACATACAATATCCCCTATATCCTTTTGCCAAAAAGAGGTCAGAAACCTATTGTCTAAATTAGACACAAAAAAAGTCCTGGCGCTAATGACGTTCCTCCAATCGTTCTGAAGGTCTGTGCACCAGAACTGACTCCTATCCTATGCTGCCTGTACATTCTCTCTCACTCCACTGGTATCCCAAAGCCTGGAAATTGGCCTATATTCAACCCATTCCTAAGAAGGGCGATAAACCATCAATTCTCAACTCATACACCACCTTGAAGGCACCCAACTATTAAGCGACCACCAGTACAGATTCCGTTACTACCAATCAACAGGAGATCTACTCTCATATATAACCCATATTAAGTAGTTGCACTTAATATCTCTAAGACATTTGACTGGGTCTGGCACAAAGGCTTACTAAGCAAACTCCTATCATTTGGACTGTCTCAGAACTTATGCAGTTGGATCGCCAGCTTTCTGTCTGGACACACACTATGTGTGATGGTAGATGGTTCCTTATTCTCTCACCATCCAACTAATGCTGTTCTCTCACTAACCCTCTTCCTTTTGTATATGTGACCTACTCCAGTTGACCTCCAACTCAATATGCAGTTTTGCAGATGACAGTACATTGCACTCCTCCCTTTCATTTGATAAACCTTACTCTACACAATTCACTTCAACCTACAGAACATCAACCACCACTGCCCCCAATTCTGATCTCCATGCTATCCTCCAATGGAGCTCAGATAACCTTGTCAACTTCAATGCTAGTTTAACCCAGTTTTGTCTTATTTCTCACAAAAAATAACTATTTTCCCCTAGTATTATTTTTGATAACACTCAAATTTACAGACAAAATGAGATTTTCTTCTTGGAATTATCCTGACATGAGGCCTCTCCTGGCATAAACACATCACAACCATTGCATTCTCAGCTTCCAAAAAAAAAAAAAAAACTACGATTTCTCTTTCCCTCAAGACTTTACTTCACCTCTAAACAGCTGTTAACCTTATACAAATCACAAATCTGTCCAGCTATCAAATACTACTCTAGCATTTGGGGTGAAGGCTCCTAAAAGCTCCCTCAAAATGCTCAACTCAATACAGAGGAAAGCAATTAGATTGATAAATGACCCATCTCTTACCAACACTTTCACACAGACATTTGGTCTCTGCAATATTCTATAAATAGTTCCATGGCAAATGTTCATCTGAACTAGCATCAATAATTCCCTTGTTCAGTACTAAACCTGTTGGAACATGTACAGCTGCCACCCAACATCCATTCACAGTACACCTTGAAACCAACAGAACAGTTGTCTCTCAACAACTATATCTGGTCTCTCGACTAACTGAATTAGGTATTAAAAAAAAAAGGTCTCAGAAACAATAGGAATATATCACTAACAAACAAGAATATATTACTTGGGCAGTCCAAATGCAGTTCCAATCTCCTGAGCTTTCACGGCAGATTCTGAATGACTTCTGAGAAATATTTATCACTTGCCTTTAATTCAGCATACATTTGTTGTACAGTTCCTTATCCTTGGAAGGTGATTAAAAAAGGTTCTCTGACATTCTTTAAACTAAACTCCGTAGAGTAACTATTTTGTCCGGCTCTACTGTCCTGCATGCTTCTTCTCGCCTTCTTGTTTCCAAGCGACAATATTCTTACCTTCCTGTCAATCTCTTGTAGTCTCCAACCGAATTATCTCCCCCCCCCCTTTTTTTTTGTCTTATTGATGACAGCTCGTATACAAAATTTTCCCAGCCAATGCACATGCGATCCCGATATTTACGGCAAAACTCTACGTCACACACACACATATCTGCTGTAATTACAATTCTTACATTAGACAGTTTGAATAATACAGAGTACATAATTAGCATACTTAATAACTTATAACAGAAATGTATTTCTCACAAATAATAATTTCTCTCCAAACAAAACTTATGAAAGCAAACATTTAAACAAGACATATATATGTGAGATTTTACAATGACTTAGTATTTCTTGAAAAAAACATTCATTTTTTTTTTAACATATTATCTCCTTTTAATTTTAACAAAATCACATATCTTACGAATATGATATCTAGACTTTAAATTATATTTCTTTAATCTCTTTTGAATCTTCGTATGCATATTTATAAGACTCTGACTTCAACTGTTCTAAAGTATAATTATTTTCATGACCTGAATTAATTATGTTACTTAATTTTATTATCTACTTTCTCTTTAGAGAACTTAGGTTTATACTTAAGTACATAACTAGGTGATCTTTTGTAGTCATTTTTATAGCTTTTATTGCCTTGAACTTTCAGAACAATTAGGTTGATATCAAGATTTATTTTTATAAAATTTTACTTTCTTATTATTTAAGTTAGGAAAACCTTCATCCTTTAATATCCTATTAAAATCATCTCCTAAACACACTAAACTATCATTCCTTAACAGATATAATCTCAATATATCAGAATGCAGTATCTTAGTTGTATACTTCACATCTTGTATTTTAAAATTCACAGGAGATAATTGCTTCAATATCCTATAAGGACCTGAAGCTTTTTTATTATTATTTAATTTACTATCCTTTCTTGGACCAATTATGCTTTCTAATAGTAGTAAATTACCAGGACTAAGATTCTTATATTTTATTTATAAATGCTCGTGTTTTATGGAACTAAACTTACTAGATTCTGCTATAAACTCATGATTAAACGAATTTCTTTATACAATTTCTTCAAGATATTCATCAATAACTGAAAAACATGAATTAATATGTGAAGTCAGGATCAAAACCATTTAGTACAAAAGCAGGTTTTTCTTTAATAGCAGAATGAACTGCTGTCCTACAAGTAAATAAAGCTTGTCAATTATGAATACCAATTTGACAATTTATCATTAGCTAGTTTCAAAAGTGTGTGTTTTAAACTCTTATTTAACTTTTCCTACATTCCATTACTTTGAGGATGATAAGGTGTAGTAAAAAGTTTCTTTATATTTAATTATTTACATAATTGCAACATTAATTCTGCAGTAAATCTTACTCCCTGATCAGATAAAAGTGTTTAGCAGTCTGATCCTTCATAGATACTGCTTCTAGAAAGTGTGATAACATATAATTGCTACAAAGATATACTTATTTCCCTACCTTGTTGTGGATAAGGGTCCAACTATATCCATAGCTACAGCTTGAAATGGTCTAATTGGAAAGGATGGAAGAAGTGCTTTACTTCTAAAGGAAGACCTAGTTTGGCATAAATGACAGGATTTCACATATGAGTTAATATCATTTCTCATACCTTTCCCAAAATATCTGTCCTTAATTCTGAACCTGGTTCTCTCAAATCCTTGATGACCAGCTAGATCAGAATTATGAAAAGTATAAAGTATCCAAGGTTTCATGATAACTGGAGCTAAAATTTTACTTTACCATCATCCATTTGCCTATATAGAAGCAAATCATCCTCATCTAAATAGAGCATCTGAAGGAAAGAAAATTCTTCAGGAATAGATTAATCTCTTTGAATATTTTCATATATATTTTTCGAAATGGGATATTTTTTCTGAGTTTCAACTATAAGACATTTTTCCCAGTTTTGATAATTAGATGATTTACCCCTAATCTTACTCAATTCATCTATCTTGTTAATTTGAAACTCCTCATCTTGAAATTTATCCCAAGAAAACTGTTCTTTAATATCTGATTCTAGAGATTTAGATAATGTGTACAACATTTTTCTTACCAGGTATGTATTCGATATCAGTATCATACTTTTGTAGTTATAGAGCCCCATCTAATTATATGCTGATTCTTATCTTTCATTGAAGATAAAAAAAAGAAAGAAAATGGCTGGTGATCGGATCTAAGGATAATATGCTGTACTATCAATAAATATCTAAATATTCTCAGAGAAAAGAATTGCAAATGTTTCTTTCTCTAGGACAGAATAATTTATTTCAGGAGTTGAAAGTTTCCTACTGATGAAAGCAATAGGTTTAAAATCATCTTCTCCTTCCTTTTGTTCTAATACTGAGGCTATGCAATCATCTGAAGTATCTGCAGAAAGAAAAAAGTCTCCAAATTTTGGATAGATTAAAACTGGTGCTTTCATTAATGATAAATTCAAAGAATCATATGTGCTTTGCTCAACTTCTACCCATCTAAATATAATTCCCTTCTTTGTTAGTTTAACCAAAGGATTTAATAAATCTGAGCAGTTGGGTATGAATTTTTGATAAAAATTTATCATAACAATATATCTGCTAACTTGTCTTACTGTTTTTGGAATTTTAGAAGAGAGTATGGTATTTATGATAGTTTGAGTAGGAATTATTCCAGCTTTACTAATTTTATGACCCAAATACTCAACCTCCTTTAAAAAGAACTGACATTTTGAACATTTCAATTATAGACTAGCTTCATCTAATCTAGTTCTTATAGAATTCTAATTCTTATAGAAAAACCATGGGTTTTTCTATAAGAATAAATGGACTATTCCATTTTAGAACTTTCAATAAGATATTTCTGTGAGATGTTAGGTCTTTTGAGTATACTAGCAAATCATCTTGAAAACAAATAACTCCTTTGCCTAACATATCTGATGGAAATAGCCAGAATAAGGAATCTGGAAATAGCCAGAATTAAGATCTAGTTTAGTGAAATACTCTGCTCCTTCTAAACCAATTAATAATTCTTCAATTTTACAAAAGAGGAAAATCTACGAGTTTTGTAACTTGATTAATTTCTCTCAAATCTAAAACAAATCTCAAATTTCCATTAGGTTTTTCTATAAGAATAAATGGACTATTCCGTTTTGAGTTAGACTTTTCTATAATCCCTGCAGCAACAATTGAAAATGCTCCATATATATCATTGGAGTTTGATATTGTTTTACATAGATAATCATACATATAATAAGTTTAGTTTAATCCTTTATCCAAGTGTGAGCAAACAAAGTTTGCGCCTGAACGTATCTTCAGGACTGGGGTAAGGTAGTGCAACGCCAGGCAACTCATTGCAAAGGTGGAGAAAGCTCTCATTACGCCTATCTCAGTATCTCCCATAATGCAAAGCACATCTCCTTGCGGATGTGTGTAATGCTATGCATTAAGGAAAGGGCCACTACCCATACCGGTTTCGACCTTTATTGAGGTACCAGGCAATGAGTTGCCTGGTGTTGCACTACCTTACCCCAGTCCTGAAGATACTTTCAGGCGCAAACTTTGTTTGCTCACACTTGGATAAAGGATTAAACTAAACTTATTATAGTCTAACCAAGTGAAAAATAAACTCTCAACATCTTTCTCTGAATCCGGAATAATTTAATAATAAGGTTGCACACCCTTTGGCAACTTCTATAGGTTAGGATGACCTCTCATTGCTTCTGCCTTTGTATCTCCACCATCTCCACTACTGGGCCTGGCTCCCACTGACGAGACCACAATAAAGGTCGAAACCGGTATGGGTAGTGGCCCTTGCCTTAATGCACAGCATTACACATATCCGCAAGGAGATGTGCTTTGCATTATGGGAGATACTGAGATAGGAGTAATGAGAGCTTTCTCCACCTTTGCAACGAGTTGCCTGGTGTTGCACTACCTTACCCCAGTCCTGAAGATACTTTCAGGCACAAACTTTGTTTGCTCACACTTGGATAAAGGATTAAACTAAACTTATTATAGCCTAACCAAGTGAAAAATAAACTCTCAATAATCATACATAGTCTGAATAGTAAGTTGTACAGAATGCTCAACTGCATTAGCACAACACAGACACAATATCTTCAGTGAAACTAGGAAATAACTGAAAAGCAGATTCAAAGAATGTATTAATAGCTTCTTTTCATTGACTGTAATTTCCAACTTTATTGCATTTTCTACTAGGATTTTCTTTTTTCTCACCAAATCTTCCTTTTCATCCATGTTTATTTGCTTCAATTTTTAGCAGTTTCATCTTGTCTAACTTCAGAGCACACACTTAAAATCTTGCATCTTGTTAATATTCTTTATTAAGATTATATTCTAATCCACAAAAAGAAATAGATTCATCCAAGAAATTACAGGCAGACTGATATCTCTTTAGGAAATCAAGACCTAGAATAACCTGTATATTAGAATTAGAAGTCTCAGGAAGAAGAAGAATTAATTCATGAGAAACATTCAGAAGAAAACATGGAATGTGAAGGAATTTATCCCTCTTCTTAGAAATAGAAATTTCAGTTTCAAAAATTCACCTTCTCAGCCAATGGCTACAACCCTAAAAAATAATAAAACCGGTTAACCATCTCCCCTTTCACAACAGAGATTACCCTAAATTTATCGTCATTCCATATATTCGGGGCACATCTGAAAAAACTAACAAAAATCCTAAGAAAATATGACCTCATAACTGGTTACAAACCACATAAGAAATTGGCATCTTTTATCTGCTCCGCCAAAGACCAGCCACTTCCTCTGGACCTACATGGAGTATACCATGTCCCTTGCAGTTGCAAACTGTCCAACTACAGCCAAACAGGCAGGACAGCCAATATCAGGATATAAAAACATAAGGACTACATCCAGTTCCACCGATACAGTCACTCTGGTCTTGCAGACCATGCACTGGACAACCACCACAGAATACACTGGAAGAAGGCCACTTTATTACACAATAACAAGTACAATTATGAAAAATTGTTCCTTGAATTGGAAACCTAAACCTTAAAAAAAGTTCCCAAACCTCAACAAATTTGGGAAGCTTACATTCTAAGATCATCAGCCCAATGGCCAAGACAACAAACCGAATTTAGCTGCTATGGAGCACCTTTAGGACTCTAGGACCGACTACAGTTGCCTTTCTTCAGCCTCATTTGCTTAGTGTGAATGCCTGTCATTGTTTTGTGATCCATGAAGATGGCAATGCAACATTGTTGAAATATAGGTAGTTATTAATTAAAGTTTTTATAATTAATAACATAGTTTACATTGTCATTTCCTAAAAAATTAGAAGTATGTCTAACCAATGTATAAGCCTATCTACAAGAATTATTAATAATCTTATATCAACGATTTTCCTCTGAATTGGTCTAATACTTGTCAGCACTCCAGTATTGTCGTATATAACATTTTATCTTCTGAGGCACCTCCAACTGAATCAATCCACCTAGACCTTGGTCTTTCTCCTGCAATCTTGGCGTCAAACACCTGTTTTACTAACCTTTCATCTTCCATTCAATTTAAATGACCATACCACTTTAGATTAGCTCCAGTCACACATTCTTAATTGCAAACAATATCAAGTTCTTTCCTATTTTCTTCATTTTTAATCTAATGCTTCCATTGATGTCATCTGTTCAGGCCACTAATTTTTTTAAGAACTCCTATATCTGTGGTCTCTAATCTTTTATTAAGTGCTTTATTTCTAATCGCATGCACGTGAAACTGATAATAAACCCTTACAAATTTATGTCCATCTTGTCTCCTCCCCCCTTTGTAGAGAAGGCAGGGTTAATGATTATACAGTACCAAATACCTGCTGGATTTCTGTTCAGGATATGATTATTCATTATGTCATATCCTGACATAGAATATAAAAATAAAAAATAAAAAAATTTTAGAGGCTACTGGAAAAAATAACAGCTTATAAATAAAGAATATTATGAATATTACTTTGAAAATATTTAAGCAAGCAGCAAAAAACTACTGGTGGAAAACATTCAGAAAGCAGTCACAAATGCATTTCAATACTGGCAGTAGAAAAAGATCTTAGGAATCTGAAATGTGGAAAGGCAGCTGCATTAGATGGCACTCAACCAGAAGTGCTTATACATATGCAAACATCTTACACTGGTTGTACTGTAAATATGTCTATACTAATTTATAACATAGACATATTTACAGTGCAACCACTAGGAAAAGTAAAAAATGCATGAGAAGATAGATGGAATAGAAGGTGCATACTATCTCCACTGCTATTCATTATTTGTATGAAATGAATTACAAAAGAAGAAATGGTTTGATATAAAAATAAGAGATATTAACCTAATTTCTTTGCTTTCTACTCATAACTGCTGTATACTAAATTTGGCATAGCAACACAATATGGAACAACATGGAAGAAATTTATGACATTTGTCATGGTGAACTAAAAAACAATTCAGCTTTTATGTCCAATTTCAGTGAAGATGGCAAATTAAATATGGAGATATGTAATGAAATAAACAAAGCATATAACAGACAACTAGTGAAATTAATTAATTTGTTTGAAAAAAAAAAAAAAAAAAAACTTTGCCAAAATACCTGACAAGCAGTATACAAGATAGTGTTCAAATCAATTTTACAGAAAGGATCTGAAAGTTGGTTTTGAAATGAAACAGCTGATCAAAGATTGCATCACATATAGTTTTGAGGATGGTAAAAAGATAGGACCAATATCAGAACCATATTAAAAAATAATATATTAAGAGCATGTGTAGGCAAATCTAATCTAAAAATGGTATTGGAAGTTTATTTTTCACTTGGTTAGACTATAATAAATTTAGTTTAATCATTTATCCAAGTGTAAGCAAACAAAGTTTGCACCTGAAAATATCTTCAGGACTGAGGTAAGGTAGTGCAACACCAGGCAACTCTGAGCAAAGGTGGACCAAGCTCTCATCACTCCTTGTCTCAGTATCTCCCATAATGCAAAGCACATCTCCTTGCAGACATGTATACTGCTATGCATTAAGGGAAGGGTCACTACCCAGACCAATTTCAACCTTTATTGAGGTCTCGTCAGTGGGAGGCAGACCCAAACGTGGGGATACTAAGACAGAAGCAATAGGAGAGGTCATATTTACCTATAGTTGCACTACCTTACCTCAGTCCTGAAGATATTTTCAGGTGCAAACTTTGTTTGCTTACACTTGGATAAAGGATTAAACTAAATTTCTTATAGTCTAACCAAGTGAAAAATAAACTTCCAACATCTTTCTCTAAATCCAGAGTAATTCAATAATAAGGTGGTACACCTGTTGGCAACTCCTATAGGTATATATGACCTCTCCTTTTGCTTCTGCCTTAGTATCTCCACGTTTGGGTCTGCCTCCCACTGATGAGGTTTCAACCTCGTCAGTGGGAGCTACTTTCCTAGGCCTAAGAGCCACATAGAACACTTTTCAGTTTTTGTGAGCTGCAAGATATTTTCAAAAAAAATATATTTATTAAAAACACATACAGATATAATTTTAAGTTATTACTGACTTTAAAGCAGTGATTCTCAATCTATGGGACATGTCCCCTGTGGCGGTTACAAAATACCTAGGGGGGGGGGGGGGGGGGGCACGAAGAAAGCGGAAATCAAAGGAAAAACTGATGAAAAACTACTTTATTGAAACAAAAGCATTTAATGAAACTATTTAATGACACAAAAACATAAAATACACTCTGAAAATAAAATAAAAAGTATAAAATCCACTGTATTGAATAAACTAGTTACACTTATGGGAACATATCAATATTGCAAAATATACCGAGCAACTAATTAAAACTAAATAATAACAATGAATCTAAAAATTAATGGCTTCCTTAGGCCTGTGTTGCATAGCAAAGCTTTTGATATGATGGTTGTACATTGAAATTGACACTCTTAGTTTTCTCTTTCTATATTTAAGTAAGATCTATATTTTGTTTTTAAGGTAGCCACTGCAGAAAACCCGATTTACAAAGATAAGATGTTGGAAATGGCAAAAGTGCACAAAAAGCTCTTGATTTTAGTGCAGAAAATTCATCAACACTGGCCCAAAATTCAAACGGTGATTTAGATGCATATTGTCTTTTGATTTCGCTGCTTGATGTGAAGTCTATAAATTGTTCCTCTTCTTCAATTGAGAAACCTTCAGGGGTAATTTGAAATGGGTTTCTAACCCACTCGTACACTGTCATTATCTTGTTTCTAAAATTCTTTGTCAACTTCGTTAAATGATTTTCAATAGTTGCAAATAAAACTTTGATGTGTTGCTCTTCGGCCTTGTAGATTTTGATAAATTCATCCACATTTACAAACATTTCTAATTTTTGTTGCTTTACTTTTTTTGTTCCATAACTGTAGTTTTCTACAAAAAGCATTAACTTTGTCACTCATCTCTAAGATATGTGTATTTTTTCCTTGGAGTTGCAGGTTTAATATATTTAGTTTCTCGAATATGTTCACCAAGTAGCTCAATTTCATCACAAATAAGGGGTCTCTAAACTTCTCTGCTTCATGATTTTCCTCTTCCAAGAAGATTGCTATTTCGTCTCTAAATTCGTAAACATTTTCCCTGTGATAACCATCTTGTCTTGCAGTAAAATAGTAACACTGAATGTTCTGCTCCAGCCATTTCTTTGCAAAGTTCAGAAAAGTCTTGATTTTAAGGGTCTCATTTTTATATAATTCACCACGGTTATAACTGTCGATAATACAATGTTTAGATCCTTTGCAGCAAGAGCTTCTCTATGAATCATGCAATGTGTCTAAATGCATTGTGAGAATTTTTCCCTCACAAGGGCTTATAAAGTTTTAACCCTTCCAGACATAACTCGAGCATCATCAGTGCAAATTCCAACACAATTTTTCCACTGTATGTTTGCCTTGCATATAAAATCGTCCAGTATTTTGAACAATTCAGGTGCAGTGGCTCTTTTCTATTGGTTTACATAATAGTAGTTCTTCAACTGCTGATAATCCATCACAAAATCGAACATAAGCAATTAAATGACAATCCTTGTTGCTGTCTGTTGCCTTGTCAAGCCGAATTGAGAATAACTGGTCACAAAGCTTCGACAAAAGTTGTTGCTGCATATCTTCACATATATCACCAATTCGCTGAGCAACAATATCATCTGATAGAGGTATGCACTGTAATTCTTTGGTAAAACTTTCTCCAAGCATAGTTTCCAAAATATCAATCGCAGCTGACCATCAATTTCTCACTGTTAGTTAGTTGCAGTGTTACTGCCATCTTGACATTTCGAGACTTATTTATACTCGCAAAAACATTTTCAGAACTTTCAAGACTTCCCGTGATGAAATCACAAATGTTTCCGAAAGGCTGATACAATTCAATGGTTTGTGCAGTGATGCCAGATCTATACAATTTTCGAACGATTTGATGACGCATTTAAATTTGTATGAATATTTAAAAATTTTAATTCCTTGTTGTTTTTTTTTGTTTTGCTAACGTTTACGGGTTTTGTCAGTGTCTCCACACAAGAATTGCAAGGGAAAAGGTTCGGGGGGAGGCATCACCAAAACTAATAACAAAAACCATTAAAAAATGACACACACATGAAAGAAGATTAAGAAACACTGCTCTAAAGTGATTGAGTATATATGAGAGAGAACATAATGCAGAGAATTCTCACTCCTAAGAGTTTATTCAGTCATTTTAAGCAGTTAAGGGATTCTGCTGGATAATGATGAGTAGTGATGAATGTTAATTATGTTATCCTGCTATTGCAGGATATCATGCAGAACAAAATGTTGTACACATAATGTATTTTATTGTCAATTCATTTTTCCTCTATTTTTTAAAGAAAAAAAAAAAAATATATATATATATATATATATTTGTGTGTTCAGTAAGCAAATATGAGTAGACATATTACTAACTACTATAATAATGGAATTAACTCACGTAGATTATTCTTTATTCGTAGAATTTTCACCTGAGTAGCACAGGCATCATCAGTACGGGTACAAGGCTAATTAAACAATAACTGTTATATTCACAAAGCACCACTTAAGTAGCTAAGGTTAAATTTCCTAAATTAATTTAATTATTTTTTTAAATTATTTAATTATTCAATTATAATAATTAAATTTTTTTATATATTTTTATATATAATTAAATATATATATATATATGTGTGTGTGTGTGTATACAATTATATGCTAGGAAGGATTTGCTGCTTTATAAAGTACTATCTCCCACAAATGGGGAAAGACTTGGACTATCGGATCTGTTTAGGTCAGGGGAGTGAAGTAATGTTTCACGTTTCTTTGTATAGCCGTTCCATTAGGAACTGACTTTTGTCTTGTTCCACTGAACTCTATGTCTGGTGTTGATAGCATGTTCTACTATTCGGGTTCAAGGTACTGGATACATGACTGGTGTTCTTCTAACCGGACCTGAATTTAGAAAATTTAACCTTAGCTACTTAAGTAGCGCTTTGTGAATATAACAGTGTTGTTTAATTAGCCTTGTACCTGTACTGATGATGCCTGTGATACTCAGGTGAAAATTCTACGAATCAAGAATAATTTACGTGAGTTAATTCCTTTATTATAATAGTTAGTGATATCTGTGTGTGTGTGTGTGTGTGTGTGTTATATGAAAAATATACATACAGGCATACTCTGGTCATATGACACAGTTTCCACACCCATTCTATACAGCAAATCACTGCTCTCCCCTCCCCTCCCTCACCTATAGTAGATATGATGTTTTTATAACAATTTAATAGTAATATACAGGGTGGTTCAAAATTCCGCATACAAACTTTGAGGGGAGGTAGAGAACATCAAAATCAACCATATTCACAAAGGAAAGCATGACCAGAAACGCCACCAGAAGGTACTAACAGGGACACAAAGATACAGAAATGCAGTAAGTAGTGTAAAAACTTTATTAGGCATAACTGAACAGTTCAATAGTAGTTGGATACATAATATGGTTTCATATCAGGTGCTAAGTTACGACCATTAGCACTGATGCATGCCTGGCACCGACGACGCATTGATTGCTGTGCATTTTCTAAAATACCTCAAGTTTCCCAGATATTAGCAGCGGTGATGGCAATTCTTGTCACGAGGCCCATGTCAGAGGCAACAGGCATTTAGTACATCATGGCTTTAAGGGTCCCCAATGCTCGATAAATCAGGTGAGCATAGGGGTCATGCAAAAGATCCACCATGACCAATCCATCGAGCCCCAAAGGACCTGTCCAAATACTGATGCACAGAAATGCCAAAATGGGATGGAGCCCTGTCAAGTTGGAACCACAATAGTCATTGGAACATTGTTCAGTAAATCTGGCAGAACTTCTTCCAGAAAGGTCTTATACTTCTGGGAGTCCAGTCAGGGTGGTAACAGGTACCAGCCAACTAAACAGTCAGCGACGATACCTGCCCATAAATTAATGGTGATGCGTTGTTGTGCAGCATGTGATCGCACAGCGTGTGGGTTCTCATGGGGCCACAAATGAGCATTGTGGTGATTGAAGACCCCTTCATGGGTAAATGAAACTTCGTCCGTGAACAAAACACAAGTTGGAAAATCTGGGTCTACGGCACTTTACTGCAGAAACCACTGCACGAATTCCACAAGTTGAGGATAATCTTCCGCCATCAGTAACTGGACCCGTTGCAGATGAAATGGATGTAAGGCCTCAGAGTGCAAAATGCGCAATACACTGGATTGAGATACCCCTATAGCAGAGGCAGTGTCACGTGTGCATGTCTCTGGATTACTGTCCATCGCATGCAACACCTCCTCTTCCATGGCTGGATTTCGCGTGGATCGTGGCTGCCCATTATCATGCCTGCGATCCCTGAATGATCCATAGTCACACAAATTCTGATGCAAATGTGCAAACATTTGGTGATGCAGTACATGTGTCTATTTGGATACCTTTCGCGATACATTCATACAGCTATAACGGCTCGTCCATTACCATCAGCTAACCAGCATCAGTTAATACCTCCATCAGGTATTAACTGATGCAGCACTTTTCACTTCATTAAAAATTTTATTTTAACAACTATAACAACAGTAGTATGAGTAAATTTAGCCCATGGCCTATTTCACTGTTCAATACACCATTGTCACTGAATCTTAGTATGTAATGTAAAGGTTTACACATATTCTTTTTGCTGGAATAATAGCCTTTTTCTGAATTTTAACTACCATTATTAGCAACCATACAATAAATTTATTAATATAATAAAGATTAAAATTCAGAGTGAAACACCAAAACACAGGGAGATGTAGCGAGCAATGATGTCGTAAATAAACAGTTCATGAAAACTTTGCATTAGTTGATTCATGGACACGTCATATCAATAAAACTGTCTTATGAGTGAATGCAGCATCAGTCATAACTGAAAGTGTGGTATGAGCAGATTGTTGTAAAGTGGAGTATTATCGTATATTTATACACATAGCATGCCTGTTAACCCTTTAACTGCAGATTTTATACTCTACTGACATTGTCTCATGTGCTGAATTAATTTTGCAAAAAATTTATAAATAAAATCAATTAAAATTCTTACCTTAACTGAAGTAAGAAGTCCGGACAGCTAACGGAGCCGACACATCAGCATTATACATAACATCTTGCTTGCCACTTTCATGGAGTGCGCATGCTCGCTGAGGAGTTTGATGTGTGATCGACAGCTGACAGAGAGAGAGAGCGTTTGGTATTGAGGTAACGGAAACAACAAGAGAGTATTCGGGAATGAGAGAACAGAGGATAAACAAGAGGAGAGCAATAGACGCCATATTGCAACATCCCTGAAATCCCCACAGTCACATTGGTTTATGAGTTCTATCTAGCATTGGTTTATGCATCATGCTGCATATGAATAGTTGCACCAGTTCAAATTTTTCTCTTTAGATGTCATACAAGGACAGAAACCCAAGTCAAATAAACTTCAATTGGTTGGCAATAGATAGAGGAACCTACTCGTGAAGTTTGAATATCTTACGATTCTTTCCATACTAAAAAATTATCTGAATATGGGCGACGCGCCAACCGTACGTATATGGGCTCAGAAAAGCAGGCGCGTATTTCCGAGCCCATAATAATGCGTTCTTGGCAGCTAAAGGTTAAATGATTATTACACATTGAAAGTTCAAATCGAGTTAACTCGATCGTAACAAGGTTGCCATTTTTGCCATGCTCGAGTTAACTTGACTGTAGCAGTTAAAGGGTTAAGTAATGAAACAACAAGTATTATATCAAAACAAAGAACTATATTTGGAATTGTCAATTACACAGATTCAAAATAATCTTCCTTCAACTCCACACAACATTTACATCTGTCGTACAGGTGTTCAAATGCATGGGGAAAAATCCTGAATGGGAACATCCTTCAGTGTCTGGGTCACGCCGCATTGGATGTCGTCGCTGAAGTGCTCCTCCCTTTCAAGGCATACTTCATCTTTGAGAACAGGAAAAAGTCTGCATGAGCCAAATCTCGTGAATAGGAAGGGGGGGGGGGGGTTTCGATCACACAGATCAATTTTGAAGCCAGAAACTGCCTCACAGGCAGCACACACTGTGCAAGTGCATTGTTGTGCTATAGAAACGAATTGTTGTTTACAGGGATGGCTTCTGGTTCTTCCCTTCTCGCCTTCGACTCTTTTAATATTCTTCCCCCCCCCCTCGATTAATCTGATAAAAAATCCCTTCACCTAACTTAAATGTCTATCATATCACCTCTTTACCTCCTATACAACACACTCTGAAAGCCACAATTCTTCAACCTCTCTCTCTCTCTCTCTCTCTCCATAGCATCAGCATTTCAGAGTCCTGATATTGTTTAGTCACTCTTCTCTGAACCCTCTCCAATGTCCCCCCCCCACACACACACACACAGAAAACCAGGTGACAAATCTGAGCACAATAGTCCAAGTGTAATCTGACCGGTGTTTTATACAATCACCTCCTTATCCCTACATGTTAGAGTACTTCATATCATAGTGACACTACAATATGCAGTCTTCTGCAACACTTGCAATATGCCCTCTAAACTTTAGTCTGCTGTCAACCATCACTAATCTCGAATGTCATCCACTTCCTGCAGTACAGTACCATTACCATAGTACACAGCCATATATTTCTGCACCCCACAATGCAACAACTTGCACTTATTAATATTAAAATTACAATCCCACTCCTTTGTGGGAGTCAAAAGTCTATTCAAATCTTCCTGCAGTGAATTAATATCAGCAATGCTACTTGTAATTCTCCCCAACTTT
Organism: Typopeltis vanoorti; assembly: GCF_054136105.1. Taxonomy (NCBI): domain Eukaryota; kingdom Metazoa; phylum Arthropoda; class Arachnida; order Uropygi; family Thelyphonidae; genus Typopeltis; species Typopeltis vanoorti. The sequence continues at coordinate 59,743,431 of NC_143558.1, forward strand.
GAATCACCAGCAAACAACTGAAGATTCCCAGTCAGTCCACATGATATATTGTAAATATATCATGTGGATTGATATATAACAACAGGAGCCCAACAAGAGAATCCTGGGGCACGTCACTAGTTACCCTCCTTTTTTAAGATACTACTCCATCATACACGACTTGCTAGTATAGTGAAGAGAGCAAATCTCCGATCCAACTAAGCAATATACTATCTACCTAGCATGCAGCTTGTATACCAACTTATCAAGTGATAATTTATCAAACGCTTTTGTGAATTCCAAAAATATCAATGTATATGATTCTCCCTTATCTAGCTAACTCGTCACCTTGTCATAAAATGCAAGTAAATTACTAAAAGATCTATCTTTTACAAATGCATGCTGACCATCATATAGAATACTATGCCCATTAACCCAGTCTTGTATTCTAACCTAACTGATCTCTCCAGCTCCTTGACTACAACTGCAGTTATAGACTGGTCTATAATTGGACACTTCTGTCGTAGAGCTATGCATGTGGAGCAGTAATGTTTTGTGTTCTTTCCACTCCTTAGGGAACCCTATCCATTGCAAGACTTTCATTAAATAACCAGGTCAAGACATAGCCAACTATTGTGCACGTTCCTTAATATGTGGTGACACATCATCGATTCCCACAGCCTTATTGACATCTAACCCAATCAAGATCTGATACAGCTCTGATTCTTTCACTTCCAATTCTCCTAATACTTGCCTCTCTTCTGCATATTGCACAGCATCATTTATGTCAATATGATATATGCTGATAAAGTGCTTATACAATAATTGCACGATATCCTTTGCAATGGTTACCGCTGCCATGACTACCACCAGTGTTAATCTGTCATAATTATTCTTCGTTGTTTGACACATTGCAGAAGAATGTGTCAAACATTCTTCTGCAATGTGTCACCCCCCAGCACCAACCTCCCGAGTTCCGGGCTGGTAAGCCGGTAAGACAAAAAAAAAATGTTTCAAATTTCGGCTTATCTTATTATATATATAGAATAGATATGTTTAAAACTGCTGTTGGAAGGGGGTGGGGAGGTCCAGCACACCTCTGTTTATAGAGAGGATCCTGTAGAGAGAATGTTACATGCTACTCTTATAAATATGGAGTTGCTTGCCTATCCTGGCATACCTGTTTGCCCATTACAGGCAAGTAAGACCAATTTGTGATGGCATCATCACTGTCTCTCTATGCATGCAATCATAGAGATTTACTTTTTTACTAAAGTGGTGGACTCGTTGGATTGTGTTGTGTACTTAATGGGACGACCCTGCCACAAATGAATGATTTTGAGAATTACACATATATATTGCAAATAATGTTTCCAAATAGGAGTATGTTGGGATAGCAGTTAGAAATAAGATAGCCTGAGTTCATCAAGTCTTTCCGTGCCTACTGGCACATAAGGCTGCAATGCTGGTATTCCATCTGCCCTTATCCCTCGCAGCTGCTCTTGCTTCTGCCCAACAAGCCCATCCTGCCTCCTTCATTTCGAATTCCATCATTCTTCTCCAAATTAATTTTGGACAACCTCTAGAGCATCTTCCTTCTGGAGCCCACCTCAGTGCTACTTGGGGAATTTTGTTTATCCCCATGCAAAGAACATGTTCAGTCCATTTCCATCTTCTTAGGTGAATCTCCTCATCTATTGACTTGGAGAAGGTTTTCTTTAAAAGTTCATTGTTATTAATTGTATTTGGCCAGAAGATTTTTAAAATTCTTAAACACTTGTTTTGGAAAATGTCCAATTTATTACTTTGTGCTTTAGTAAGTTTCAAAGTTTCAGAGCCATATAGCAGTATTGCTTGCACAATAGATTTATAGATATTTTCACTTTAACTGTAATATTTGATGCTTTCCATAATTTGTTTAGTGACCTGAAACAATTTTGTGCTTTAGCAATTCTTTGTAAAACGTCTTCGCCAGTGCCGCTTTGTTTATTTATTACTGATCCAAGGTATGTAAAAGTATCAACATCTACAATTGTTTCATTTTTTTTAACTCAATTTTTTTATTTGATTTTTCATTTATTCGCATGACCTTGGTTTTCTTCTTGTTTATATGTAGACCCACAGTTTCTACGCAGCGAACATAGACATCAGTTTTTAGCTGTAAGTCATTTAACTTGGAAGACAGGGGCACTATATCATCAGCAAAATCAAGCTCTTCCAGTGTGGATGTAAAGTCCCAACGTATTCCTCTCTTTTGATGATTGAGTTTTTCATAATCCAATCAATTAAAATTATAAATAATACCAGATAATACACAACCCTGCTTAACTCCAGTTTCAATGATAAAGAAGTCTGTAAGTTTTCCATCTACTTCCACACAAGACTTGCTGCCATAATACATATTCTTAATAATGTTGATAAATTTATAAGATATTCCGTATTCTTCTATTTTCCACAGTTTCTCTCTATTTACTGAGTCAAATGCTTTACTGCAATCGATAAATTTAGGTAAAGTGGGGCTTGAAATTCTATACATTGTTCAATTATATTTCTAAGAGTGAATATTTGTTGAATGGTTCCGCAACCAGATCGAAAACCTGCCTTTTCTTCTCTTAGTAAATTTTCGATTTCTTTTTTTTAATCTATTAATTAAAATTTTTGTAAAAACTTTTGCGGGAATCGACAACAAACTTATTCCTCTCCAATTTTCACATTCAGTCAGATCTCCTTTTTTAGGGATTTTTATAATTACTGCTTCTTTCCATTGTTTGGGAATTTTTTCTGTCTTCCATATTTCATTGTATAACCTTTGTAATTTGGCAGTAGTTATGTTGAGATCAGCTTTAAACATTTCGGCATTAATATTATCATTTCCACATGCTTTGTTAGATTTTAGTGCCTTCAGGGCATCTTTGACTTCGCCCAACGAAATCTCGACTTCGGAAATGTTCAAAGTGGGTGTTACACTAGTTGTAATATTTTGTGCCTGTTGAGATCCTGTATCTACCTTCAATTTTGGAGTCAATCGTCAATAACTTTTTAATATGTACGTTAGAATAAGCTAGGATAAGATGAGAATAATAATCATGTGCTTGGCAAATTAATAAAAGGAACAGAAGGAGGTGTGAGTTCAACTGGCTGAACCCATGGCAACCATGCACGCATATGGCCAAAATTATACATCAGAGGCCATAGACAGCTCGATGCATGGCTAATTCATGCTTCACATGTGTTGGGGACTGACAATGAGCTATTAAAACAGAAGCATCAAGGTGGCTGTTGAGACTATGTGGCCATTGCTTCCTATACTGCACCATTAGGTGTGATGTGTGGGCACAATTGTCTGCAGAGGATCTGGGTGTTGTGCTTAGATTAGCAGCAACTATACTGCAATTTATTGAGACTCGTGCTCTGACATGTATGTATTTTTTTTTTTATGTATCCGTCCTTCAAATAACTGGAATGTCAGTTTTTTTTGGTCTATGAATGAATAAGCACAGAGATCACCAAAGTGGTGAGTGCGGTGTGTGTGTGTGTGTGTGTGTTGTTAATATTATTATTATTATTACTGACACCTCCAGGGAGTCCAAAGATTCATCGAGAGAGGGCATCTACTCTACAACTCTCCGTCTCCACTAACTACAGCAAACCTCATCATCTACACCAACGCCATCTACTGCCCACCATCACACTAGTATTTTCACAGACAATCACAAACATCCATACCCACAGTGGGATTTTAATCTGCAGCATTTTTGGATGGAGAACAGATGTGCTAACCACTTGGCCAACCAGGCTGGTCAATATGGAATTTTTTTTTTTTTTTAAACAACATACAGAGAAAATTTTAAAATATTTTGCTTGGCCAAGGTAGTTCAATTGTCGTACAGTGGTGTAGAATTCAAACTCTGTGCTCCATCAGTTTTTAAAATTTCAGCTGATCGAATATACTACAGGAATCCAGCTCCTTGCAGCAATACATTTTTTTATATCTGAAGAGGAACATTATAACAATGAATAACTCAACTTATTCTTTGTTACCTTCATACATGATTGAACTTTCTCTACTTTTTTTTGTATTTAAAAAAAAAATGTCATATATGGTTTTATTTTCAATTGGGAAGTGTGATTCATGTATTGTACTAATTCAGATATGAAGCACATTTTATTTCAGTCACTTATGCATTGAATAATTTACTATATATATCATAAAAAATATGTATATGCATAGCAAATTTTCATGGTAAATCTGTTTTTTACTTGTTCTGAAAAGGAGCATGCAATTCATGAAATATCTTAAAGGTAAGTAAAGCATAAAAGTTTGAGAATTACTGGGTTAGCAATCAACTGTCCAATAAAATAACTAAGAGACTCCAACAATGTTAAATTTGTCTAAGATCCTATTCAAATTAATATAATGGAATCTTTGTTATGCTATTTAGCACTCAGATGTATTATTATAAATTATCAATCAAATCTAACTATTATGGGACTATATAGTAATTGTTCAAGCATTTTATTCCTTCCCATTTGTAGCAGCATTCTTACAAGGGCTGTATTTGCAGTTTATACAAACAGTAAAAACTGAAAATAAATACAGTGAACTGGAACAAAGGAAACAACCGGCAACTACCCTGTGTGATATTCAACTTCTAAGAAAAACTGTACATTACTTTTTTTTTTTTCACTTGTTTCCCCATCAGCAAAACAGTACAAAACGGATGCAGAAACTTTGAATTTATAAACGAATCACACAGCTTCTACTCTTTTATAAAACTAGTCACTGTTTTCTCTTTTTTTCTTTCTTTGTTTTTGAGCACTAACAAAAATTCCACGTATCTCCAGGAACGACAAAAGTCAATTTCATTTCTTAAACGGCAAAGAAAAAAAAATTATATACACAGTACCGTACAAGTTAATTTCGAGCTCTTGGCAAATAAGTCATCCAGTACTGATGCATTCTTGATTACACAACACAAAAATACATTGCACCTAACTAGTACTAGGTAGTGGCTACCTTGGAGCTGCTTGATTGTTCATCAGCAATGTTTGTCTATATGTCTTGGGAGGTAACTGCGGGGTTCCTCTTGCTGACTGAGTAGCATGTGGAACTATAATGTCCTGATTTCCATGTTGAGCCACAGCTGTAGAAGGTATCACAGGAGTTGGGAAAGGACAATGGGCACTAGCACTAACACATAAGGAAGAAGGACCATTCATCAATGTCTGTGATGAGCGTCGCTGAGTAAATTGTGATGCTGATGGTATATCCACTGTTGAATTCCTTCTAGGAAGAGTTACATCTGGCCATGGTCCTCCAGGAAGTCTATGTGGATGTGGCAAGTGAGGAATGGAATGCATGCGTGGTAAGGTGCCAGAACCACTTAAGTCTCTTCGAGGAGGTAAAGGAGGGGCACAAATATCTCTGGGTGGTAGTAATGGTGCATCAGGAGCTTGTTTTGTCCTTGGAGAAGTATCTCCAATAGATGGCTCCCGCTTTCTTCGGGGAGGCAACGGAGGTGGTGACAAAGAAGGAGCATTCATAGTTAAAGGTGGAGGAGGAGAAATTGAACTGTTGTTACTGAACAATGGACTTGATGGAAGGACAGAACTGGAACTAGGAGTGCTACTTGCAGCACCTGGTTTTAAAAAAAAAAAGTTAGAAGATATTCTAATAAGATAGATAAGATAGTATGACAAAGTACATTTTATACTTAAGAAAATTACTCTTTCAATATTAACACTGCTGCACAAAAAATAATGCACCAATATACAATATTTTTTCTAGAATGAAATCTGTCCATCAAAAGTTTTCATATCATAAGCTGTTACTAAGTGATCAATATAAGTATTCTTAGAGAAAAATTTTAATCATTCAATCAGCAGTACGTCAGTTTTGACAGGTAGTTGACATCTAAAAAGGATTTAATGAAAATACACTGGTGTCCAAAAACTTAAAGATGACAACTATTTCTGAAGATTACGACTGCAAATTCAGACAAATCAGCTCGCGCCAATTTGCATAACTGATTTGTTGTTTTAAGGATACTTGCGACATAAGACTGAATGATATAATCACGTAATCACAAGAAAGATATTTATTTAACCAAATATTTCGGTCTGGAAATAGCAGACCATCGTCGGTGGTATTACAAGAACAGTTTAAAAAATATACAAGCTAGAATACTAACAATAGATCGTTGAAATTAGAACATGCCGCGTGATGTTATATCACTAAGTATGAAACGAAATATTTTGAAGTAGAAACATGATTGAATTTGCTATTAAAAAAAAAAAAAAAAAAAAAAAAAAAAAAAAAAAAAAAAAAAAAAAAAAAATTAATGAGTAATCTTGATTAGGCTTTCCCAGATTTTTGATATAGATATGCAGTCATTACGATTCAGGTTGGGATGATGGAGCAAGGCCTCCACGCTTTCCTTGAACAAACGTTCGAACCTATAACGGGATCTATGTAAGAGGCGCGTTTTGGACCAAAGGATGCTGTGGAAAAGCCTAATCAAGATTACTCATTAATTTTTTTTTTTTTTTTTTTTTTTTTTTAATAGCAAATTCAATCATGTTTCTACTTCAAAATATTTCGTTTCATACTTAGTGATATAACATCACGCGGCATGTTCTAATTTCAACGATCTATTGTTAGTATTCTAGCTTGTATATTTTTTAAACTGTTCTTGTAATACCACCGACGATGGTCTGCTATTTCCAGACCGAAATATTTGGTTAAATAAATATCTTTCTTGTGATTACGTGATTATATCATTCTTGCATAACTGATGATTTTGAGTAGAAAGCAGGTAATATTCAAATCTTTGAATTACATGCAAAGAGGGATCATATGGTAGCACTCAACAAAAAAGCAAAAGGCTGCACAAAGTGAATTGTGTTTGAAGGAAGCTCTTTCCAGATGATGTCTTGTAATGTCTCAAAGACATCATCTAGATGATTTCACATGGGGAAGAATTATTGGAAAGCTTAAAGATGGCCACAGAATTACTGATATTGCCAGAGAATTTGGAATCTCACATAGCATTGTATCTGGGCTCTGGGCAGTGTTTCAAACAAGTGGAATGTGTTCAAGACATTTGCTAAAAGGTCACCCTTGCTCTACCACAGAGCATGAAGACAGATTTTTGGTTATAACAACAAAATGTAATCAACACACTACAGCAGGCTGGTTCCATTCAAGCACAGATATGCAGATATCTCAAAAAACTGTGGCAAGACATTTGCGACAAGTAGGCCATATGCCCAAGGGCTTGTAGTCTGTGTCCCATTATCAACAGCTCATTGTAGAGCATGTTTTCAGTGGTGGTGTATCCATAAAAATTGGACAAGACACCAATAGATTAATGTACATTTTACAGACGAGTCATTTTAGTCTTCCCTCGGATTCTAGATGACACTTGATCTGGCATACTACCATGCATATGTGGGGAAGCATTATGCTTAAAGGATGTACTGAGCTACAAGTGCTGGAAAATGGACTATGATATTGCAAACATCATGTTCCATGGTGCTTAGGTGAAGTATTCATTTTTATGGATAACAGTCCCACACCACATTGTACACGAGTGGTGGAGATACTTCTGGAGACCGAGGATATTAATGAAATTGAGCAGTCAGGACACTCTCCAGATCTAAACCCCATTAAACACGTTTGAGATGCAATAGGGAGATGCATTTCTGCACGAAATTCCCCTCCAGAAAACAAACAAGGCTTTATCCTTGTTCTGAAGGAGGAGTAGGCAAGTTTGCCTCAAGAACTTCTGAATCATTTGGTGCTAAGCATGGTATGACATTGTGAGAGCTGCATTGCAGTTCGAGGTAGATATATTCCATACTGAAATGTCTCTCTGCATAGTTTTCTGTAAGTATCGTACATTAATGCCTTAACTACATCCTTAGGAAATTGCTAATATTTGCCAAAAATGTATTACAATTTGTAAAAATTTCTAACACATTTTTTTTTGTGTAATATAATTTATTAGTATGCCAGCAATATATTGGTGTCCACATTTGGCTGTAGTCATGAACATTTTTTCATATACAGGTAAAAATGTAATTCATCTTCAGCTATTGGACACTAGTGTACTTTAAATCACAAGGACATTATTGTAATTTTTTTTTGTATCTCAAAAAATGATAATTCAACTTCTCAATCAGTCAGGAGCAATGTTTCGCCTTCATCATAGCAACAGAGAGAATTACACATCTTGCACAACTATGATTCACTAATATTAGAAGAAAACAGAAAAAAGAAAATCCTTTTCAAAAAGAATTATTATTGTGGATGTAATATATATAATATGTGGATATAGTTATGTATACCTAAAAAACCGACCAACTACGTGTGTGTATATGCACATATCTCTCCTACAGAAAGGTTGTACCAGCCTGTGCATTAGTATCATCTGTGATCCAATAGTAGGAGCTTACTGATATTCCAAAAAACAATCAGGGAAAAAAAGAAGAGAAATCAGTTCAGGTGGTTTAAATAATAATGTCAACAAGTAGCTGCTTGCATTTTTGTATCTGAGAGGATTATAGATCTCAAATTTGACTGAATAGTACTAGAGAAACATTTATATTAAAAGCTTAAGGCAAAACAGACCATCTGTGTAATAAGGCCACAGAGTAGAAATGCTGACAGTGTGTTCCATCTCATAATGCAAATGGGAATAATTCTATCATAAGCCGTAATCTGGTAAGGGAAAGAGAGTCGAATAATTTTGTCTCTTAGAATTCTTTCCGCTTCAAAATAGAATCAAAGATATTGCAATAATTCCAATATAACCACAGTAAACTATCAATTAATTATTATTTTTTTATCTCACTTGTTTCTTACACACTATGGCATACTTCATCAAGAATAAAGATAGTTTTCATTTGAAACTGAACGGTACTAGCAAAATGATTTTTAATACAAAAACCAACATTGATAGAATCATTGTGTTGAAAATAAATTATAAATTAAAGATACCAAGGAATTATATACTTGGTATCTTTAATTTATAGTATAGCCAAGTGAAAAAACTTCCAACAACTTGTGTTAAAATATTATGTTGAAATATCATGTGTGCGCTTCACTGCTACGCGACATTTGATATTTATCATAACCTGGTTCCAAGTTGTTCTGGATGCTATATGGATTGAAGATGGATCCTCCAGATTCTTCAAATAATTAATCCATCCTTGCTTAGATTTGAATGATGTTTCAGCATTTCACAAGCTTCTTTGAACTTTCTTTCAAACCAGGTTTTGGTGCAATGTAGGGACTCTATGCTTTTCCAGTCAATTCTGTGACATGTTTGGTGTGTGGTCTAACAGTCCTGTTTTAGGCTGCTTAAGGGTCAAAGCTGTATAACTGAGAGGAGACCTCCACATAGCCTTTAAAGGAATGCGGAGAACCGACCAGGGCTTCTGACCTAATGTCCAATCCTCAACTTCTCGTGGTGCACCCTGTTGGGTATCTACTTTGATACTGAACGAACGAGGATGGGCTGGCAATTTGGGATGTAGCCGACCAAATTGTATTCTTATTGGTTAAACCAAAATAAAAAAAATGATGGTACAACATGACAAAATTTCATGCCGGCTGGGGCGTCGCCCGGTTAAACAAGGCCCCCGTTGTTTTCGCCAGGGAACCAGGGCGAACAGCGAAAAGTCAGCTACTGGAACAAATCTGAAAACAAACCCCAACTCAACATCACCAGAGTTAAAGATCGGTACTATCAACGTAAGAAGCCTGAATGGCAAAGAAATGGAGCTAGATGAGGAATTAGATAAGTACCAGATCGACATAATAGGGGTGACTGAAACAAAAAAGACCAAAACTGGTGAGATCTTTCTGAGCAATAAATACAAAATGTTATATTCAGGCAATGACCATCAAGGAAAAGAAGGAGTAGTCATAGTATTCCACACAAAATACGAGGCTAATCTTCTTGAATGGCAGTCAGTCTCAAGTAGAGTAATGTGGGCAAATATGAGAATGGGGAACTGGACAATGAGACTTATTTGTGCCTATGGTCCCACAGAAGGTTCTACTAAGGTAGAAGTGGAGGAATTTTTTGAGGCTTTAGAAAAAGCAACTGACACAATGAAAAAGGAAAAGTTGGTCCTTGTTGGGGATCTAAATAGTAGAGTAGGAAATGATTGTGAGACATACAAAAATATTTTGGGAAAATTTGGAGAAAAGAGCAAAGCTAATAATAATGGCAAATATCTGTTGGATTTCTGCTCAGGACATGGACTGGTTATTACTAACAGCTTGTTCCAACATAAAAATGTGCACAAATTCACATGGAGAGAAGAGGCTAGGAATAAGAAAAGTCTCATTGACTATGTTATTGTTGATAGTGATGTTTTCTCCCTGGTGCAGGACACCAGAGTGTACAGAGGATTTGAAATTGGAAGTGATCACTATTTAGTCTTGAGCAGGATAAAATTGAATTTCATATTGAAAAGAATAACATGTAAGAAAGTTTTAAAGCGAATAAAAGTTGAGCAGCTCTCAGATGTGAAGTGTAGACTAAAATACAGAAATATTATTGAAAAGAAAATGAAAGAGTTTGAGAACAGGAATCAAACCTTGGAGATTCAGTGGCAAACTCTGAACGAACATTAATTGATTCTGCCAGAGAGGCATGTGGTGAGGTTGTGTGCAAGGATAAAAACAATCAGAACTCCCTGGTGGACATAGGAAGTTAAAGAGGCAGTAAAGGAAAAGAAGAAAGCATATCAAAAGTTCCTGGCAAATAAGTCAGCTTTTACTCTTACAGAATACAGAGACAAATGTAAGAAAGCTAAACAGTGTGTAAAACTAGCTAAACAAAAGTCATGGGAGGACTTTGGCAAGAATATAGAAAATAAATATCAAGAAGGTGGCAAAATATTCTGGAGGTTGTTGAAGAAGCTTAGGAATGGAGGAAAGAGTGCTGTAAAAGGAATTAGAGATGATAAAGGTGAAATGAAAACAGGAGAAAAAGATATCCTTGAAGTATGGAGTAATTACTTTGAAAAACTGCTAAATGAAACAAGCAGTGATGACAGCACAGTGATAAAAAAACACTGACCAGGCATGCAGTCAGGAATACATATCCATACTTGAAGTAGAAAAAGCCATCAAAGGCTTGAAATGTGGAAAGGCAGCAGGAGTAGATGATATTCGACCAGAAATGCTGAAGTATGGTGGTATAAGAGTCTTACAGTGGCTGCACTGCATAGTTCAGAAAGCCTGGACAGAGGGACGAATTCCCGATGATTGGAGTAGAGCTCTCATAGTACCCATATATAAAAAGGGAAATAAAACTGAATGTGAGAATTACAGAGGTATTTCCCTACTGAGTGTTCCTGGCAAGATCTATGCAAGTATTCTTGAGAAACGGTTGAGAAGAATTGTGGAAGAAAAGCTTGGTGAAAAACAAGCTGGATTCAGGCCAAATAGAGGCTGTCAGGATCAGATCTTCACTTTACGACAAATAGTCGAGAAAGCATGGGAATATAACAAAGATCTGTATTTAAGTTTTGTCGATTTGGAAAAGGCATATGACAAGGTGCCAAGAGAGAAGCTATTCAAAACGCTGCAGTTATATGGTGTCAATGGGGCATTATATCAAGCAATACTTAGTCTTTATTTGAGTTGTGAGTCAGCAGTTAGAATTGAAGGAAGTACAGGAAGATGGTTTAATGTTAAATCTGGTGTGAGACAAGGATGTACATTATCCCCTCTGTTATTCATTATCTATATGGATCACATTATGAAGGAATGTGGTATTAAACCTGATATCAAAATTGGAGATGTTAATGTCAGCTCTTTGCTTTATGCGGATGATGTTATACTTCTAAATAAATCCGCTAGAAGTCTGCAAGATTCTCTGACTAAATTGAATAGCTGTTGTAATAGATATGGTATGAAGGTCAGCAATAAAAAGACAAAGACAATGAAAATAGGCAGAATCATTGAAAATGTCAACTGTGTTGTGAATGGAGAACCTGTGGAACAAGTAAAACATTTCAGTTACTTAGGCACAATTTTTACTGAAGATGGTAAACTAAATATAGAAATAGACAACAGAATCAGCAAAGCTGGTATCGTGGGAAGTCAATTGAATAAATTCATATGGAATAAGAAAGAAATTAGTCGGAACACTAAATTAGCTGTATACAAGACTGTGTTCAAACCAGTTTTAACTTATGGATCTGAGAGCTGGGTCAGAAGTAAAACACTTGACCAAAGACTAGAGACCGCAGATATGAGAGTCCTGAGAAAGATTAGAGGCATGAACAGATGGCATCAATATCAATATCATATTAAAAATGAGGATATTAGGAAAGAACTTGACATTGTCAGCATCCAGGAATGCGTTAGCAGAGCTAATCTCAGATGGTATGGTCACTTAAATAGAATGGGCGAAGAAAGATTAGCAAAACAAGTGTTCTCTGCCAGGAAAACGACCCACAGGAAGACCAAGATATAGGTGGATTGATACGGTACAAAGTGCCTTAGACGATAGAAATATAAGATCTGATAATGTTGGAGTTTTGACAAGTAACAGACTGATTTGGAGGAAAATTGTAGATAGGAAGTTAGTAATGATGTAATTTTTTCATGTAGTACTGTCATCCTGTACCCCCCTTGAGGGTACATGGCAGGAATTTGAGGATGATGATGATGAGATACCAAGGAATTATATACTTGGTATCTTTAATTTATAGTATAGCCAAGTGAAAAAACTTCCAACAACTTGTGTTAAAATATTATGTTGAAATATCATGTGTGCGCTTCACTGCTACGCGACATTTGATATTTATCATAACCTGGTTCCAAGTTGTTCTGGATGCTATATGGATTGAAGATGGATCCTCCAGATTCTTCAAATAATTAATCCATCCTTGCTTAGATTTGAATGATGTTTCAGCATTTCACAAGCTTCTTTGAACTTTCTTTCAAACCAGGTTTTGGTGCAATGTAGGGACTCTATGCTTTTCCAGTCAATTCTGTGACATGTTTGGTGTGTGGTCTAACAGTCCTGTTTTGCCATAGTGGAAGAATATAATGTGGCATTTATGTCCTGTTTCCCCTATGTAAGTTAGGTTGTAGGTGCACTGAATTTTGTAAATTCCTAGGTGGGAAAGGTATGGAAGAGGATCTTTGGATGAGCTAAGGATGAGTTAATTTTCCAGGAGGTTTGATGGTTCTCTTAATATTGTATTTATGTAGTTAGTGTTCAATTTTTTTTCTGATATTCCTATAATATATGGTATAATAATGGCATACTCGTAATCTTTTTTTGCTTTTAATGGTATTTTTGTGGAGATTCTTTGGAAATTTTTTTATTATAGCATTTTTTACAAACATTTGGCTAATAATTTCATATTCTTTGTTCAGTGCCTGCTCACTGGAGCAAATTGTTAGAGCATGTGGTAGACCATGATGTAGAGGCAGCCTGAGGGAAGATGTGTGACAAGTGTGACTAGAAAAGGAAGAGAGTTATTGTTTTCAATCTCGATGGTGAACTGGATATGTCATCATCATCATCAAATTCTTGCCATGTACCCTCAAGGGGTGTACAGGATATGATAGTAACTACATGAAAAAAATTACATCATTACTAACTTCCTATCTACAATTTTCCTCCAAATCAGTCTGTTACTTGTCAAGACTCCAACATTATCAGATCTTATATTTCTATCATCTAAGGTGGGTCATTTTGCTGCCAACCTGGCAGAGAACACTTGTTTTGCTAATCTTTACTCGCCCATTCTGTTTAAGTGACCAAACCACCTGAGATTAGCTTTGCTAACGCATTCCTGGATGCTGACAATGTCAAGTTCTTTCCTCATATCCTCGTTTTTAATATGATATTGCCATTGATGTCAGTTCATGCCTATAATCTTTCTCAGGACTCACATATCTACGGTCTCTAGTCTTCGGTCAAGTGTTTTACTTCTGACCCAGCTCTCAGATCCATAAGTTCAAACTGGTTTGAACACTGTCTTGTATACAGCTAATTTAGTGTTCCTACTAATTTCTCTCTTATTCCATATGAATTTATTCAATTGACTTCCCACCATACCAGCTTTGCTGATTCTGTTGTCTATTTCTATATTTAATTTACCATCTTCAGTAAAAATCGTGCCTAAGTAGCTGAAATGTTTCACTTGTTCCACAGGTTCTCCATTAACAACACAGTTGACATTTTTTCTGCCTATTTTCATTGTCTTTGTCTTTTTATTACTGACCTTCATACCATATCTATTACAACAGCTATTCAATTTAGTCAGAGAATCTTGCAGACTTGTAGCGGATTTATTGATAAGTATAACATCATCCGCATAAAGCAAAGAGCTGACATTAACATCTCCAATTTTGATATCATGTTTAATACCACTTTCCTTCATAATGTGATCCATATAGATAATGAATAACACAGGGGATAATGTACATCCTTGTATCACACCAGATTTAACATTAAACCATCTTCCTGTACTTCCTTCAATTCTAACTGCTGACTTGCAACTCAAATAAAGACTAAGTATTGCTTGATATAATGCCCCATTGACACCATATAACTGCAGTGTATTGAATAGCTTCTCTCTTGGCACCTTGTCATATGCCTTTTCCAAATCGACAAAACTTAAATACAGATCTTTGTTATATTCCCATGCTTTCTCGACTATTTGTCGTAAAGTGAAGATCTGATCCTGACAGCCGCTATTTGGCCTGAATCCAGCTTGTTCTTCCACAATTCTTCTCAACCGTTTCTCAAGTATACTTACATAGATCTTGCCAGGAACACTCAGTAGGGAAATACCTCTGTAATTCTCACATTCATTTTTATTTCCGTTTTTATATATGGGTACTATGAGAGCTCTACTCCAATCATCAGGAATTCGTCCCTCTGTCCAGGCTTTCTGAACTATGCAGTGCAGCCACTGTAAGACTCTTTACCACCATACTTCAGCATTTCTGGTCAAATATCATCTACTCCTGCTGCCTTTCCACATTTCAAGCCTTTGATGGCTTTTTCTACTTCAAGTATGGATATGTATTCCTGACTGCGTGCCTGGTCAGTGTTTTTTACCACTGTGCTGTCATCACTGCTTGTTTCATTTAGCAGTTTTTGAAAGTAATTACTCCATATCTCAAGGATATCTTTTTCTCCTGTTTTCATGTCGCCTTTATCATCTCTAACTCCTTTTACAGCACTCTCTCTCCTCCATTCCTAAGCTTCTTCAACAACCTCCAGAATATTTTGCCACCTTCTTGATATTTATTTTCTATATTCTTGCCAAAGTCCTCCCATGACTTCTGTTTAGCTAGTTTTACACAGTGTTTAGCTTTCTTACATTTCTCTCTGTATTCTCTTAGAGCACAATCTGACTTATTTACCAGGAACTTTAGATATGCTTTCTTCTTTTCCTTCACTGCCTCTTTAACTTCCTGTGTCCACCAGGGAGTTCTGATTTTTTTATCCTTGCAGACAACCTCACCACATGCCTCTCTGTCAGAATCAATCAATGTTTTCTTCAGAGTTTGCCACTGAATCTCCAAGATTTGATTCCTGTTCTCAAACTCTCGCATTTTTTCTGCAATAATCTTTGTGTATTTTAGTCTACAGTTCACATCTGAGAGCTGCTCAACTTTTATTCGCTTTAAAACTTTCTTACATGTTATTCTTTTCAATATGAAATTCAATTTTATCCTGCTCAAGACTAAATAGTGATCACTTCCAATTTCAAATCCTCTGTACACTCTGGTGTCCTGCACCAGGGAGAAAACATCACTATCAACTAGTTAATGAGACTTTTCTTATTCCTTGCCTCTTCTCTCCATGTGAATTTGTGCACATTTTTATGTTGGAACATGGTGTTAGTAATAACCAGTCCATGTCATGAGCAGAAATCCAACAGGTATTTGCCATTATTATTAGCTTTGCTCTTTTCTCCAAATTTTCCCAAAATATTTTTGTATGTCTGACAATCATTTTCTATTCTGCTATTTAGATCCCCAACAAGGACCAACGTTTTCTTTTTCATTGTGTCAGTTGCTTTTTCTAAAGCCTCAAAAAATTCCTCCACTTCTACCTTAGTAGAACCTTATGTGGGACCATAGGCACAAACAAGTCTCATTGTCCAGTTCCCCATTCTCATATTTGTCCACATTACTCTACTTGAGACTGACTGCCATTCAAGAAGATTAGCCTCGTATTTTGTGTTGAATACTATGGCTACTCCTTTTCCTTGATTGTCATTGCCTGAATATAACATTTTGTATTTATTGCTCAGAAAGATCTCACCAGTTTTGGTCATTTTTGTTTCAGTCATCCCTATTATGTCAATCTGGTACTTATCTAATTCCTCCGCTAGCTCCATTTCTTTGCCATTCAGGCTTCTTATGTTGATAGTACCGATCTTTAACTCTGGTGATGTTGAGTTGGGGTTTGTTTTCAGATTTGTTCCAGTAGCTGACTTTTCGCTGTTCGCCCTGGTTCCCTGCCAAAAACAACGGGGTCCTTGTTTAACCGGGCGATGCCTAGCCGGCATAAAATTTTGTTATGTTGTACCATCGTTTTTTATTTTGGTTTAACCAATAAGAATACAATTTGGTCAGTTAAATCCCAAATTGCCTGAACTCGATATGTTTGTGTTGTTTGTTCAAGTGGCTTAGGAATGTATTTAATGTTTTGTGGCCATGGCACCAAATTTCAAAAATATCATCAACATATCTGAGCAAGTCCCAGAGGTGATACTAAGGTTAAAGTAATGCAGAAGATTAGAAAAGTTGTTGGAAGTTTTTCCACTTGGTTATACTATAAATTAAGGATACCAAGAAATTATATACCTGGTTTAATCCTTTATCCAAGTGTAAGCAAGCAGGTTTGCACCTGAACTATTTTCAGGACTGGGGAAACTTGTATAAAGAAGCTAAGACTTCACATCACTTGCTGCCCCAGTCCTGAAAATAGTTCAGGTGCAAACTTGTTTGCTTACTTACACTCGGATAAAGGATTAAAACAAGTATATAATTTCTTGGTATGCTTAATTTATAGTATAACCAAGTGGAAAAACTTCCAACTTTCTATAATCCAGAGTATTTTATAATAAGGTGTGATACCTTTTGGCTACTTTTATATAAAAATGATTTCTGCATTACTTCAACCTTAGTATCACATCTGGGTCTGGCTCTGACTGATGAGACCTCAATAAAGGTCAAAACCGGTCTGGGTAGTGATCCTCCCCTTAATGCATAGCATTACGGGGAGGAAGAAAGGTAAGATAGTGCCATTGCATAAGGGCGGTAGCAGACTGGAAGTGTCTAATTATAGGCCAGTTTGTGTGTCATCAGTAGTTAGCAAGATCTTGGAGAAAGTAGTGAAGGACCTTATACAGCATTCGGCAGATGAGGGTAATGTTATCCGTGAGAGTCAACATGGATTTGTGAAGGGGGCACTCTTGTTTTACCAATATGCTAGCCTTTTATGATAAAGTTATAAGAGCATTAGATGAGGGAAAGGCATATACTGCCATTTTCTTAGCCTTAGCGAAGGCATTTGACAGGGTGCCACATGATAAGCTGATATTTAAGTTGCAGCACATGGGTCTGGATGTCAGATTAGTCAACTGGATTCAGGATTGGCTGTCCAATAGGTATCAGAGAGTTGTGTATGGTGGGGCAGTTTCAAGGAAGCAGAGGGTTACAAGTGGGGTTCCACAGGGCTCAGTACTGGGACCTATATTGTTTAACCTTTATATCAATGACATTGTCAGTGGATTGCAAGGGGATATTCAGTTGTTTGCAGATGATGCGAATCTGGGAAGGATTATTAGTAATAGTGCAGATGCGGCAGCCCTGCAAGAGGATTTGAATAAGCTAGATAGATGGGCAAATGAATGGGGGGAGGGGGGGTGTCGGTTTAATGCAGCAAAATGTAAGGTCTTGAGGTTTGGGAAACATCGATGGGACACTGCATACTCTATGGGAGGAGTTATACTGGAGAAAGTAGAGGAGACAAGAGATCTGGGATTGATGATTGATAGAAACCTGAAATTTAGGGGACACATTACATAGGTGGTGAAGGAAACACAGAGGATTGCTGCAATAATGAGAAGGACTCTGACCTGAAGAGAAAAAAAATTATCATTCCGTTGTATAACACCCTGATCAGACCACACTTGGACTATTGTTCTTAGATTTAGTCCCCAGGATTTCAAGGGGATAAATTAACTGTGGAAAGGGTACAAAGAAGGTTTCAAGACTGTGCAATGATAGTTATGAGGATGGCTGAGGGAATGTGAACTGTAGAGTTGGGTGGATAGGAGGAGAGGTGATATGATTGAGACTTTTAAACTGTTGAGAGGTGGTTGCAGGGTTGACACTGGGGAGTTCTTTCGCTTGGTTGAACAGGAGTAATGACAAGAGGCCATCTTTGGAAGTTACGAAAGGAAACTGTGAGCAAGAGGGTGCGAAGTGGTTTCTTTGCATGGAGGGTGGTTGAACCATAGAATTCATTGCCTGATGGAGTGGTGAGAGTGAGAACGGTCAATGAGTTTAAGGAGTGGTATATAGACTTTGTGTTTCTTAGGGGGACCTCCCACGATGAATCTTTTGACTCCATGGAGGCCTGAATAGTAATAATTACACATGTCTGCAAGGAGATGTGCTCTGCATTATGGGATACTAAGGCAGGTGATATGAAGTCTTAACTTCTTTATATGAGTTGCCCCACTCCTGAAAATAGTTCAGGCACAAATTTAAACAAGCTTACACTTGGATAAAGGATTAAACTTAGTATATAATTTCTTGGTATTCTTAATTTATAGTATAACCAAGTCGAGTAACTTCCAATATCTAAGCCAGACTTTGGGCCTCAAGGCTTGCTGAAGCTAGAGCTCGTTGCTCGAAGTCTTCCATGTAAAAGTTAGCTATGGGGGGAAAGTGGTGAGTCCATGGCCACACCTTTTTGTAGGTAATAATTATTTTGTCACAGGAAATATCCTGAGTGAAGAACGTTAGCAAAGAAGGCTGGGACATTGGGCAGAAATATGTTTTCAGTATGAGAAGAACAGTAACACTGATAGGGACATTAGTGAAAAGGGGTTATGTCAAAGCCGACTAGTAAATCTTCGTCATTGAGTGTGATGTTTCTAATGTTGTTTATGAAGTCTTGTGTATTTTTTATGTAGGAGATGGAATGACCTGTCAACTCCTTGGGTGTAGTCACTAGATTCTTGTCTAAATGATAATTTGAGCTGTGAATTCCTTCAACTATTGGTAGTGGTGTGTTTGTTTTATGTATTTTTGGCAGGCTATAAATTCTGGGAGCATGGGCATAATGCAGTATTAGTTTTTTTTTTTTTTTTTTTTTTTTTTTAATTGTTTCCTCTGCCTATGTGATCACAGACTTGATTAATTCTGTTTTCTTTTTGATGTGGTTTGTTTTTTCACCAGAGGTCAGGCTAGGGTAAATGATTAACAAATCATTTAGATTCATCTTACTTTTGTGTAGTGTCATGTAGCTTGTGTCCTGTACATATTTATGTTTTCCTGATGATAACCTCAATACAGAGGTTATCAGACGTTGAATATTTTTAATCTTAATTCATTTTTAATTATTAACTAATGTTAATTCATTCTTAATTATTTTTTAATATTCTTAATTATAAGTAAAGTAATTATTCAAACACGTGTTTTTGTTTCCACAAATTCTTCACTGTGAATGCTGACTACTGTATAACCTTAGAAGAACTAATGGGTTATAAATTTCATTAAATATACAAGATGGAAGAACTTACAGCACATCAGTGCTATGTGCAGGGAGTAGATCATGATTAAGAAGGAAAAAATCTATTAACATTTTTCTTGAATGGGAGGCTGTAATTGTTGGGAAAAATTATGAGGCAGGATGTTCCAGAGGATAAAAGTAATTGCATAAATGAGGAAAAGAAGCAGGTGCAATGTTTACAGTTGTACAGAAAAGGAATGTTAAGAAGAGCAATGGTAGTTGTCAGTTCACTGGAGCAGTGACTATGGAGATATCTGTAGAAGAGGAAAACTGAAACAGAGGTTGAAGTGAATTTGTGAGAGGAGTGGTCATCTCTATGAGCTGAATTACTCTTTGCTGTACAGGACTAAGAATTTTTAGGGATATTTTAAGTGCACAACTCCAAACATGTAACATAAACACCTAGAGTGGAGAAGAATGCCTACTTTTTTTAGAGGATGGAAGTAAATATCAGTCCAAAGAGATATCTGATCCTTTCTGATGATTTGTATATTGCTGAATGTAAGGGAAAATCAGCTGAGATCCCTTTTGTAAGTCAAAAGGCAAGACATTTGGTGGCATTTAAGGTGATAAGGTTGCCCTTGGCCCACTGAAAGATAGGACAATCAGTGTTTAGGGCATTGTTTGCAGATGATCTTGACACTTGGGATGCCTGAGTACTACATGGCTTGTCAAAAAGAATATGTCATTAACGTATAGGAGAAAGAGGACTGATGATAGAATAGAATCCCCAAGGCACTCCTAGATTGGTGGCAAAGCTTGAAGAGAGGATGTCACCATCCAAAGTCCTGGAAATGTCAAGGGTAACAGCACATTTCTCAAAAACCTTTCCATACCTCTCTTCTACCTTGAGGCCCACCTGGTCATTGATTAATTGGTGGGCCTCAAGGTAGAAGAGAGGTAACTGCTGATATTTTCCATTATTTTGGAGAGCACTGAGATGATTGATCAGTGAGTAGTTGGTAACACTCTTCTATCTCCTCCCACTTTTTTTTTTGGAATAAAGTGGATGTATGTCTGCTTCCTATAACTAGGATAAGTGACAGCTAGGTAAAGAAGATTATAGAGGCAATAAAAGATATGTATTAGCTCTGGAGCACAATGCCTAAATATATCTGGAGAGATTCCATCAGAACTGGAAGCGTTATTATTATTATTATCTAAATTGTTCAATATTCTTCTAATGTCTTGTTGCCAAAAAATGATAAAAGGCATGGAAGGAGGTGGGCTTTATCTTTACATGTTGTAACAGTGGTGTGAGAGAGAGAGAGAGGTGGACACATATGTGAGCAGAAGATGCATCTGATTCCTCTGGAAAGGAACAGACCCCAGCTTCCATTTAGACATGTGGCAAATATTCTGCTGTTGGCCTTTTATGAAGTCGATTTGGATTTATTGCATGGTTTATAGGTTATACATCTGTAGAATGTCTAACATTTATAACCAGTCTTAACTGGATACCTTCTTTATGGATTAGATACTGTATAGATCTGTGGGACAACAGTGTTTTGACATTATCTGGTCTTCTAAGTTTTAGTCTCAAGTGGTAGAGGAATGAGGTGACTTTTCCATATCTTTTAGTCTCTAGTACAGGGTTTTCAGATTATTTAAACATTAGCTCACCCACAGTAGTAATGGGAGGCATGCATTAAAAACATTTCTCCTAGTGAAGGTTCACTTATGGAATGATTGAACAATAATGATGATTATATTGACTTCTTGACTCTTGTTCTTGGAGTTTCTGAATAGTTTAGGCCCCCACCATCATACAGACACCCACTATTTGGAAATCATATCAATGCACTTGTATTTAAGAATCATTTCAGACACCATATTAACAGCAGAGTGAACCTTGTACCCTTTTTCAAACATGGCAAATAAAGACCCAACATAAGCCTATTAGATGAATGAGTTCTGGTGTGTAGTAGGAAATGAAAGAGAAGAATGATGAAAGGAAGTCAAGTTTGTCTTTATAGAAAGTTTTTTCACAGTTTTAAAGTATATATTATATTATACTTCACAAGAAATGATATTATTGTTTAATCTTTTATCCAAACATAATTAAACAAAAGTTTGCACGTGAAGTATCTTCATAACTATTTATATAAAGAACCAGTTGACTTCATACTGATTGCCTCAGCATCGCATAATGCAAAAACATTATGCAAAGCATCACTACCCAGACCAAAGAAGATACAAGGTTAAATCAGTGCAGAATTCATATATTTATGCAAGGAGTAAAATAGTGTATACCATATTTTTAAATACTCCAGAATCAGAGACAGTTGTAGGCATTTTTTTTTTCATGGTTACAGTGTGCTAATGTACTGTATTCTACTTGACAAGAAATTATATTCTTATTATATCCCAAGCATAAGCAAACAAAGTGTGTGCACATGTATGTAAAGCATAATACGACTAGTCTACATGTATATAAAGGCTGTGTGTGTGTGTGTATGTGTGTATCAAAAAAAAAAAAAAAAAAAGCTAATGCCTTTTATTCCCATATAGGGAGTAGGCGAGGCTGTTTTAGCCCTATCTAACATTTGGAGATTGAGTGAGCAGTTCAATCTCCAATGGTCGCCAATCAGAGATAGCTATCACCTATCAAGGCTATCACTAATTAAGCACTCAGTGAAGAAGCAGCTCAACAAGTGCACCATCTCATGGTCCCTAACACAATATATTTAATGTCAAATAGTCAAATTTAATGTTTAATGTCAAATCTATGGTCGATTTTCTCGAGTTTACGGGATGAAAAACCCGAGTTTTTGGGGGAAAACCCACTTGCATGTGACAGAGATCAACTAACTCAGGACCCGATCGAAAAAAAAAAAGGCTTATAAAAATTTTCCCTAGCCACTGACTGGATTTGAAACCAAGTCTTCCTTTGTGCGATCAAATGCTGTGGTGTGTAAATGCCACATCCACTGAGCTACACAGGCTCTATATTTATGGAGACATTTGAAGAAAAAGCCTTAAAACCCTGCCCCAATAAACCCACTGTTTGGCAATGCTATGGATGATGTGTTTACTATTTGACCCCATGTCCTGGGTGCATTCCACAATTTCTCAGCACACTTAAACAATCAGCATCTCGGATCCAGTTTTCCTTGAAAGAGGAAAACAACAAGTCTCCCTTTCCTAGACAACCTGATTACATGCCAGCCTGAGAGATCCTTGGCTTTCTCTGTTTACAGAAAACTTACACATACAGGTAGATACATTTACCAGCAGTCACCCCCTCCACCCCTAACACACTCCCAACAATATGGTATTATAAAAACCCTATATAACAGGGCAAAATTAATCAGTTCAGATAACAATTCCCTAACTACTGGAACTTAACCATATCTTTATCACCTTCTCAGCTAATAGCTGAGAAAGTGATAAAGCGATTTTCAACCCCTAAAAATTATTAAAACCAGTTAACCACAATCCTCCTCCCAATTTCATAACAAATATTACTCTAAATCTATCACCATTCTATATATCCGAGGCACATCTGAAAAACCATCATTTTTTAATTTGTTTTAAGCCAATAAGAATTACAATTTGGTAGGCTAAATCCCAAATTGCCAGCCAATCCTCGTTCGTTCAATATCCAGGTAGATACCCAACAGGGTGCACCACGATTTGATCACTATTTAGTCTTGAGCAGGATAAAATTGAATTTCATATTGAAAAGAATAACATGTAAGAAAGTTTTAAAGTGAATAAAACTTGAGAAGCTCTCAGAAGTGAACTGTAGACTAAAATACACGAAGATTATTGAAGAAAAAATGAAAGAGTTTGAGAACAGGAACCAAACTTTAGAGATTGTGAGATTATTGATTCAGTCAGAGTGACATGTGGTGAGGTTGTCTGCAAGGATAGAAAAATCAGAACTCCATGGTGAACACAGGAAGTTAAAGAGGCAGTGAAGGAAAAGAAGAAAGCATATCAAAAGTTCCTGGTAAATAAGTCAGATTGTGCTCTTAGAGAATACAGAGAGAAATATAAGAAAGCTAAACACTGTGTAAAACTAGCTAAACAAAAGTCATGGGAGGACTTTGGCAAGAACATTGAAAATAAATATCAAGAAGGTGGCAAGATATTTTGAAAGTTGTTCAAGAAGCTTAGAAATGGAGGAAAGAGTATTGTAAAAGGAGTTAGAGATGATAAAGGTAATATGAAAACGGGAGAAAAAGATATCCTTGAAGTATGGAGTAATTACTTCGAGAAATTGCTAAATGAAACAAGCAGTAAAAACACTCAACAGCCATAGAGTCAGAAATACATATCCATACTTGAAGTAGAAAAAAACATCAAAGGCTTAAAATGTGGAAAGGCAGCAGGAGTAGATGATATTCAACCAGAAATGCTGAAATATGGTGGTATAAAAGTCTTCCAGTGGCTGCACTGCATAGTTCAGAAGGCCTGGACAGAGGGACGAATTCCCGATGATTGAAGTAGAGCTCTCATAGAACCCATATATAAAAAGGGAAATAAAACTGAATGTGAGAATTACAGAGGTATTTCCCTACTGAGTGTTCCTGGTAAGATATATACTTGAGAAATGGTTGAGAAGAATTGTAGAAGAAAAGCTTGTTCTGAATCCTGAATCCAGGATTAGATAATCTTTATGACAAATAGTGGAGAAATCATGGAAATATAACAAAGATCTCATTTGAGTTTAGTAGATCTGGAAAAGGCATATGATAAGGTGCCAAGAGAGAAGCTATTCAATACGCTACAGTTATATGGTGTGAATGGGGCATCATATCAAGTAATATTTAGTCTTTATTTGAGTTGCAAGTCAGCAGTTAGAATTGAAGGAAGTACAGGAAGATGGTTTAATGTTAAATCTGGTGTGAGACAAGGATGTACATTATCCCCTCAGTTATTCATTATCTATATGGATCACATTATGAAGGAAAGTGGTATTAAACATGATATCAAAATTGGAGATGTTAATGTCAGCTCTTTGCTTTATGCGGATGATGTTATACTTATCAATAAATCCGCTACGAGTCTGCAAGATTCTCTGACTAAATTGAATAGCTGTTGTAATAGATATGGTATGAAGGTCAGCAACAAAAAGACAAAGACAATGAAAATAGGCAGAATCATTGAAAATGTCAACTGCGTTGTTAATGGAGAATCTGTGGAACAAGTAAAACATTTCACCTACTTAGGCACGATTTTTAGTGAAGATGGTAAATTAAATATGGACATGGACAACAGAATCAATAAAGCTGGTATAGTAGGAAGTCAATTGAATAAATTTATATGGAACATGAGAGAAATTAGTCAGAAGACTAAATTAGCTGTATACAAGACAGTGTTCAAACCAGTCTTCACTTATGGATCTGAGAGCTGGCTCAGAAGTAAAACACTTGACCAAAAACTAGAGACCACAGATATGAGAATCCTGAGAAAGATTAGAGGCATGAACAGATGGCATCAATGGCAATATCATATTAAAAACGAGGATATTAGGAAAGAACTTGACATTGTCGGCATCTAGGAATGAATTAGCAGAGCTAATCTCAGGTGGTATGGTTATTTAAACAGAATGGGCGAGGAAAGATTGGCAAAACAAGTATTCTCTGCCAAAACGACCCAGAAAGATTGTTTTTCCAATCTTTCTGGGTCGTTTTCCTGCCAACCTGGCAGGAAAACGACCCAGAGGAGGACCAAGATACATGTGGATTGTTACGGTACAAAGTGCCTCAGACAACAGAAATATAAGATCTGATAATATTGGAGTCTTGAAAAGTAACAGACTGATCTAGAGGAAAATTGTAGATAGGAAGTTTGTAATGATGGAAATTTTTCATGTAGTACTATCATATCCTGTAAACCCCACCCCTTGAGGGTACATGGCAGGAAATGATGATGATGACATCTGAAAAACTAACAAAAATCCTAAGAAAATATGACCTCACAACTAGTTACAAACCACATAAGAATTTGGCATCTTTTATCCACTCCACCAAAGACCAGCCACTTCCCTTGGACCTACCTGAAGTATACTAGTTGCCTTGCGATTGCAAACTATCCTTCTACAGCCAAATGGGCAGGACAGCCAACATCAGGATATCTGAACACAAGGACTACATCCAGTTTCCATGATTACAGCCACTCTGACCATGATTACTGACCATGTGCTGGACACCAACCACAGAATACACTGGAAGAAGGCCACTTGATTATACCATAGCAAGTACAAGTACGAAAGATTGTTCCTTGAATCAGCCTGAACTCTGAAAAACTTCCAAAACCTCAACAAAATTGGGAAGCTTACATTCTAAGATCATCAGCCCAACAGCCAAGAAACCCAATTTAGTTGCTAGGGAGCATCTTTCGGACTCTAGGACCAACTTCAGTTGCCTTTCTTCAGCCTCATTTGCTTAGTGTGAGTGCTTCACACACATCATTTTTTGTGATCCCTGAAAATGGCAATGTAACATTGCCAAAATATAGTCAGCTATTAATTAAAGTTTTTATAATTAATAATATAGTTTACATTGTCATTTCCTAAAAAATTATACACATGTCTATCCAACATATAAGTCTATTACAAGCATTTTATTATGTATAAAGTGAAATTAATATTTTAGGAAATGACACTGTAAACTACATTATTAATTATAAAAACTCAGTGAGTTTTTATAATTAATAGTTAAGTGAGTTTCATATTAAATGATATTTTATGTTATATTTTCATATTAAACAAGAAGACACTCAATATATTACCACAATTGTCATTCCATACGTGGGAACAGTCTCCAACAAGGTTGCTAAACTCCTCAAACCACATAAAATAAGAGTGACCTTTAAACCTAAAGATACAATTTGAAAACTCTTAAGATCTCCAAAAGACATCCATCCTTTCTTTAAATATGCTGGAGTTTACAATATTCCATGCTCGTGCGGTTTAAGGTACATCGGACAGACTTCAAGAAGCCTTGATATAAGACAGGGAGAACACAAAGCATATGTTAAAAATAACAGACAAGATATATTGGGCTTATCTTCCCATTTCTCCAGAACCAACCATTTCATTGAGTGGGATAAAAGCTATATCCCTTACATAGAAGAGGATTACCGTCGTATTTTTAAAGAAACCACAACAGTCGCCCGTTATATAGAAAATCTTAATAGGAACCAAGGTTTAATCTTATCCGAGATCTGGAAGACCCTAATTAGATCTCTAAACACACAAGAAATGAACTTTAGTACAAACTATAAATGTTCCTAAACAACAACAAGTGAAATCATGTACGTGCCACACGTGTATTGCACATGTTTAGTGTTGTTTTGTAATTTATAATTAGAATTCTGTTAATGTCTAGTCAGTAACATGTTTTGTTAGGTTTAATGCCTATCATCAGTTCTGTACCCTGAAGATGCCAACAGCTTAAGTTGGTGAAACTAGTTAGTATTAAAATAGTTGTTCTCAGTTACTTGATCAATATTTTTCCCAAATAGTCAATTTACATAAGTGAGTTTCAGTTTAAAGACCAGTGAGTTTCCTAATTTCTGTTTATTTCTTAAAATGTTAATCATTTTTTCTTCTTACTTAGATACTACAGACTCTGTAGATGGGATATTAATATTTCACAAAGGTGTGATAGGGTGGTTAGGGAGTAAGAGCATGAAATTTAAGAATGTTTATTTACTTTTGTAACCTTTTATTATTTTCTATGCACTTAAGACTCATCCAGATGATTTTTTTACTGATATTTAGAAGATGAGGTGCTTTCAATTAGAGGTTCCTTTTGTAGTTTGGAACTGACTCCACTTTTCTAGCATAGTAAGGAGATTTTGAATGCTATTATTGTTTTACAGGGATAGTGTAAGACTATAACTGCATCTCTGAGTAATCACATTAACAGAAACTTTGGCACGCACGCACACACACACAAAGTGGTCATAATTATATTCCAAACACTTCTGAGTTGCGGGCTAAATCATTCTCCGAGATACCCAAACAAGAAATCTGGAACCAATAGCATGAGTGCTCTCTCTCTCTCTCTGTGTGTGTGTGTGTAGCCAAGTGAAAAATGTTCATTTATTTATTTATTTTTAGTGAAACAATTTACTTTGTAGCATGTTTTCATCTGATGAAAACTGGGATTTCTTCTTTGAAACTGGGATTCAATCCTGCTACTGGCATGGATGTTTGAGATTGTCTTTGGGTGGGAGATGAATTTCATTGCCCGGTGTGAGACCACCTCACCTTGAAAAAGTTCCATGTTTTCAGACTATGCAAAAATAAGTAAAAAAAAAGGATAAAAAAATAGCAAAAAAAATTCTTAGCCCATTCATGGTACAGATGTACTATAGGTTTATTAAGCATCTTTCATGGGTGGAAAACAAAACAACTGGGCACTCTTCCAAGTATTACTTTTACATATTATGAATTTACTTTTGAATATTATGAGATAACAAGAGCAGCTTCTGTTTTGGAAATGATATGATATTCAGCCTGTTATCTTCACCAAGCCCTCTCCCATTGCAGAAAGTTGAATCTACTTCTCCCAGGGTGACCCATTCCATATTGGTAGAGTGCATATATATATATATTTATATGAATGAACTGTATGAAGGAGAAAGACAATCACAAACATCTTGTCTGGGGTGTGATTTGAACCCACAACCTTTTGGCTGGAGTGGGGAGTGGATATGCTTACCACTTAGTTAACCAGGTCAGCCTGTTGAGAACCGATCTGTAGTTTTTCCAAAAACTGTATAACAGTAAATGTTTATTTTTTTTTTCCATTAGAAATTAAATTTGATAATAACAGAAATAGTTAATCTTACTTTTGTTTGTTCTTCCTGAGTGAATGAGTATAATAGAATACTATTATTATGTAACTATTCATAATTATCACTACACTATTATCATAAGAATATAATTTACATTATGATAAAACAATGTTTTTTTATATAAATTGAAGGAATCCTTTTAATAAAATATCACTACTATGGGGTGCACATATAGTCTTACATTATCCCTGCAAAACAATAATTGCATTCAAAATCTTTACTATGCAGGAAAAGTGTGGAGTTCCAAAATACACAAGCATCCTCTAATTGAAAGCATCTCATCTTCTGAAATTCTCTACAAAGCTCAGCATGGGTAAGGAGTAGCAGTCCATATCCATAATTTCACTGGACATTAGCCAATGCTGCAGTTACTCTGCACCTCAGTAAAAAGAATTCTCATCTGGATGAGTGTCTTAAGTGTCAGCCTGGCTGGCCAAGTGGTTAGTGTACCCACTCTCCAACCAACAAGGTCGTGGATTCAATCCTGCTACTGGCATGGATGTTTGAGATTGTCTTTGGGTGGGAGATGAATTTCATTGCCCCAGTGTGAGACCATCTCACCTTGAAAAAGTTCCATGTTTCCAGACTATGCAAAAATAAGTAAAAAAAAAAGGATAAAAAAATAGCAAAAAAAATTCTTAGCCCACTCATGGTACAGATGTACTATAGGTTTATTAAGCACCTTTCATGGGTGGAAAACAAAACAACTGGGCACTCTTCCAAGTATTACTTTTACATTTCCTAGCTGTGGAAATGTGTGGAAAGACTTCACAGCTCTTCCAAAAACTTTGCTCTGCAAGCAACTGTGACCATGAGATTTAAAAAAAAAAAAGAAAAGAAAAATTATCCTGATTTCATTCGTTTTTTTAGAAGTTAGGAATCTTTCCCATGCAAAGCAAACAAACCAGCCAACGAAAATCTGCTTCACAGATATAAGATATGGTCCATAGTGTATGCCTTGCCTCTAATGCAAATGTGAAGAGAGTACAATTCAGTTAGAAAAACCTGAGTTCAAAACCTATCTGGTATTATGAGATCATTCATCAGAGCTTTTCAACTGAAGTTAACCAGTCTCATACTGAGATGATGAATTTTCTTTACCAGGAAGTCACATTTTTTCACCATGCAAAACAGGCAAAGCAACTGGAAAATATCAGACACACACACAATGCACTTACCTCCTAATTGCTTCTGTCCTAATTCCAATCAAAACAAAATCATGGCCTTAATTTTCACCTGATAAAAACTGGGATTTCAAGTTTCAATCATTTTTCTGATTAAGACAACTAAGCTTTGGTAGCCAACTGTAGAGCACATCACTGCTATTTTACTTAGTGGCTGAAGATTAGAATTCACATACTGGCACGAATATGCTTATGAAAATATTTAGGTGGTAGAGGAATTTGGGTCTATAAATAATATAGTGCAAGGACATCATGCAGTTTATTGGAGGCTTGAAAAAACATGTTTAGTCTTAATTAAATTAAGGGGATATTAGATCCCACATTGTTTTAAAACTGAATAAGAAACTCAAAGATTGGAATCAGAGAGTTTCATGCCGAATATAGTATAAAAAACTATAAAAGTATCGGCGAATACTAGCGTGAGCTAAATGCAAGTAGTCCTAGAACATAGTACAAACACGGGCAACTCGTTGCAAAGGTGGGTTCTGATCACTATTCTTGGTATTTTCCATAATGTAAAAACACATTTCCTAGGAAATGTATGCTGTTATTACATTATGGTGGGAGGTCACTACCCAGACCGGTTTCAGCCTTTATTGAGGCTTCATCAGTGAGTAGCTAGACCAAATTAATACCAAAGGGTATAGCAAAAAGAACTTATATACTCTGCTATACGAGTTGTCCAAAAGGTGCACCCATTAAGTTACTTAAATATAAAGAGCCAACAGGTTTCGAATATCGCCGAAATGAAGCCTGTTGGCTTTTTATATTTAAGTAAAATGTTTAGTCTTATTTCTGATTTAATTACCCCTCAAATAGTATTAATGCATTATTGATTTCCAAATCTTTGTAGTTTGTGGATGTGAAAAATGAAAGTGTCTGCACTTAGAAGGCATAGCCACTTTGAAGGAGCAATATCTTATATGCGTTATAAAAACTACTTTAAAAAAAAAAATTCCTCTACACGAGGAAATGGAATCAGCACAGTCAGACATCTCCATATTAATATATGTAGTCCTGAAAAGGCACATTTTTGATTCATACTGTTCAAAATTCATAAACTGTATCTTGTATGGAACACTCTAAAACAAGGGTGAATGAACAAAGCCATTTTACATTCAGGGTGCCAGATTGTTGACTTCTTTATGATTTTTTTAATTTTTTTATTTTGAACAGACATAACATTTGTCTACGTTCATTATTATTAATATCAGTTGTGGATGGTAAAGGTTGGGAAAAATGAGTTCAGGTTACCAGCATTCTGAAGTATGGAAGGATTGGCTGTTTTCCTGCTTGCTGAAGAAGGAGCATAAGCTTATAGTAATGTTTTTGCGATTTCTACTCAGTAATCTAGATATGTTATGGTAGACTTACAGTTTTTGCTTGTACAGGAGGAAATTGTTCCAAATGATGAAATCCAATGTATGTCCAAACACTTTTTTTTGTAATATTTTTGTTGTTTTATCATTACAGAGTAAAATGATAGTTGTTGATCGCACCTGTCCCTGTCGACTTCACTCATATTGTTGTTGTATGCACATACAGCAATGGGTTTGTGTTTCTTGAAACCATGGTTTCAAGAATTCTACTGATGGACTGTGCAAAGAAGACAGCCAAAAAAAAACATCTTTTTTTTTTTGTCTTTCCGACATAGTGTAAAGACTTTTCCTTGCTGATAAGCTTGCATTTCCCACTTCAATAGCTTTCCTAATGCCAGTTCTGGAGGCATGTCTTGCTTTTTTTGCATTTATGGTACCATAACTAGCTATATGATGCTGTAAAAGCAATTTGGCAAGATCAGGACACTTATAACAGTTATCCATTATAATCAGTAGCCTTTCCCCAGTAAAGGATCTAATAACTGCATTACTACTTGCATTGATAAGGGGGAGATCTGAATACGTATCATGTTCAAATACAGTCTGATTTCATGTATAAAGATTGAAATCCCAAAGATATCCACTTTGCACTTCGCAAGGAATAAAAAAATTTACTCTATACTTTTTTTCTTTTGGAGAATATACTGCTTACATTTCAGTCTGCCTTCGACTGGCATAAGGTGTTCATCAATACTAAGTTTCTCAGGAAAGGGTAGTGGTCTAAATTGCTAATGAATTTATATCAGAAAATCATAAGTTTTGCTGAGGACTGGGCAAGGATGTGCTGTCTGATCATATTCCTCATTATTCTGAAAATGCAAATACTTCACAATAAGACTGATTTGTTTTTCAGTTTACATTTATAGCACAATCAAAAGTGCTATAAATGTAAGTAGCACATTGGGATCCAAAGTTTACTGCAAAAATAGACTGTACTTGACTTGTTGATGTTGGTGGCAAGCATAAAAGTTAGTCAGCTCCATCTGAGTAGAAATGGACAGAAGAACCTAAAATGTTGCTAGATCAAAGTCTTCAGATAAGCTGGTATGCATTCAATGATGATTACTCATCTTCTACATGAAGATCTAAACTATGGGCAGAATCGCTATCTTTAGAGTTAGAAAAATTTCCCTCATCATTGGTAGAGCAAAGGCTGCAGCTTTCCTTCATCTCCCAAAACTTTTTTTTTTTGCTCTGAATGTTACTGCTAATACTATTTACTATCCCACAAATGAATTACGTCTTGAATATACAGGCAGTCCCCAGGTTACAGATGATCCGACTTACGATGTTTCGTACTTATGAATGGGCTCCACATAAGGATAATTAATAATTAAAATCAGTGGTTCCCAAACTGCTTCGTGAAATATTCCAATATTTTCAGTGAAATAACTGCACCAACTGTTAGGTAGGCCTATGTTCTGACTTTGGGCGCTGTGGAAAAATCCTGATATACTATGGGCCAAAAAAGTTTTGGAACCAGTGAA
The DNA here is from genome assembly GCF_054136105.1 of Typopeltis vanoorti. Classification (NCBI taxonomy): domain Eukaryota; kingdom Metazoa; phylum Arthropoda; class Arachnida; order Uropygi; family Thelyphonidae; genus Typopeltis; species Typopeltis vanoorti. The sequence goes on from NC_143558.1 coordinate 59,776,085, forward strand.
TTATTTAAATTAATAATTCAGGAACTAGTTTCTTCCACGCATGTAAACAAACCCACATGTATAAGTTTGTTTTTATGTTCTGTTTGTTTCAATTAAAAGAAAGAGCACAATAGTTTCTGTAACTTATTATTACAGTACAGTGGTATTATTATTATTACCATACATGTGCTGTTCATCAGGGATCCGAGTTGCATACAAATCCGACCTAAAGATGCTCTCAGGACTGTATCTTGTCTGTAACTGGATTGCCTGTACTAGCTAATATTCTTTTCTGCTCAAGTAACAGACTATAAGCTAACAGAGATTACTGACCACCTATTGAGATACAGAAGAAAGAACACATCCCAGTAGGCACACTAAAAAGCCCTAAGCAATAGCTGAATATCGTAACCACAGAAATTTCTTGTTTTTCATCTTTCTGAATGAGCAACAGACATTTGAAGCATTTTTTTCTGATAGAGCTTTTGTAGAATGGCACAATGTTTTTTTAAATATTAATTCCCCAATTACCAATATCACATAATTTCCTAATTTATAATAATCACAAGTTACTTTCTGTATAAAACAAAATTATCTGGTACAATTATGTTAAAAATAATAATGAATTTTAAAAAATAGTGCCGTGATTTATATTGTAATTTGTGTGTGTGTGTGTGTGTGTGTGTGTGTGTGTGTGTGTGTGTGTGTGTGTGTGTGTGTGTGTGTGTGTGTGTGTGTGTGTGTGTGTGTGTGTGTGTGAGAGAGAGAGAGAGAGAGAGAGAGAGAAAGTGAGTGTTTCGGTGGAGAAGAATTTAGAAATCAAAGGCAAAATACAATTTTAATTTACTGTGAAAAATTTGGAAATAGAATTTCACTTTTGATGCATGCACCTATACATATTTTGAATGATGAACTATGACAAAGTCATCACTACTTCAAAATTGGCACATAATATATAAACTATCAGAAAATATATACATAACAATTTACTTCATAGCCATTTACTTCAAATTTAATGAGCAACTAGGAAACCAAGTAGTTGAAGTGCAAAGAAAAAAAAAATTACATTATAAAGATTGTACATTTCGTGATATGGTTAAAGATTTTTATATTGTTCTCTATAAAGCAAAATCATGTAAGTGCTGAGTGCTGACCTACATGCAATCTGTGAAGTATTCTTTGAACTATGGTTATGAATAAAAAATAAAAAAAACTTACTAATATTGAACTTATGGAGCCAGTTGGATTTTTGTTAATTTATAAAACAATTGTTTGACAAAAATAATTATCTTGAATCAAGTTTTTCGATAACAAATAAAATGTATTGTCGACTAAGTGATTAGACACAGCTGATTTACACCATGAAAGGATTTATGTAATTTTGCTATCGCTTTCTTTAATATGATTATTCAGAGGTGCATGTATAGTCTTACATTATCCCTGTAAAATAATAATTGTATTCAAAATCTTTACTATGCAGGAAAAGTGAAGTTAGCTCCAAAATACATGGGTATCTTATAATTGGGTAAGGAATCAAGTGTATAAAGTTATATCAGGTATCCTATAATTTAAAGCACCTCATCTTCTGGATGAGTGTCTTAAGTGGGTAAAAAATAGTGAAAGGCTATAAAAATAAATAAACATTCTTCAATTTGGTGCTCTTACTCCCTAATCACCCTATGACACTTCTGTAAAATAGTAATATCTCATCTACAGGGTCTGTAGTACCTATTAAATAATTATATATTAAATGCCTCTAAGCCATAAGGCAGTATGAACAAAGGAGGGAGAGAGAGAGAGAGACTGACTCTATAGTAATTCAACTTGTATGATTGGTTTCACTTTGCCTGAATATGCCTTACTTGTGAAGTGTTTCTGTAGGAATGGGAGAAATGCTGCAGCACTTTGTGAGTACACATGACCAAAGACTTTGTGATAAAGCCGAATGATACCAAATGTAGTGTGATATATGGTTTGTCGATTTCGAGAGATGGGCAGTTAGACAATCCAATCAGAATATGGTGTTAATCAGAAATTCCACAAATGATTGAAGATGCTGCATGTGCAGTTGTTGAACAGTCAAGTGAGAATGCTGTAGGTTCATGCAGTGAACATGCTGTAACAAGACAATTAGATTTGCTATACACAATGGTATGGAGAACTCTGCACAGCATTGCAATGCTACTTGCATAAACTTATACACAGCCAAGAGTTGTAAATGAGAGATGCCTGCATCTGAGAAATGTTTGTGTTGGCATTTCTGGTATGCATAGAGGTGGACAAGGATTGGTCTTGGAACATCCTATAAAATGATGAAGTTCATTTTATAGAATTTTGTGAAACAATAAACACTCAAAATGGCCATCTCTGGTCTACAAAAAATCCCATGCAGTTCAACAAGTTCCCTTACATTTGCTAAGCATCAGAGTATAGATAAGATTTACAGCCAAGTTCATTATCGGGCTGTTTTTCTTCAAAGAAAAACATCGAACCAAGCCTGTCACCTGCACAGTCATGGTCTGGTTTAATGGATTTCATCGTCATCATCCCACAACTGCAGCAAAAACACAACAAAGTTGATGTAAGAGAGAGCACCTACCCACATCTAATGTGAAGTTCCACAATTATTGCATCAACATTTCACAGAGGATAGAGTAATCATCCATTCATTTTCTATGGCCATTACATTCACCAGATCTTAACCTCTGTGACTTTTTTTTTGGGGGGGGGGGGGATTGCAAAAGTATGATATATCAAGTTCTTTATCTGGCAGATTCAAAAGAAAAAATTCCTCATTGTGCATGAAACCTTTCAACAGATCAGTTATATTCAGTTGTAAACAATGCTGTATGGCAGCATCAACTATTGGTCCTGCACAAAGTTCAACACACAACATCACCTCTGCTGATCAATTGGATCTCCTTGACAACTCCTTGCAGCATGTCAGCTCTATGTGATATATGTTTTTTGTATCATATTATTTTATGAAATGAGTGAAATAAACATTATCAAATAACTTTGTCACTGACTCTGAATCATTTTACAATCACATATCATCCAGTTCACATTAATATAATTTTCTCATGCTCACAGCGCCATATTTCTCCTATCAATCATTTTTGAATAATTATTTTTTTACTGTCAAAATCTCTTCATGATCTGGTTGGGGTTTGAAGGTATTTCATTATTTCATTTACTGGTTCTCTCTATAGCTTGCTCTGAATAGGGATACGTTAATTTGAAACACCTTGTATATAAGTAGTTTGTCATCAGATTAAATCACAAGTAGAAAATATAACTGCAAAGGAAGTTATTTCGACACACACACACACACACACACACTGAATTTCTGAAGAAAATTCATATTAAGCATAAATATAATATGCAGTGGAATAGGAATAAACATAATTGGAATTAATACCAAATCATTCTCACCTGTGCCTATCATTACTGGAGCAAAAACACTGTGATCACTATTCAGAGTTGTAGCTGAATGAGGTGGGGACAATGGTGTAGATGGTGGCGTAAGAACAGAAGGAGAATGACCTTCATCATCATCATCTTGGTTTATGTGTTGGCTGCTTACACTGAAACTACGAAGATCTGAAGGAAGTGGAGCAGGATGATGACCAGAACGCCCAGACAGACGTGGCTTAATGCCAGGAGATTTAAGTGGTAAATCTGGCCATTTTCTTTGCTATATATATATACACACACACACATATATATAAAAGGCATGTAAACACACTAATTGCATCTTTTTAAATAACTCCAAAATTTATCACATTAAGTTGAACCATTTACACATTTATCAATTTTTAGACCTATTTTAACAACATGCGGTGCTTAAAAGAATCATTACTTATTGCTTTGGAAGAAAAAAAAACACAGACAGACCCCACCTTACTTATATACTCTGCAAATCTTTACATACTGTGAATTTTACACAGGTCAGATTTAATTCCCCACCCGTTAATTACACCATATTCTTACATGTTTACAGTATGCATATACAGTAGTACATAACATGTTTTAAAGGTTATTTCTGTTAGTTTCATTCACAGAATACACTCGCAAATTACATTTCGATATGCAATTATTATGTAAAAGTATATAATACAATATAAATAGTACGAAAAAGTAGAAAAATAAAAGAAATCTTTAATTTGGCTGTTCAACCATCCTTATGAAATTACCATGAGACGAGCAAACAGTGGCTTCTTTCTCCTCTTCATAAATCACTCGAAAGATCCAGCCATCTCTTTGGACTTTAACCATGAGGCAATTAGAATCCATATTCTCCAATTCTACACCTCATATTTCTTTATAATTTTAATCTCTAGATCAGTTTGGTACATTTATGTATGTGTTCACTTTTACCACTTCTGTTTTTTTTTTCCAGTCATGATTGTGCTATACCACAGTGCATGCAAACACTAAACAATTTTTACAAGTTTGTGAATACACAGAGAATAATACAGAATGACCATTCAATAGCAGAATACAAAGAACATCCATGTTCAATAGCAAACTAAATAAGACTGAGGAGGAAGAAAAACACATCCAATGGTGTGGGCTGTCTGCCTTGCTGAAGACAGCATCTGAAGACATGTTAAGTGATGTCCAAGTAACACACGTGTGGTAAGTGAAAATTTTATAATTCTAAATGTTTTCCATAGCCCCATTCAGGATAATTTGCATAAATCTGAATTTATGTAAGTTGGGATCTATCTGTAATGGTGAAATTCAAATAGTCATAAGTAAATTTATCAAAACTCAGTTTTGATTATAATTTTGATATGATGAATTCAATTATCTTAAAACTGTCTTAATCAAAGCTCTCCTCTAGTTTTTCAGGACTCAAAATTGTATATTAATATGCTAATTGCATTTCATACAAGCTCGTGTGTGCAAATTTCAGTTTTAAAAAGTCTTTTTGCATAATTGATGACATTAGTGTTCAAACTTCAAGTTCAAAGAAGTCTTTTGTACTTGTATCTACTGCTAAGAAGAAGAAGCAGGGTGCCTTTTTTTCCCAGCAGGTTTTATGGATAACAAGGCATGGCCTGCAAGAATTATCATTCATACCGTTATTTTTAAGGAGATGAAATGTAGAAGATAAATACAATAAACAATTTAATATCCTTTGCTAAAGTCAAAGCACAATCAGGGAACAATGCATTGGCAAATATATGCCTGCAGGAGTTCAGTGATTTTAAGTGATTTGATGCATCCAAATTTATTGTGGTTAGGAAAGTTGTTTGAAGCAGATGCAAGTTCAAAGAAGTCTTTTGTACTTGTATCTACTGCTAAGAAGCAAAATGCCTTTTTTCCCCAGCAGGTTTTCTGGATAACAAGGCATGGTCTGCAAGACCTTAGAATAGTGGTGATGCTTGATGTAGTTTGCCTGGAGACAGCCAACATTATAATCTCTGGCAGACTACTTTGTTACCACCCTGCTTATTGAAGGTCTGAAGTGGCTTGAAAAAGTTTCATGTTTGATCTCTACAGCAGATAACTAGACAGATTATTTCACTGTTAGCCCAGCCTACACAAAGCTAACTACATTGTTGAATGCAAGTATGCAAAGATGACAAGTTATTTTGTAGTGTGCATACACCAATGTGAAGACTAGTAACTGAGATGCAATTGCAGTTGTCTGATGGTGGATAAGATCCAGCCATTGAAACATACTATTCTGGACTGATCAAGACTTGAATGCTTGGTAGAGATGGGATAAACAACATTGATTCTAATAAGAGGAAGATAGGTCGTGAAGGATAGCCACTGCCATTAGATGGTGTACGTGAGGTATGTTAATTTTTTATCAAATGTGCGTCTCAATTACTTTGTCTCCGTTGGAATTACTGTTTGTTCAGATCTTAATTTGTGGGTGAGGAAGATCATGTTTGTAGGTAAAATGCACAAAGTCTTCTTATGATAGGAAAAGCTGAAATTCATTTACAGGTTGCCAAGTGGAAAAATGGTCACTGGCATGTTTCACTATCTTTCTATGACCCACAAAAATGACAAAAAGAGGTTATCACAACATAAAGATCAATACTTATAGGAGGAGGAAGATGCTCTACTATTTAGTTAACTTCGACAGCCTTTTTTTTTGGGGGGGGGGGGAGCGAGTACTTGGGCCTTGAAGGTTCATTTGGATAGTAAGTCAGATAAAAAAAGAGAGAGAATACCAGAGTGAGAGGTCTATATCAAAGAAAACTGATAGTTAGTATCAGTTATCTAGCTGCCATAAAAACAAGTACTTTTTTAGGCAGCCAGATTGCATCTTAAAAAAAGGTCATTGCACTCAAATCATAAAAGACAAGAGTTAAATAATTTTTTCAAAGATCTTGCAGAAGCAACTAGTCAGAGCCACTGGATGATAATCGGTTGGGATCTTTTAATTCTTAATCTGGCTCTGAAAATGTAGTAATATCTGCCCTTTAGTAGATAGCGAAAAATTCATTCTCATACAATGTTTATTATAAAGACAGAATAGTTCATTCATAGAGGATGACAGATGTTTAATCATTTCATAATGGATGTCATCTAATCGTACAGCACATGCTTGATGTTCAAGTGGGACAGTCAGTTTTTGAGTTAACCATGCTTATTTTTTGTTGCCTTTTAAGACTAGGAATTTGGCCAAGTAGCCAATGTTATGTTACAGGCAGTTCTCCTTAGTAATTGTACATCCATTATGTTCTATGGTTGAAAGGAAGTGGATGATTATACTTTACTTTCCAGACCTCATCCTAGATTGCTTTAATTCATCTGGTCATAGATGGAAATTGGATCCAGGAGTCCTTGTAGCTCACAGTGGAAATATCAAGCTAGAGCAAGAGCACAATTTATTAACAAATAAATTTCTTGTGGTGGGTATCTGCAAGAGATGTTCTAAGCTTGTTTTGGGCTTCATTTGCTGTTCTTTCTACATTCTCTGATTGGGAAAGGCAGAAACTCATGGTAGCTTGCATTATATACTCTATATATGTGTTTCATTGCATCACAGAGATAAGAGAGTAGATAACTGTTACAAAATCAAATTCTTGTGTGTGTGTGTGTGTGTGTGTGAGTGAGTGAGACAGAGAGCCAGTAGGCGGGTCCAATCTCTTTCTCGTTGCGGTCATAGAGTGGAGGAGTGTCCATGTAAAACAGTAGATATTAAGAAAGTGACTGCTCCTGTAAATGTGACTGCTCCAACAACTTTCCCCAGTGTTAAAAAGCCCACTTTCCACAGTTCAAAGCTATTTATATATCTTTCATAAGTGGAGATGGAAAGTGAAAGACAAGATCACAAGGTCATCCTAGGAAATGTCTGTGGTAAGTGGGGGTTCAACATACTACGTATCTTACTGAGATGACAACCGTCTTTATGTTGGTATTGAGGAGGAATTGTTGAAATGAGATATTGTTGCCCATAAGAATGGCGACTCCCTTGTGAGGAAGGACAGAAGGTCCATTCCCTATCCTACCATTATGGATGACAGTGAGATACTACTGTGCCCCAGTTTCAAATGTTTTCTGCAGACAAAAGCATACTGGTCAAAGCTAATGCAAGAGTGCCTTTGTTAATGTTATGGTGGAATCATGGAATTATTTGTTTCACATAGCTGTCTGCATTCATTGTGTATAATTTATGCAGACAAAAACGTAACAGAGCAATTACTTTACTCACAATTAAAAAAATGACACCCAACGTTTTGACCTCAAGATCAATGTCATCATCAGGAAAACACACACACACACACACACATGAACAAGACATATGCTACATGACACTACACAAAAGTAAGATAAATCTAATTACATTGTTAATCATTTACACTAGCCTGACAGCTGGTGAAAAAAAAAATTATATGTAATAAATATAATAATATACAGATTATAAAAAAAATTTACAGTGGAACTACATCAAATATATCTTTACAGTCCTAAAGTTTTCTTGTGTTGAGTTTCTGCCATCATGTTCTGGATGCTATAAAATGCAGATGGATCTTCCCGATTCTTGGAAATGCTAATCCATCACTAATCAATTTTATCATCTGAATATTATTATATATATTTTTTATTGTATTTAATTATCATCATCATCAAATTCCTGCTATGTACCATCAAGGGGTGTACAGGATATGATAGTACTACATAAAAAATTTCTCAGATGCATAAGTTAAAACTGGTTTGAACACTGTCTTGTATACAGCTAATTTAGTGTTCCAACTAATTTCTCTCTTATTCCATATGAATTTATTCAATTGACGTCCTACCATACCAGCTTTATTGATTCTGTTGTCTATTTCCATATTTAATTTACCATCTTCACTAAAAATCATGCCTAAGTAGGTGAAATGTTTACTTGTTCCACAGATTCTCTGTTTGCAACACAGTTCACACTTTCAACGATTCTGCCTATTTTCATTGTCTTTGTATTGCTGACCTTCATACCATATCTATTACAACACTTATTCAAATTACTCAGAGAATCCTGCACACTTGTAGCGGTTTTATTGAAAGTATAACATCGTCCACATAAAGCAAAGAGCTGACATTAACATCTCCAATTTTGATATCATGTTTAATACCACTTTCCTTCATTATGTGATCCATATAGGTAATGAATAACAGTGGGGATAATGTACATCCTTGTCTTACACCAGATTTAACATTAAACCATCTTCCTGTGCTTCCTTCAATTCTAACTGCTGATTTACAACTCAAATAAAGACTAGGTATTGCTTGATATAACCCCCCATTGACACCATATAAAAGCGTATTGAATAGCTTTTCTCTTGGCACCTTGTCATATGCCTTTTCCAGATCGACAAAACTTAAATACTTTGTTATATTCCCATGCTTTCTCAACTATTTGTCATAAAGTAAAGATCTGATCCTGACAGCCTATATTTGGCCTGAATCCAGCTTGTTCTTCCACAATTCTTCTCAACTGTTTCTCAAGTATACTTGCATACATCTACCAGGAACATGCAGTAGGGAAATACCTCTGTAATTCTCACATTCAGTTTTATTTCCTTTTTTATATATGGGTACTATGAGAACTCTACTCCAATCATCGGGAATTGGTCCCTCTGTCCAGGCCTTCTGAACTATGCAGTGCAGCCACTGTAAGACATTTATACCACCATACTTCAGCATTTCTGGCTGAATATCATCTATTCCTGCTACCTTTCCACATTTCAGGTCTTTGATGGCTTTTTCTACTTCAAGTATGGATATGTATTCCTGACTGTATGCCTGTTAAGTGTTTTTTACCACTGTGCTATCACTGCTTGTTTCATTCAGCAATTTCTCGAAGTAATTACTCCATACTTCAAAGATATCTTTTTCTCCTGTTTTTATGTCACCTTTATCATCTCTAACTCCTTTTACAGCACTCTTCCTCCATTTCTGAGCTTCTTCAACAACCTCCAGAATATCTTAATACCTTCTTGATATTTATTTTCAATGTTCTTGCCAAAGTCCTCCCATGACTTTGGTTTAGCTAGTTTTACACAATGCTTAGCTTTCTTACATTTTGTCTCTGTATTCTCTAAGAGCACAATCTGACTTATTTGCCAGGAACATTTGACATGCTTTCTTTTCCTTCACTGCCTCTTTAACTTCCTGTGTTCACCATGGACTTCTGATTTTTCTATCCTTGCAGACAACTTCACCACATGCCTCTTTAGCTGAATCAATCAGTGTTTTCTTCAGGGCTTGCCACTGAATCTCCAAGGTTTGGTTCTTTTTCTCAAACTCTTTCATTTTTTTTCAATAATCTTTGTGTATTTTAGTCTACAGTTCACATCTGAGAGAGCTGCTCAACTTTTATTCGCTTTAAAACTTTCTTACATGTCATTCTTTTCATTATGAAATTCAATTTTATCCTGCTCAAGACTAAATAGTGATCGCTTCCAAATTCAAATCCTCTGTACACTCTGGTGTCCTGCACTAGGGAGAAAATATCACTATGAACAATAACATAGTCAATGAGACTTTTCTTATTCCTTGTCTCTTCTCTCCATGTGAATTTGTGCACATTTTTATGTTGGAACATAGTGTTAGTAATAACCAGTCCATGTCATGAGCAGAAATTCAACAGGTATTTGCCATTATTATTAGCTTTGCTCTTTTCTCCAAATTTTCCCAAAATATTTTTGTATGTCTGACAATCATTTTCTATTCTGCTATTTAGATCCCCAACAAGGAACAATGTTTCCTTTTTCATTGTGTCAGTTTCTTTTTCTAAATCCTCAAAAAATTCCTCCACTTCTACCTTAGTAGAACCTTCTGTGGGACCATAGGCACAAATAAGTCTCATTGTCCAGTTCCCCATTCTCATATTTGCCCACATTACTCTACTTGAGACTGATTGCCATTCAAGAATATTAGCCTCGTATTTAGTGTTGAATACAATGGCTACTCCTTCTTTTCCGTGATTGTCATTGTCTGAATATAACATTTTGTATTTATTGCTCAGAAAGATCTCACCAGTTTTTGTCCTTTTTGTTTCAGTCACCCCTATTATGTTGATCTGGTACTTATCTAATTCCTGAGCTAGCACCATTTCTTTGCCGTTCAGGCTTCTTATGTTGATAGTACCGATCTTTAACTCTGATATTATTGAGTTGGGGTGTTTTTTCAGAGTTGTTCCAGTAGCTGACTTTTCGCTGTTCACCCTGGTTCCCTGGTGAAAACAACGGGTCCTTGTTTAACCGGGCGACGCCCCAGCCGGCTTGAAATTTTGTCATGTTGTACCATCATTTTGTATTTTGGTTTAAGCCAATAAGAATAAAATTTGGTTGGCTAAATCCAAATTGCCAGCCCATCCTCGTTCATCCAGCCCATCGAGGTAGATACCCAACTGGATGCACCACGAGAAGTTGAGGATTGGACATTAGGTCAGAATCCCTGGTCGGTTCTCTGCATTCCTTTAAAGGCTATGTGGAGGTCTCCTCTCAGTTATACAGCTTTGACCCTTAAGCACCTCTGTTTAAGGATTGGATAAATAAAGGTTCGTACATTTGAAGGTCGGATAGCAATTCAGTCACCAATTTCTTCCCAAATTTAATTAATTATTTAATTATTAAATATATATTTAATTATTTTATTTTAATTTTTTTTTTTCACCAGAGATCAGACTAGTGTAAATGATTAATACAGCAGATTTATCTTACTTTTGTATAGTCATGCTTTGTGTCTTGTTCATATGTTCATTTTCCTGATGATGATCTTGCTACAGAGTTTCAAAACATCTGGTGTTTTTTGTCTCCATAAATTCTACACAATGAATGTGTTCACCATGTAACCTTGAAAGAAAGAAAGGACATATCTGTTTGGTTTATGCCACTTCACGTACTTCTTTTCAGGTCTTTACAATTCATATCTTTATTTTATGAAAATGATGTTATATGCTTAAATAAATCTGGTAAGTTTTCAGGAACTTACTAAATTGAATAACTGCAGTAACAAATCTGACAGGAAAATTGGCAATTAAAAAAAAGTTAATGTCTTTTTTTATTCCTGCCTATGACAATAGGTAGATAGCAGAGTGAACTTGAAAACAGATAACAGAATATGCAAAGAAAGTATAGTAGGGTGCCAACTGAATGAATTTATATCGAATAAAAGAGAAATTTGCTGAAAAACTAAACTAACATAATGAATTGACTATATGTGTAAAATGACATAAGAAAAAATAAAGCATTTAATATAAAATCACATATTTTGTGATGAGTATCTCATTACAGCTTCAAAGTGAACATACAACTAGTGAACCATTATATCGGTAAAGCAAGAATGGCAAAATGCAGTATGATACTAATAGGTATGATACCATACCATATCTTTATGTTCCTGAAGATGGCAACATGACGTTGCCGAAATATAGAAGTTATTCATTAAAGTTACCTTTAATTAATATACTTTATATGCGTTGTTAATTCCGTAAACTAATTACCAGTTATGTAGGACCAACGTATAAGCCTTGCTACTAGAAAAAGAAAGATACTATTAGGAAACTAAGGAACAACTAAAACACAGCCAAAAAGTAATGGGATGCACAGGTCTGTTATACAAAAGTCATCATCATCATCAATCATCATCATCAAATTCCTGCCATGTACCCTCAAAGGGTGTACAGGATATGACAGTACTACATGAAAAAATTACATCATTACTAACTTCCTATCTACAATTTTCCTCCAAATCAGTCTGTTACTTGTCAAGACTCCAACATTATCAGATCTTATATTTCTATCGTCTAAGGCACTTTTTACCGTATCAATCCACCTACATCTTGGTCTTCCTCTGGGTCGTTTTCCTCCAACCTGGCAGAGAACACTTGTTTTGCTAATCTTTCCTCTCCCATTCTGTTTAAGTGACCATACCACCTGAGATTAGCTCTGCTAACGCATTCCTGGATGCTGACAATGTCAAGTTCTTTCCTAATATCCTCATTTTTAATATGATATTGCCATTGATGCCATCTGTTCACGCCTCTAATCTTTCTCAGGACTCTCATATCTGCGGTCTCTAGTCTTTGGTCTAGTGTTTTACTTCTGACCCAGCTCTCAGATCCATAAGTTAAAATTGGTTTGAACACAGTCTTGTATACAGCTAATTTAGTGTTCCGACTAATTTCTTTCTTATTCCATATGAATTTATTCAATTGACTTCCCACGATACCAGCTTTGCTGATTCTGTTGTCTATTTCTATATTTAGTTTACCATCTTCAGTAAAAATTGTGCCTAAGTAGCTGAAATGTTTTACTTGTTCCACAGGTTCTCCATTCACAACACAGTTGACATTTTCAATGATTCTGTCTATTTTCATTGTCTTTGTCTTTTTATTGCTGACCTTCATACCATATCTATTACAACAGCTATTCAATTTAGTCAGAGAATCTTGCAGACTTGTAGCGGATTTATTTAGAAGTATAACATCATCCGCATAAAGCAAAGAGCTGACATTAACATCTCCAATTTTGATATCAGGTTTAATACCACATTCCTTCATAATGTGATCCATATAGATAATGAATAACAGAGGGGATAATGTACATCCTTGTCTCACACCAGATTTAACATTAAACCATCTTCCTGTACTTCCTTCAATTCTAACTGCTGACTCACAACTCAAATAAAGACTAAGTATTGCTTGATATAATGCCCCATTGACACCATATAACTGCAGCGTATTGAATAGCTTCTCTCTTGGCACCTTGTCATATGCCTTTTCCAAATCGACAAAACTTAAATACAGATCTTTGTTATATTCCCATGCTTTCTCGACTATTTGTCGTAAAGTGAAGATCTGATCCTGACAGCCTCTATTTGGCCTGAATCCAGCTTGTTCTTCACCAAGCTTTTCTTCCACAATTCTTCTCAACCGTTTCTCAAGTATACTTGCATAGATCTTGCCAGGAACACTCAGTAGGGAAATACCTCTGTAATTCTCACATTCAGTTTTATTTCCCATTTTATGTATATAGGTACTATGAGAGCTCTACTCCAATCATCGGGAATTCGTCCCTCTGTCCAGGCTTTCTGAACTATGCAGTGCAGCCACTGTAAGACTCTTATACCACCATACTTCAGCATTTCTGGTCGAATATCATCTACTCCTGCTGCCTTTCCACATTTCAAGCCTTTGATGGCTTTTTCTACTTCAAGTATGGATATGTATTCCTGACTGCATGCCTGGTCAGTGTTTTTTATCACTGTGCTGTCATCACTGCTTGTTTCATTTAGCAGTTTTTCAAAGTAATTACTCCATACTTCAAGGATATCTTTTTCTCCTGTTTTCATTTCACCTTTATCATCTCTAATTCCTTTTACAGCACTCTTTCCTCCATTCCTAAGCTTCTTCAACAACCTCCAGAATATTTTGCCACCTTCTTGATATTTATTTTCTATATTCTTGCCAAAGTCCTCCCATGACTTTTGTTTAGCTAGTTTTACACACTGTTTAGCTTTCTTACATTTGTCTCTGTATTCTGTAAGAGTAAAAGCTGACTTATTTGCCAGGAACTTTTGATATGCTTTCTTCTTTTCCTTCACTGCCTCTTTAACTTCCTGTGTCCACCAGGGAGTTCTGATTTTTTTATCTTTGCACACAACTTCACCACATGCCTCTCTGGCAGAATCAATCAATGTTTCCTTCAGAGTTTGCCACTGAATCTCCAAGGTTTGATTCCTGTTCTCAAACTCTTTCATTTTCTTTTCAATAATATTTCTGTATTTTAGTCTACAGTTTACATCTGAGAGCTGCTCAACTTTTATTCGCTTTAAAACTTTCTTACATGTTATTCTTTTCAATATGAAATTCAATTTTATCCTGCTCAAGACTAAATAGTGATCACTTCCAATTTCAAATCCTCTGTACACTCTGGTGTCCTGCACCAGGGAGAAAACATCACTATCAACAATAACATAGTCTATGAGACTTTTCTTATTCCTAGCCTTTTCTGTCCATGTGAATTTGTGCACATTTTTATGTTGGAACATGGTGTTAGTAATAACCAGTCCATGTCCTGAGCAGAAATCCAACAGATATTTGCCATTATTATTAGCTTTGCTCTTTTCTCCAAATTTTCCCAAAATATTTTTGTATATCTCACAATCATTTCCTACTCTACTATTTAGATCCCCAACAAGGACCAACTTTTCCTTTTTCATTGTGTCAGTTGCTTTTTCTAAAGCCTCAAAAAATTCCTCCACTTCTACCTTAGTAGAACCTTCTGTGGGACCATGTTATACAAAAGTGTATACAGTAATCCTTTCTCACCTCTGAAAGGTTATTTGCAAACCTATGACACACTATTACTGGAGGTAGGCCAAGGATTTTTTTTTCCCCACATTTTTATCAATTTCATATATTTTTTGGATTTTTTCATTTATTTTTTTTTTACATAGTTCAGAGACCCTTCTCTACAGACTAAACCAACTTTTTCAAGCCACATCAGGCCTCTGATAAGAAGGATAGTCTCACACCAGGCTGTGAAATTCATCTCCCACCTATGGGGAAGATTAACTGACCTAATTAAAGGATTGGATAAATAAAGATTCGTACATTTGAAGGTCAGATAGCAATTCAGTTACCAGTTCCTTCCCAAATTTTGAAATATTTAATTTAGTGTTCAAATTAAGGTGATTACTAAAAGCTTTATGGTTGAAAATTCTCTCAACTTTGTAGAAGCTGAACATGAATAACTTTTGTTTTGAAGGATATTGTGGCCTGTGGAAACTACATGTTCTGCAAGATGAGATTTCTAGTTATAACAAAAAAAGATGTAATTCAATGTTCAGGTCATCAGGATGTTTACAGTATGCATGACAAGTCTCATTGAAATAGAAAAGTTTGAAGGAATAAAGGAGTCTGATAAACTAAAGGTATTCTAAGAGGAAATGATCTTTGAAGGGAAAAAGAGGTCTTGTTCACAGGCTTGTAGGTGCTGTCCAGAAAAAGTTTTCTTTCTTTTTTTTTTTAAATACTTTATTTTTCCTTACAAAATTTTAGTTGTACACGTAATGAACAGTCTATTCACTATGACTATTTAAGAAGATATGACTGTTAATTGTGCTAATTTCAATGAACAAACTAAACTGGCAGCATACAAGACTGTTCAAAAGTTTGAGTTAGAAATAAAACACTTGATCAAAAACAAGAGACCATAAATATCAGAATATGAAGAACATTAGAAGTGAACTGGATATTGTTAGCATTTATGAAGATGTGAACTTGGTCACTTGAATAGGACAGGAGGGGAGTAAAGAAACTATAACAAGTATTTGATTCCAGGATGGCAAGAAAATTGGATAAATAAGGTTTGATGCAGTAAATCGTGTCTTACAAATGCAAGATCTGCCAACAGAGGAGAATTAATTTGGAAGAAAATTTTTAAAAAAAAAGTAATAATATAATGTAACTTGAATTATGCAGTACTATCAAAGAATTCTAAACATTCCTAGAATGTGCATATCAGAAATTGGTGATGACACTTACTTTACCTGTTGATAGTAGGATAAGAAACAAGATATATAAGTGTCTTGTTTTGTTTCTTTTTCTCATTTTTGGTTTCAATCGTTTCTGATGTTATAAATTTGAGAATGAAGTATTCATACTTAAATAGTGAAAAACTGAATGTTCTCAACCTATCACAAAGCCAAACATGAATATCTATTATTTTGGCAAGCAATAAGTGCACTTATAATTGGAATGTGGATGCCAGGGTTACACTAAATGCCATACTAGCATTCCAGCAAGCTTCAAACTGTGGGAAGGAGATTTGACTGTTGTAAGCAAGTCAAAGTTCTGAATTCAGAACTGTCTTGTCAAAGTAGGCTAATACAGCACATGCACATCATAAGGATTTCATTTTCATGATGTCCATAGGTCACAGGTTGGTACGGTGGAAGGATGCTGGATTGTAGCGATGGTGAAGAAAATAGGAAAATAAAAATGACTTAGGAGAAGAAGAGCTAAGACTACCCCCCCCCCCCCCGACAAAAAAAAATTGCATATACACACATAAAGTGCTAACACAAAGTCACCAACCTCGACTACTCGTGGTACACCCTGTTCTAAAAGTACAAATGAAGCACAGGTGAGTGAGTATGGGCAGTATGACCCTAACAGAGCAATTGATGCTAGAACTGCCTGTCCAGAGGCATTAAGTAGCAATCAGTGTCTCTGGGGTGGAGAAATTGGTTGGGGCTCATATGCAGAGATGGGTTGACAGTGGCGTGAGTTTAGTGGGAAAGAGTCAAGGTTTGGGCAACATGCTGATATTCTGTGGTAATGTTGCTCATTGGGTTGGACAGTGTGCATGGGGGGGGGGGGGGGTTGAATGCACTATGATACTTTTGAATTTTGCTGAAGTTTTTGGAGTGCAGTATGGGAGGATTCTTGCTTGGATTGTAGAGTATTGGTGTAGATAACAGGATGGCTGACTAACAGATATCAAAGGGTGGTGTATGGGAGATATGTGTGTGTGTGCGTCTGTATAATTTGAGTGGCTGGTGATGTGCAAGAGGGTCAATCCTTGGTCTACTGTTGTTCAATCTATGCACTGATGACATTGAGAGAGGAGGGGGGGGAGATATGACAGGTGACATGCAGCTATTTGCTGGTGGTCAGGAGTGTGGTTGGTGTGCAGTGCTTGTGGAATGATTTGGGTGGGTTGGAGTTGTGAGTATATAGGGTGAGTGTTGGTGGATGTGTATCACGCACTTTGGTATGATGAGCTATCTGGTGTCATATTGGGTTTTGGCTAAAAGAAACTGCTCAAGCCAAGAATCTTGGAATTTCATTTGATAGAAAGTTGAAGTCCAAGAGCCATATAGCAAAGATTGCAAATAAAACTCAGCAGATAACTGCAATGCTGAAACAAACCTTGACATAAAAAGATAAGGAAGTCATTATGCCTCTTTACAAGACCTTGATAAGCCGTCACTTGAACTACCTTGTGCAGGTCTAGTCTCCATGGTGATTCTGATAGAGTGGAGAGAGAGAATGTTAAAAATCATATCAGGATAGTGGAATGCTGATTATCAAGACAAATTGATACTTAAAACTTCTGAAAGGGTCATACAGGATGCAGGTAGAATAAATTATCTTATGTATTTAGCATTATTTTAAAGAATTGTACTGGAAGTACAAGTTCATACATTAAAAATTCTCACTTTATGCAAAAATTATCAGTAATTCTTCCTCAAGATATTGAAGCCAGCCTATATGTTTGTTTTGTTTCACCATTTACAATATAAAAATAAAACATCCATATAAAAATAATCTGAAGGCAATACAGCTTGGCAATGGGCAGTCTGTTATCCACACCAGTGGCATTCTTTTCATGAAAGTTTATCTCAAAGCTTACTTTAAAGCTAGTTTCAATTTGGCGAAGATATACAGAAAATATTTTTATTATTTGAAAATACAGTATTTCAACTTAATTTTCTTCATTCTCTCTGAACTCGCATCACCAAAAACTAAATTTACCATAGAAATAGAAAATAGCAAGAGAATCTCTTTAGAGAGCTCCCATAAAAGATACCCATATAAGATACTGCATTAATTCTAAATCTTTATACCATTCAAATTTGGCATCATCAGTACTCTCTTAAGAAAGAGAGAGAGAGAGAGAATTTAATATCCTAGGAAAAGATAAAAAAGAAGAAAGAACTTGACTTATTCCACATATTATCATGGACAGTTATCCTCCAAACAATTTTTTTCACACTTAAAACTAATCATAAAATAAAATAAAAGTTATCATGGAATTGGAAAATACAAGATAAAAAACACAACAACAACAAACAAACAAAAAAAAAATACCCAGGAATATAGAATCTTTTTAAAATCAATTACAAACCTATCCATACAGGATTGTATCTTCATGCCCACTTGTTACACTACACTCAAATCTTGGGCATTATCGACACCCTTAAGAAGAAAGAATAACATCCTGGGGGGGGGGGGGAAGAATAACAGGAAGAAACAGCTATATTTAATATTCCATAACTTAACCTCAACAGCTATCCTAATATCTCACTTCATAAACATCTATAAACAAATAAATTGCTGAACTCAAAGAGATGTACAATACAGACTATATCCCATCCATGCTGGTAGATAACTCTTATGAGTCGATTACCAAAAGAACAAACATTAGAGTGGGTTATAAACCAATCTAAATAATTTGCAGTTTTCTGAAACATAATCCTTTCTAGAAGTAGCTGATATAAAATTTGTTTTGCGAACTACTTTATGTCAGTCATACTGGGAAAAATTTGAAATCAGAAAAAATTATCATCTTAACATTTCTCATAACACACCTCTTCCACTAATCACGGCAGAGTTTCCAGCCACTATGCCTTATTTAGAAGAAAATTTCTTATGGCGATACATGAAATACTTGAGAGACTCATTCACAGGGTTTCCTTACCAAAAACCAAAGATTAATTTTGTACAAAATTGATAGGTCTCTGTAATCAATCCTTAAATACTACAGATCTTATGCTAACAATCACCTGAAAGCATTAATAGGTAGCATATGATAAAGGTTCAGTTTTAAATATATCTCTCTCTTCTATATTTTTTAGTGTTAATGGTTTAGTTTTAAGCTGTTTTTTTTGCATTTGTTAATTTCTATTTTGATCCTGAAGAAGCTACCCAATTCTTCATGGTCTAAGTGAGAATGGGTAGTGAAACTTGTCAGTCATTAATTTTAATTCTTATTCATGTTATTAAAGTTCCAATTTTGACTCTATAAAAAACTTTGATTCAGACAGAGAGGCATGTGGTGAAGGAATTCAAAAAGCACAACTCCATGCTGGACTCAGAAAATAAAAGAGGCAAAGGAAAAAGCATACCAAAAGCTCCTAGAAAACAAGTTGGAAGATGTCAAAAAAGAATACACTGAAAAAATGTAACAGAGCTAAGCTATGTGTAAAAGTAGCTCAACAAAATTCATGGGAAGACTTTGGTAAGAATATGGAAGTTGATCTCAGGATGGTTGCAAAATGTTCTGAAGGCTATTGAAAATGGAGAAAAGAGTATTGAAAAAGGAATCAAAGATAATAAATGTGACATGAAAACTATGAAGATAAGGATATTCTAGATGTTTGGAGTAATTACTTTGAAAGACTGCTAAATAAAACAAGCAGTGACAGCATGGTGGCAGAAAACACTCAACAAGAATGCCACCTGGAATACATATCTGTCCTTGAAGGAGAAAAAGTTATCACAAACCTAAAATGAAAAAAGGTAGCCGGAATAGATGATATATATATATATATATATATATATATATATATCATTCGATGAATATATTCAAAAAATGCTAAAATATGGAGGTATAAAAGTTTTATATTGACCCACTGTCAGGTTTGCACAATTCAGAAGACCTGGTCAGAGGGTCAAATTCCAAATGATTGGAGTAGAGTGCTCAGGTAGTAGAGTGCTGGAGTAGAGTGCTATCTATGAAAAAAGGAAATAAAGCTGAATGTGGTATTTCCCCGATTTATGCAAAGTATTCTTGAGAAACTGCTAAGAACAACTGTGCAGGAGAAGCCTGGAGATGAGCAAGCTGGGTTCAGGCCAAACAAAGGGTTGTGAGGATAAGATTTTCACTTTAAGACAAATAGTTGAGAAATAATGAGAATATAACAAGGTTCTATATTTAAGTTTTGTTTTAGATCTGGAAAAGGGATATGACAAGGTGCCAAGAGGAAAGCTGTTCAAAATGCTTCAGTTATATAGTGTAAATGGGACATTATATCAAGCAATACATAGTCTCTATTTGAGTTGTAAATCAGCAGTCAGAAAGAATTGGAGGTACAGGAGGATGGTTTGATGTTAACTTAGATATGCAACAAGGGTGTACATTATCTCCACTGTTATTCATCATCTATATGGATCACATTATGAAAGAAAGTGGTATTAAACCTGATATCAAAATTGGAGATGTTAATCTCTGCTCTTTACTTTATGCAGATGATGTTATATTCCGAAATAAATACAATACATGTCTGCAGAATTCCCTGACTAAATTGAATAACTGCTGTAATAAATTTGGTATGAGAATCAGCATTAAAAAGACAAAGACAATGAAAATAGGCAGAAATATTGAAAACATAAACTGCATCCTGAATGGAGGGAGAACCTATAGAACAATTAAAATATTTCAGCTATTTAGGCACACATTTTAGTGAAGATGGCAAATAAAATTTGGAAATAGACAACAGAATTAGCAAAGCTAGTATGATAGGAAATCAATGAAATAAATTTATATGGAATCAGATCAGTCAAAACACTAAACTAGCTGTATACAAGACAGCATTCAAAACCAATTTTAACTTATGGATCTGAGAGCTGGGTTAGAAATAAAACTCTTGATCAAAGACCGGAGACCACAGATATGAGATTTCTGAGAATGATTAGGGCATTGAACAAATGGTATCAATGGTAATATCATGTTAAAAATGAGACTATTAGAAAAGAACTTGACATTGTTAGCATTCAGAAGTGTGTTAGCAGAGCTAATCTCAGGTGGTATGGCCACTTAAACAGAATGGGAGAGGAAAGATTAGCTAAGCAAGGGTTTTTGCAGGATGGCAAGAAAATGACCCAGAGGAAGGTCAAGATGTATATGGATTGATACAGTAAAAAATACCTTAGAAGACAGAAATAAAAGATCTAATAATATTGGAATGTTGGCAGATAACAGGCTAATCTGGAGGAAAATTGTGGATAGGAAATTAGTAATGATGTCCTTTTCATGTAGTAGAATCATAAGATCCTGTATATCCCCTGAGGCTATGTGTCAGGAATTGGATGATGACGAGAATCTACTCATTCTTCATTGTCTAAGTGAGAGTGGGTAGTGAAACTTGTCATTCATTAATTTTATTAATTATTTTCCATGATATTAAAAGTTCCAGTTTGTGAAAACTGGAAAACAGTTAAACAATGGATGCCACAGAAATGAGAATTCTGAGAATAAGGGAGATTAAACAGATAGCATTAAATGGCAAGATTATTAAAAATGAAGATATCAGAAAAGAGTATGACATGGTTGGAATTCAAGATTGTGTAAGTAGCACTAGTCTAAGGTAACATCATGGTCACTTCACTTGAACAGAATGGAGAAAATACAGATTAGCAAAAGAAGTGTATGATGCAGTTAGAATGCCTCAGAAAAACTAAAATATGAGGTGACAATACTGAAGATGTGATATATTAATTTAGAAGAAAATGTTACTAGGAAACTATTAATAATGTTACACTATTACAGTATCTTGTATGTTCCATGGTGTTCCAAGAATTCATGATACGAGTTTAATACAGCATTACTTTTATGAGTTTTGTCTATTTGTAAAAATATGCACTTCACTATGGTGTAAGGTTGACTAACTCTGACATGACAATAACAACTATAATGTCTATATAATTAAATTATTTTTAAAATTATATAAATACTAGAAAAAATACCTACAAATTTTGGTGGTTGCCTGCATCCTCTTGGTTCTATCTCTAGTGATTTACTGTACAAGTAATCATTGATTTCTTTGTCTGATCTTCCCTCCATTGGATTTAATGATTCAAGGAAATGCTAGAACAAAATAAATGGTATCTATAAGAGTTCTATTTTAGAAAATTCTGTTGAAAAGCAAAACAAATTTTTCAGTTTTTGTTTATTCGCTAGTTAACAAAATAAAAATATGGTTAATGTGAAAATCATCATCATCATCAAATTCCTGCCATGTACCCTCAAGGGGTGTACAGGATATGATAGTACTACATGAAAAATTTACATCATTACTAACTTCCTATCTACAATTTTCCTCCAAATCAGTCTGTTATTTGTCAAGACTCCAACATTATCAGATCTTATATTGAAAATTTGGATATTGGCATTATTTAAATTGGTGGAAGAGTTTTTTAAATACAAGTACAGACCAGTTTCTGATGCACATTCTGATGACAATGGTATCCCATATGGCAGCGTTTCTCAACCTTTCTAAGCCCAAGGACCAGTAAAATGCCTAAAACAATTCTACGGACCACTATGTATTTTTTTAAAAAACCTATGTGGGGATTCCAACATTTGGGAAAAACTTTGCCATTCATAACATAATAAATCTAAAACAATGTTTTTAATACATATGGAAACATAATTAAATTGGAAGTAAACGATTAAAAGTGTATCACCAGTGAACTAAGTTTTAATTTTTATTAAACAAATAAAATCATATGATATAATTATGTTACTACTTACTTTTAATGAGATGATTGAGCTTCTCGGCCCTTGCAAAGTTGCTGGATATCTGGCTCAATATTGGTCAGCTTCAGCCGAAGATCGGCACACACACTAAGATGATTTCTGTATTTTGTTTTTATTTGAAGGAGCGATGAAAATCCTTTCTCACAAAGATAGGTTGTAGAAAACTGCATGATGATTTCCAATGCTTATTCAAAAAATTCAGGAAATTCACTTCTCACTGAAGGTGAGATCCAGAATCGAGCTAAACCAAGATCATGGAATTGCATTTTAAGCCCACTGTCACTTGAAAGCCCAATTAACTGTTCTTTATTCGATAACAAAAGGTCATTCTCATGACTGTAAGCCTGAAATGGATCGCAAACCCACAGAAATTTTTTATAAAAGTTATTCAGAAAATGTTTCAAAATTCTGTTTCAGAGTTTTGAGGTGGTCACAAACATTTTCCAGAAACTCAGAATCAACAAAAAAATTGTTTTCCACTAAAAAGAATTCCAATATTGGAAAAGGTGCAAATTGTCTGTCTTTTACATAACTTATCCAAAACACCAGTTTTTTCGAGAATGCCTTTATTTTGTAGGCATCAAGAACAGTTGAAGAATTTCCCCTGAAGAGAGAGATTTAGTTCATTTAATTTCGAAAAAATGTCTTAGAGATAGGATAGTCTTGATAACATGCTTCGTCAAGAAGGAGTGATGCAAAATCAGAATTATGTTCATTTACAAATAATAAAACTTCGTACCTTAATTGAAATAACCTTGTTAGTACTTTGCCCTTGGAAAGTCAGCAAATTTCAGATTGAAGCAAAAGTTGTATATATTCACTGCCCATTTCATCTCAGAGTACTGAAAATAACCTGTTATTTAATGGTGGAGTCTTAATAAAATTAACTAGCATTACACCATTGTATAGCACAGTTTTAAATTCTAGTGGCATTCCTTTGGAGGCTAACGCTTCCCTATGTATGAAACAATGTACCCAATTCATATCTGGAGCTACTTCCTTGACCTTAGAAACAACCCCCACTATGCCTGCCTGTAAGGGCGCGAGTTCCATCCAAACAGATGCCCATATATTTTTCTCACTAGATCCCTTTGTGTATTATGTAATTATTGAGAGTGTAAAATATTTCTTCTTCAGTTGTTTGGAATGACAAAGTTCTACAAAACAGAATGTTGTCATCATGCGCATATCTTACGTAGCATATTAACTGTGCATCATTTATAACATCAGTAGTCTTGAAAGTTTTTGAAAGTTTATTTTCCACTTGGTTAGAGTATAATAAATTTAGTTTAATCCTTTATCCAAGTGTGAGCAAACAAAGTTTGCGCCTGAAAGTATCTTCAGGACTGGGTTAAGGTGGTACACACCAGGGCAACTCGTTGCAAAGGTGGAGCAAGCTACCAACATTCCTATCCTAGTATCTCCTATAATGCAAAACACATCTCCTTGCGGATATGTCTATTGTTATGCATTAAGGGAAGGGCCACTACCCAGACCGGTTTCGACCTTTATTGAGGTCTCTTCAGTGGGAGCCAGGCCCAAGTCGAGATATCAGGCAGAAGCATTAGCAGGTCATCTCCACCTATAGGAATTGCCAATTGGTGTGCCACCCTTTTTTAATAAATTACTCTGGATTTAGAGAAAGATGTTGAAAGTTTATTTTCCACTTGGTTAGAGTATAATAAATTTAGTTTAATCCTTTATCCAAGTGTGAGCAAACAAAGTTTGCGCCTGAAAGTATCTTCAGGACTGGGTTAAGGTGGTACACACCAGGGCAACTCGTTGCAAAGGTGGAGCAAGCTACCAACATTCCTATCCTAGTATCTCCTATAATGCAAAACACATCTCCTTGCGGATATGTCTATTGTTATGCATTAAGGGAAGGGCCACTACCCAGACCGGTTTCGACCTTTATTGAGGTCTCTTCAGTGGGAGCCAGGCCCAAGTCGAGATATCAGGCAGAAGCATTAGCAGGTCATCTCCACCTATAGGAATTGCCAATTGGTGTGCCACCCTTTTTTAATAAATTACTCTGGATTTAGAGAAAGATGTTGAAAGTTTATTTTCCACTTGGTTAGAGTATAATAAATTTAGTTTAATCCTTTATCCAAGTGTGAGCAAACAAAGTTTGCGCCTGAAAGTATCTTCAGGACTGGGTTAAGGTGGTACCACCTTAACCCAGTCCTGAAGATACTTTCAGGCGCAAACTTTGTTTGCTCACACTTGGATAAAGGATTAAACTAAATTTATTATCAGTAGTCTTGTCTATTTGTAACAGATAAGGATTCTTATTAACTCATACGATTAACTGAGATTCTGCCTCACCTGCCATATCATTAATTCTGTGACCAACAATGTCATTTTCACAATGTCAAAATCAACATCTTTTAGTATCTTGTTGCCAAACATAGTTTTTACCACATTTTTTATCTGGAAGTAGTAAATTTTCCTCGAGAGAATGAGGTTTCCCTTATGTTTTCGTTATGAGCAAACTTAAGAGATAAGATGCTTCCAGTGCCTTGTATTAATTGAACCCAAAACTATATCTTTCCCATGATTTAATATCCCTAAGTTTCGCTGAAAAAAATTCAGCGACACTTTCCTTGGCTTATTTTTCACATCACAATGTTTAGTTTCTAAATGTCAGAGTTTCGCAGGTTTCACGTACTCGTTCAACAACACTTCATAGCACAAAACACATTGCGGTTTCTGTTCACACCAAGTAAACCCGAATTCGAAATATGAACTGTTATATTTCCTACAGTAATTTTTCTTTGAACTGCTTGTTTCTTCTACTTTAATAGTATCAGATTTACTCGCCGTTACAACATGTGTATCACAATTAGGATTAGCATCACCTGTTTCATTTGCTTTGCTTTTCAAAGTCCTAGTTCTAAGCCACTTTTCAATTATTAAAAAACGTTTCTGAAAAATATATAAATACTGGGGTTAGCTCACGACACACTTTGTCCAAGTATCACTAGCGCTTCTGAAGATATATTGAGCCCTGGTTGAAGGAGGAAAACCCTCAATAATAAAAATCAATAAACAACAAACAATTGGTTGAAATGTGGATATCAACAGCAAAGGAAGGCAGAAGCAACAAAACAATATTGTTGTTCTCTTCACCCCTCTTTTATTACTCATCATTCTGCTGCTATTTGTTGGTTTTTTTAAGTATCCATTTTATTTCAATAATTTTTACTTATTTAATTTTAATTTGTTTTGTTTGCATAATTAAAAAATATATTTATTTATTTAAGTATGTCTGCAGACCACAGGTTGAGAAACATTGCCATATGGTATTTTTGTTTTCATGAACAATTAAGTATGGCAATATTTAAGGAGTTAGGGATTCTGCCTTGTCCTGTTTCATTCCCTCTTTGTTTGAATCATCTGAAATATACAAACAGTACATATGTCTGGCAATCTCCCAGGTCAAGACTACATAATCACTTCCTCCAATCAGAGGCAGTGGAACTGGATTGGTTGTTAAGTTCTCTGATGCTATGACCAGATCCAATCTTGAACCTCATGTTCGTTCCCTCTCCTCCATTACATGTTGTCTCAGGTAGTTATCTCTATGTTAGAAGTTTTTTCACTTGGTTAGACTATAAATTATATATTTAGTTTAATCCTTTATCCAAGTGTAAGCAAACCGAGTTTGCACCTGAATTATCTTCAGGACTGGGAAACTCCTGGTAAAGGTGGTATAAGTTCTCATCACTTGCCTTAGTATCTCCCCTAATGCAAAGCACATCTCCTTGTAGACATGTATAATGCTATGCATTAAGGGAAGGGTCGAAACCACTACCTAGACTGGTTTCGACCTTTATTGAGGTCTCATCAGTGGGAGCCAGACCCAGTGGTGGTGATACCAAGGTGAAAGTAATGGAGAAGTCATATTTACCTATACGAATTGCGAAAAGGTGTCACACCTTATTATTAAATTATTCTAGATTAAAGAAAGATGTTGGAAGTTTTTTCACTTGGTGAGATTATAAATTATATATTCAGTTTAATCCTTTATCCAAGTGTAAGCAAACCAAGTTTGCACCTGAAGTATCTTCAGGACTGGGACAACTCGTGGTAAAGGTGGTATTATAAGTGTATTAATGGATAGCATTATACATGTCTGCAAGGAGATGTGCTTTGCATTATGGGAGATACTAAGGCAAGTGATGAGAACTTATACCACCTTTACCATGAGTTGCCCCAGTCCTGAAGATACTTCAGGCGCAAACTTGGTTTGCTTACACTTGAATAAAGGATTAAAGTAAATATATAATTTATAGTCTAACCAAGTGAAAAAACTTCAACGTCTTTCTCTAACATCTTGGATAAATCAATGCACTAATCAGATCATACCAGCTCAAGATTGTTTACCATATAACTGTACATATTTCTACGAAAAATTCAAAAAGTTCGTCAAAAGACAGCTCACCAAATTACAATTAACCAGAAAGTAATTTACTAAATAAAGAACTCTCTGAAGGGGTAAAAAAAAAGGCAATTCATCAAAAAAAAAAAAAAAAAAAAAATTGCTGAAAAACAAATAACGGAAACACTTATCAAAAAATAATTTATTGAAATACTTATTTCTGATGGAATATGGTTTTAATACTCTGTTAAAATTACCTAACATTACTCAAGATGTAGACAAATACAATTAATTACTGATTTTAATAACTCTTTTATCCTATTTTAGAATATTTTTCGGTAATGTTTATGTACTACTTCATAGCAAACCTGGCGATTTATTTTTTAGTATCAGCAATATTTTAACTTACTGTTAGTCATTGTTAGAGAACAATGTGTTCTGTAAAAATCAGTATTTAATCAGCTATACTAGAAACTACTCTTCACCTATCACCCCCTCTAGATGTGTTCATGTTTTCTTTCTCTTGAAAAATATGTACGTTTGTCAAATTCAAATCTGTCCAGGATAGTAATGTATTTTATTTTGGATATCTTTGTGGATAAAGATAGAGGTATCACTTTTTCAGGAGAGCTATATGAAGGTTTTTGCCCCTCCCCCTTTTTTTCTTAGTAAAATAATGGAATCATTATTTTACTAAGAAAAAAATAATGGAATAATGGAATCATTTTAAATCTAATCCTAAATGCCACTATGACAGGACCAGTTCTGTTGTCTGTTACAATTCTGATTTTTTCACAAAACTTTAATATTACTAACAATTTTAAACATTTTAATAAATTCATGTGATAATCTATTAAGTTTATTGTTATCATGATCTAAACAATATTCTGAAGATACCATAATTACTAAAATAACCCAGTGGCATAAAAATCAACGTTATTCAAATTTAGCATTTATTCTTAAATACAATTAAGTCTTATATGGCAACGTAAGATGTGGTTGTTGAGGTTAAAGTTTATAGCTATTTTGGTAGTGAAATAATGAAACCCATGATCTTTTCATTGGTTAATGGTATATCAGTCCAACAAGTAATTCCTTTACTTGTTGTGTAAAGGAATATGGAGAAAGAAAAATTTTACTTACCCTGATGTCTGGTTGTATAGTAAGACAGTACGGTTGATTCTGGTACTGCTGTATTTCTCCTGTTATTTCAGCGACTTTTCGTCTTTTACTAAAATTAATTAAACCTACTGAATTCGGTAAAAAATCTGGATTTCCTTCTTCAGTATGAAGAATATTGGTTAAGTACAGACCTTAAAATATACACAAAAATAAAAATTTACTTAAAAATTTGGTATACAATTTGACATTTTCTGTATACACTTAACCATTACACAACATATAAACACAGTAATTTCTATAAAGTTGTAGGTTTATAAAGAATGAAATTTATTTGATTTCCAAAGTAATAACAGAAAAAAGAAAAAAAAAAGTCAGATAACAGAAAAAAAACATTCAAATTAAGTAAATATAATAAAATAAAAAAATAGCAAAATATTCATATCTCTTGGGAAAGCAGTCTCAGGGAATCAACAGTTAATCATACTGCCATCCATCCTAGTATTTTAAGTTATATAGTAGGGGTGGCCAGAGTTTTTGCAGCAAGAGCCATAGTTACCTACCAAAAATTGTTAAAAGCCACAAATTTACTTTTTTTGGAACATTTTTAAGGGCAACATCAAGAGCTTCCTTAATATCAATGCCACGAGTACTACCTTTTAATGCTATTAAATCTAATAATTCTTCTCATGTCACTCCGTCCTCAAGAACGAAACGAATAAAAATTGCTAATTGTGGTTGGTCTGTAATGTAGTTGATTCTTTTGTATCTTTTTAAATTTTCTGACAAGGTAATATAAATATAACTACATTGCCGAACAGCAATGTAGTTAATTGAAAAATTAAATTAAAAACAATAGAAAATTAAGAAAAAGTATAAATATTTTTAATTTGTTAGTTGAGCCGCAATAAAACTTAAGAGCCACACGCGGCTCGCGAGCCACAGTTTGGCCACCGTGGTTATATGGTACTGACAAATAAGATAAAAGTGGAGAGAAAGCTACAAGATTTGTATAAGTTCTTAGAATGTGAATGCTTCATAACATCAGAAATAGAAACAAAAAGTGCCTTTAAACAGGGCTCAGCAGCAATAAATTGTAACATTCATTTTAATTATAAGAAAAGAGGCTTATCTGAGCCTTGAAAAGAACATAATGAGACTTAGTTGTGCTTATGGCTGCTATTTAGGTCTTTAACAAGAACTAGGTTTTTCTTTGTCAGCATCCATTTCAGAAGCAAAAGACATTTTCTGTTTTTCCCTACTGAAGATCCTGGTAGAGAAAATATAAAGGAATCTTTTGAGTCTTAAAGGGAATGTTGGCAGAAAAAAAAACTAGTTCTTGTTGTCGAGTCCATTGAAGAACTTCTAGATATGACCGTGCATCATCTGTAGAACTGCTTTGGCAATCTGTTGAACTTTGATTGAGTAGAGCTTTTTTTACTCTTGATTGACACTTGTGACATTATAATTAGGGATTATAGAATTTTTTTTTGTTTATGTGTCTATAATCCCTAATTTCTCTAGGGTTATTGTTAATTTTCTGTAGAGCATCAGCAATTGCTGGACAAGAATAAATATGGACAGGTGTTAGTTCAACTCCTAGACAGTTTCTGCATGTTTCATAGCTCCTATTACTGTCTTGCAAAAATCCAACCCCATGTCCGAGGCAATTGCCCATGTGCAAGGGGGAAGTGGCAAGAAGTAGGAGTTTGCTTTGTAGAGTGAGGCGCCAATACAGTAGAATGAAATTTATTTATTTTTTTTTTTACATATTTTTTTAAGAGTTGGATGGTTACATCAAACCCAGAAAACTTTCTAGTATCTTATCAAAGTTTTCTTTTGTTGAATCCTGCCACCACCACCACCACTTGGATTGTTACATCAAACCCTGCAGAGAACCCTGAAAATTGCTGGCTAATGCGGCTGTGGCACACCCAATTCCATGAAGAATTGGGTATGCCTGATCACAAATTAGTTCTTGTGAAAGACCTAAATGATATACAAAAATGTTCTGGTGTTATGAGGCTTAGGTGATAGAGTGAATAATATTCATTTGATAAAAATACTATATGAACACAACAAGATTTATAAATGAGGTATACAGAAAATTATTTTGATCTGAAGCTTACAGTTCATCGTTAGCATAACTGAAGATTAAAAAAAAAAGAGTCAAATATCAACAATGAATTTCAAACCACCTACTTCGATGCTCAACGGTCCCTGTCTGTCATTAAACACGGCCTACCTGACTGTAATTATGTTGTGGTTGGGCCTTCATGTTTCCACTTCACAATCATGTCACCAACTATTGACTTGGGCAACTTGAGGAGAGTTGAAATGTCTCTGACAGATTTCTTACTGATGTGGCAACCAATAACTAGTCCACATTTGAAGTCACTGAGCTCCCTTGACCTACCCATTCTGCTTGAGCTCCATGTCTCCTTTTACACTGGTAAGTGAGGTTATAGTGACATCTAGATGTCAGTTTATGAATTACAGAGTGGTATTCATATACTTTTGATCAGACAGTGTGTATATACAGTCATCCCTCAACTTACGTCGGGGTTCAATTCCATCCGGCAGGATGTAAGTCGATACATTAAATCAACAAGAGTTACAGGGGTTAGGGACTTCACCGTAATAAGTATACTGTCATCTTATTTTTTAAACCTTATAAAACTATACTGCATTACTGCTACTATAAAACCTGAGAATAATCACTCAAATCTTCCTCCACAATCACATCTTTATTATGTCCCCTATGTGAAGGATCAGGAGGCTGCAGCTCTTCTGGTGTAACCTTTGTTTTTTTTTGATGAAAATGTCCAATGTGCTTATAATACAGTAACAGCTGAGCTGGATAAAGGAAATGGGTTTACAGTGGGTTTACTGGACTTTGCAAAGGCCTTTGACAGGATACCAGATGGAATTCTAATCAGTAAACTGCAGCACATGGGGATGGCTATAAGGTTGGTGAGATGGACAGGATGGTAGCTGATGGAGAGATATCAGATAGAAGGTAGTTTATTTAGGAGTAGAGTCCAAAAGAAAGCCCTATGACTAGTGGTGTGCCACAGGGTTTTGTTCTTGGACCACTGTTATTTAATTTGTTCATTAATGATATAGGAAAGGATCTGAGAAGAACTGTTCAGTTATTTGCCAATGATGCAATGTTGGGTAGAGCAATAGTTAATAGAAATGGTGATATGACTTCTGCATTACTTCCACCTTAGCATCACCACCTCTGGGTCTGGCTCCCACTGACGAGACCTCAATAAAGGTCGAAACCGGTCTAGGTAGTGACCCTTCCCTTAATGCATAGCAGTATACATGTCTGCAAGGAGATGTGTTTTGCATTATGGGATACTAAGGCAAGTGATCAAAACTTATTCCACCTTTACCACAAGTTGCCCCAGTCCTGAAAATACTTCAGTCGCAAACTTTGTTTCCTTACACTTGGATAAGGGATTAAACCAAATATATAAGTGGTGACATGGCCAAGTGAAAAAACTTCCATCAACTATGTTATACCCTTCTTTACTAATGTTCCTGCTGGAGTGTTAGAACTTAAGATCGCTTTCCACCGTATTCACCGACTATTTGAACATTATCTCCAGTCTAATTATTTTCAGTGGAACATTACATTTTAAAGCAAAAATTTGGACTTGTAATGGGTAGACCACTCTCCTCCTTCAGCTGACATTTTCATGGAGAATTTTGAGGAGACTTTCATAATGGAAACGAGTCTAAAATCAGCAGTATGGTGGAGATACATGGATGATATCTTTATTATTTAGAAACATGGACTCCCAAAGCCTGAAACAATTTCTCCATTCCCTTAACTCTTAAAAGTCTACTATCAAATTTACATCAGAGCTTGTAAAAGATAGAAAACTCCCTTTCCTTGATGTTCTCATCACTAAAAAAGTTTGAAAGTGGTATTACACGTGAAGTACAGGTGGTCCCAGGGTTACGGATGACACGACTTACGGCATTACATACTTAAGAAT
Organism: Typopeltis vanoorti; assembly: GCF_054136105.1. NCBI lineage: Eukaryota > Metazoa > Arthropoda > Arachnida > Uropygi > Thelyphonidae > Typopeltis > Typopeltis vanoorti. The sequence goes on from NC_143558.1 coordinate 59,808,364, forward strand.
GGAATGGTAAACCCCCATAAGGATAATTAATAATTAAATTAATAATTTGGAACTAGCTTCAGCCACACATACAAACAAATCCGCATGATGTAAGCAGTTCGTTGGCACAGCATCACTTTTGTCTTAACTTTTTTTTATTCAATTTTGTGAGTCTGTGATTACCCATCAAAAACACTGATGATTCTTGGGAGGAGGTGAAGCAATCAACAATGAAAGGGGTGTGGAACAAACTGTGCCATCAATTCTGTGATGATTTTCATGGCTTCACAGAAGAAGAAGACACCACCAAAGCCAGTAAAGCTGTGGTGGATTGTGGCAATGCACTGCAATTGGAAATCAATGAAAATGATGTCATGACTACTAGTCCTATTGACAAGAATTAACAAATGAAGACTTTATGGAGATAGAGAAGCAGCTGATAGAAATACAAGAACATGAAGAATCAGAAGATCCAGAGCCAAGAAACTTTACAACAAAAGAATTAGCTGAATCGTTTTGTCTCATTGAAACAGGATTTGCTAAGTTTGAGGAGCTAGATCCTAACATTGAGTGGTTTACAAAGGATTACTGTGCAGTTAGTGAGAACATCAGCTGCTACAAGGTCATTGATGATGGAAAAAAAAAAAAGAAATAGGCTGTGCATACACCCTAAATACCTTTTTCAAGAAACCGAATTTAGTGGTAAGCTCCCCTGCTCCAGCAGCAGAATCAAATCCTGATTGTCCAGCATCATCTTCCGATTAATGTTAGCCTACCTTCTTGCCTCAAAAATGTCCCTTCAGTATACAATCTTTAATATTATGTTCTGAAATTTCTCCTATCTAAACTTTTTGTATCAGTTTGATTTTATGTTCTTTTTGTTTGAATTAAAAGAAAGAGCACAATAGTTTCTGTAACTTATTATTACAATACATGGGTGTTATTATTATTATGATTATTACAGTATTACACTTTATTATTATTGCCACATGAGTCATTATAGTATTGTTGTTATTATTATTATTATTACCGTATATGAGCTGTTCATCGGGAATCTGAGTTACATACAAATCCAACCTAAAAACATTCTCAGGAACGTATCTCGTCCATAACCTGAGGACTGTCTGTACATTGTAAACATATAAACATATGTTTATATGTTTAAAATAACATATGAGATGTTATTGTCATGCCTCATCCCTTCACTACCCTTCTCAAAAATTAGGCATAATCCACCACCCTAAAGAATAACGCAGATTCTATCATACAAGATGATTGACACGAGAAAGAACTCCAAACTCTGATTTTCTTCTTCCCAATAGCCATTTAAAGAAAACCGTTGACAGGATTTCATTTTTGAATCTTACCACTCCCAATAACCAGAATATCCATCACAACCATATACTGGAAGTCTATTGATTAAAACAGCATCTCTTTTCAAAGAACACATCAGAGTAACTGATGTTGTGATCTTTGAAACCATACTGATGTTTGCAGCCTCCTGAGGTCTCCTAAAGATAGCATACTTTTCTACCAATATCCAGGAGTATATAGAATTCCAAGTTGTGTGGTTTAGCCTATATAGGACAGACAAGCTGTGGATTTGAGACAAAAAAGAACATGTTGCAGATGACAACAATAAAAGAAAAGCAAGATCTGGTTTGGTCAACTATAGATGAGTGGAACTTTTAACAGTGCTTCATAAAAATAGAATTCCACGTCTCTGAAGGAATCAGTGATGGTCATCCATAACTAATTCCCTTTCTATAATTTATTTTGAATTCAAGTGAAAAAAAAAAATTTTCTAATCTGATCCAGAGTATTTTCATACTCTGGATTTTAATACACCATTTTAATACTCATATGGAAAACATGACTTCTGGATTGATTCAGCCTCAATACATTTCTGGGTCAACCTCCTCTGATGAGACCTTGAATCTAGTTTGGATAGCGACTCTTTCCACAATGCATAAGAAATATAAAGCTTGAAAAGGAGTGTGCTAAGCATTATGGGATATTGAGGTAAATCATGTCAGGGAGCTGTCAGGTCTAGTGAACGTGATGGCTAATTAATAGTAGATCTTCACAAAATTATTTATTCACCAAAAATGTTTTTTTTTTAGGAATTGCATATTGATTTTCAAATGATGATGTTAAAAATAAAATTGCACAATTCTGGTTCGTTGTTAGGTTGTAAACTTCTCCATGATTAATTTCCCAAATATTCCTTAGAATACCTGAAAAAAATATAATGAAAATATTAATAATCGAAAAAGTTCTTCACATTTTAAACTCCTTCATGACTTATGGGCCACCTTGTATTTAAACTTAACCTACAGACCAGTGGGTCTTAACCTTTTTAGTGATCGGCACCCCCTTGAATCTAAAAATAAGTTCTCGCACCCCCTTGAAAAATGTGTTTCTATTTCTTTATTTAGGAAATTACATCTATTGCAAGATAATTTATTTATTGAAAAATAAACATACATTTACATATACATACAATATTGTTTTATACATAAAACATTGTTTTTATGTGCAAAAGTGATGAAAATCCCATTTCACACAGGTAGGTGGTGGCAAATGGTAAAAGTGCTGCAATGCTGCTTTTGCCAGCTGTGGATAAGGTTCTAACTGTGTACACCAGACTTGTTCTAAGTCCAGGTTTTCAAATTCCATTTGAATACGTGCATTGGCTCGTATTTCAATAAGAACATCTTTTATTAAGCTGTCGTCCATTGAATCTGGGTCAAAATTTAGAAACTTCTCTCGCACCCCTGGAAATGCTTTCTTGCACCCCCCAGGTTAAGAACCACTGCTATAGACAAATAAGCATGACATTTCAAAACAAATCATACAAATTATTTTTTTTTTCATAAGCTTTGAAAAATGGGTTTTACTTGGCTATCACTGGCAGATAGCCAAGCTAAACCACAATATTTTTTTTGACTGGCCAATATTCGTTACATAGACATTAATACAGCAAGTTGCTAAACTGGTAATAGTAACTTGCACTATGCCTCTCAGTCATGTAACTTATTACTCAGCTTTATTAAGGATCACTGTTTAATAGAAAAATAAGGCCCATTAAGTATTGACATTAATTATTAAGGTGCATGTCCAACATGCTGAAAACATTTAAAAACAGCAACAGATAATAATTTGATTAAAACATTTTATTCACAGAACTTAAGTTACCAAAATCAGTGTCAGGAATCTTAATTTTACACAATTTACCAGATAGATGAATGCTTCAGATTTAAATAACTAAATAAAAGAATTTTACTTGTTATGCACCATATAAAACTGATTTTGTAAAAAAATATTAATAGAAGTCCAGATAAAAAAAGAAATAAAAACCAGATTACCACAAAATGGCACGCATGGTGGATTAATAGATCGCAATTTCTCCTGATATTTTTTAAAGTGATCAGAATTCAATTCTTTTGCCTCTTCAAGAGAACGTTTCAGGTTGTACTTGATAGCCTACAAAAGTGAACACTAATAGTTGTCACATATATTTCTGAATTAGTAATAATCAGGCATATAAAAATTATTCATTAAAAATAAACAACAAATTCTTTAACGAATGGTTTTTCAGGCTGATGTGCTTCATAACAGGGATTCTTAAGAAGTTCTTATATGACAATAAATTTGTATCTTTATTGACCCCCTATCCCTTTATTTCTGATAAGTTTAAGAAGCAGAATACTAATTGTATTAAATTTGAGGGTTGAAAAAAAAAAAAAAACTTGCAATTCCAATATCATCTACTAGTACTTCAAAGTGCAGAATTCTGAAAGGGATGAAACCCTTATTTTACTGGAAATAACTATTCCATGTGTGATGGAACACAGCAAATCAGCAAGTATGTGAGAAAAAAAGAGAATGAGGGACACATTCGTTAATTCTCAGCTCTGGTAGAGTTCCAAGGGAGTAGAAAGAGGGAAAATTATTCCTTTGCATAATGAAGGTTCTAAGACTACAGTAGCAAATTATAGACCAATCAGTATTTCAGGTGTGGTGGTAAAAGTATTAGAAAAATTGGTAAAAAAGAGAATTCAAGAATGGGTAGATAAAAATATGATACTGTATGAGGGTCAACATGGCTTCATGAAGGGGTCGGTCATACTTTAGTAATTTACTAACTTTTTATAACAGAGTAACAGCTGAGTTGGATAAAGGAAATGGCTACACAATGATTTTGCAAAGGCATTTGACAAAATACCACATGGAAAACTGTTTTGCAAATCAGAACAAATGGGGATGGATATGACACTGGTTATGTGGATAAGAGGTGGCTGCTGGAAGATATCAAAAAAAAAGTGGTATATGGAGGAGCAGAATCCAGGTGAAAGCAGGTGACTAGTGGTGTGCCACAAGGTTCAGCGGTAGGACCACTACTTTTTAATTTGGAGGAAATGATGTAGGAAATAACCTGAAATGAAATATTCAATTGTTTGCTGATGATGCAAAATTAGATAGAGTAATATAATACTTAATCAAGGTGATGTGGAGAGCTTGCAGGAAGATTTAAATCGGCCATCAATATGGGCAAAAGTTAATGGGTGTTAGTTTAATGTCGAGAAATGTAAAGTTATGCACTTTGGGATAAAGTTATGTCCCTCAAGCACCGGAATAAGAAAGAAAGGACGGAAGACACATGCAAGATAGGAAGAGACCCACGTGAGTCTATCTATTCAGTAATTGTTTGTGAATTAAGAAAGAATTCCCTATCGAACTGTTAAATTGTCTAGTTTAAGGAGATAGCATTTAGAGTGTTAACATTTCTCGTAAATGTGTGTAATTGCTAATGAGTGAAGCATGAGGGCGATTAATTTCCCTCGGAGAAAATATTGAGCTATTGAAATTTCTTTGATTAATTATATGTGTACTTATGATTGAATTTTATGATAGAGTATGTTCCTGCTATCATATCGTTGGAATGTTTGAAACTCAATGAGGTGGATTGTACAAATATAATTGCTTTGAGTGTGATTAAGTGTTTGAAAGGAATGAGATTCTGAGAGATATATTTGTATACATGTATGTTGTATTTTGATTGATGCTAAATTAGGAATGTCAAGCACACCTAACGAAATTCATGTTATGTGTATAACTTCCTGATAGTTGTAACATAAAGTATGCTTGTTAAAAGTCTAACTAAGTAAGTGCGAAAGAATATACTAGAAACCAAGTTGAGTGATTGAGAAAGACTAAGAATTACCTTTCATAAATGAATCTTGTGATTTCATGTGATATGAACAATTATTATACCAGAAATTAAACTTATTGTTATTGTTGATAAAAATAGTTGTCAAATTCAATTTTTTGCAATGCACTGATCCTAAAAACACTATTCGGACCTGATAGGGCAACCCCAATGGTTAGTGGCGATTTAAGATAAGAAGCGAGTAATTTTTGCCATGACTGCAAACCTTAGCTAAGATAGGACATAAGTAATTATTTGATCTACTAGGGTATGAAAGCTTTTTTTTTGCCTATCGAACAAATAAATATCTGGAGATCCCAGGCATGAGAAAAAATACTTAAGGTAGAATAAGAAATGAAATACAAAAATATTAAGATAATGAAATATTGTTGATAAGATAGAAGATATATATAACTATAAGAGAAAAACTCCCATTTACAATGGCACAGCCAACAGGATAAGATCCAAGATTAGATAAAGAGGATAGGATCAGTATTGCAAAAGATCACAACAAAGTGCATTAACAAGTGTATATATACTCAGTAATTTAGAGATACTTTTGAAATTATATATATATATATATATATATATATATATATATATATATATATATATATATATATATATATATATATACAGGGTGTTCGGGATAAATTTGACAGTTTCGTAAGGAAAAAGAAAATCTTCTTTGTATCTATTAAATTTAATGAATTGACAAAAAAACATTACAGGCAGAGTTAATTACAATACTATCAACAAGATTTACTCAAAATAACCACCATTAGCATCGATCACAGCTTCAATTCTGCCTCGGAACCTCGAACAAGCTGATGCTACAGTCTCCCTGGGAAGGGCCGCAAAAACTGTTTTAATTTTATCCATTAACTGGGCTTTTGTATTACTGGAAGTGCGATTGGTGTCTTTTTCAACTGCGCCCCATACAAAATAATCCATGGGGTTAAGGTCTGGGGAGTTTGGAGGCCAAACATTTGGACTGGTGAAGTCGTAGAAATTTTCAGACAACCATTTTTGACTTTTCCCAGAGGTGTGGCAAGGGGCCGAATCCTGCTGCCATACATACGGCCTACCATTGGCTACCCTTGTTATCCAGGGCTTGACTACAGTTAGCAACTCCACGAACAAAGCCCGAATTCCAATGCCAGGGTTCTTCAACACCTGTTCCTGCAGATTTGTGAGGAATTCTGCTGTACGAACGCAATCAGATCGTCTGCTAGGGATCTTTCTTCTTGCTACATCCTCGTAGTCACCATTGCAAGTCTCTAGTTCATGCCTGATTGTTTTTACTGTATTCAGGGAGCATTGGGCAGCAGTCGTAATATCCTTATTTTGATGGCGGGCACGAATCATCATGATACAAGTTATTCTCTTCCATGATTCAGGTGGGTTCCAGCTATCCATCCTTTCTGACATCTTGTATATGAATGAAGAAGGGTCCAAACTTTTAAATTAAGAGAAGTGTGTGTTAATACATGTAACTTACGGAAAAATATAATTAATTATAAATATGTCAAATTTATCCCGAACACCCTGTATATATATATAACTGGCAAAAACATTTTTCAAAAATGAATGTGGATAATTTGAAGAAGAATAACTCAGAAGCCACTAACACATTGGATGATAAATTAATTATCACCCAATAAATTAATTGGGTGACAATTAATCCCCAACTCATCATTCCACAATTCTCAGGGGAAGACCACGATCATGTACTCTCATTTTTTAAATTTGTAGAAGAAGTTAGGAACTTAGGAAATTGGTTGGATTTCCAACTTCTGTTCGTTGCGAGGAACAAATTAATTGGAAGGGCTAAAAACTACTTATACTCTTCTCCAATACTGAGAGATAATTTAGAGTATAACAAGTTCAAAGAAACTCTAAAATCCAAGTTCTCCAAGGTCAGAAGTGTAGGTCCGAACCTATGGAGGTTGCAAAGATGCACTCAAGAAAAAAAGGAGTCCATAACAGATTACTATAATAGATTGCTAACTTTGGCAAGCAGCCTTAGCATATCTGCTAAAGACAGGAGCCATCTAGACTGGGCAATATTTAACCAATTTAGACTGAGGGTAAGGGAGGAATTCCGTGATATGGCACATAAAAAGAAATTAAACAATTTAGATGAGAGTTTCCTTGCTGTAAAAGAAAAAGAAGAAAGAATGGGTGACTTTCGTGTGTCTAGAACCAGTCAAATCCACGTCATAAATAAGGAATCTAGCTCCAAGAAGGATGAACAGAAGGACAAAAACCCAGAAAATTCGAAAGGGAGAGCAAAAGAACAAATTGAAAAAACTGAAGACAAAAACGGAGTGTTGCCCATAAATAAAATTGAAGATGACAGAATCACCACCCCAAATATTGATATATCTTTGACAAGGGAAGAAGTACAATCAATGATAAAACAAGAAGTAGAAAGATTACATCAGTCCCTAATAGAAAGACTTGATTTAATTATTAAACAACTACATGAAGTAGTAACTAAAACAACCACAGAAAACCAGAGTCATGAACGAAGGGACAACAAGGGGGAAAGAAAGGGAGGAGCACCCCAATGCTACATCTGCAGCAAAATGGGACACATAGCTAGGAATTGCTTCCAAAATAGAGGAAGATTTTACCGGAGTAAACAATTTGAAACAAATACGCTGGGAGCTAGGTAACATCACACAAACTGGTCAAAAAAAATCCGAATCAATGCAATGAGCTAATGACCGTTATTCATGGAGAAATAAAGGGGGATACACTGGATCCCAAGTCTCAGCTATCACAGAATCCCTGTTCAAGAGACTAAAGTCTAGAATCGATAACGGAGTCATGAAACTTCGGAGGCCAATCAGACTGAATGGTATAGCAAATCCTACTATTTATGCTGATAGGAAATTAAAGATAAGCATGTGGTTGCCTGACTTTGATTTGAGTGTACTTCCTGAACTAATTATCCCAGAAACCTCCAGACGTAAGAATAGAGTAACACTGGGTACTGCCTTTCTAAAAAGAAATAGGTTTTCCTGTGATTTCAGTGCCCAGGAAGTTTCTCTGATGGGAGTGAAGCAGAAAAAGAAAAACATTCAGAGATTCCTAGCCGAAGGAATTCATAAACGTGTAGGAAAACACAACTACAACATCAGACAGAATAATCAAGATGTGAATGAAGAGAGGAAGAATAATTCCTCAGAGAGTAGAACCACCCAAAAGGGAGACCACCGTATGCTTGGCAAGGCCAAATCTCACTAAGACAAGAATGAAAATAAGTAATAAGGATAAGCAAACTCATGCTAGGGAAAACAGTGATGGTGAAATTGATAAACTGGGTGAATTGATAGCAGAAGCTAGCAGGAATAGCTCACATAAAACCAGAACCTATGTAAACAAGCTCAGGAAGTATAAAGAATTGATCCCTGGTAACTGGGTTCTGGTGAAGCAAAAATCAGTTCAAAGAAAAGGGGGCAAGTTCGGGAGAGGTGCGGTAGGCCCCCTATGAGATACTGGAAAAGCTGTCTCCGGCGAATTTCAGAATCCGAAACTTGAACCCGAATAAAATTGCAGTTGTACCACAAAAGGGATGACAGGCTTGTATGCTTGAGTGATTCTCTTGACGCCTTATTAGAGAAGAGGGATCTCAGCTGTCAGGGGGAAGAGAAGGGTAAGTGCACCCTGTCTTAATCGAAGGAGAGATGATGTGTGCACGTCCGAGGAAAAGATGCAGCATGATATTACCGGTTCGTGACCCAGGAGGCTCCCAAGGATGAGGAGGCTGAACAGTGCAAATCCCCTGGAGAAGGCAATACAGCAGTTTGCTCAGGGAACAAACAACATTTTCAGACGAGATACTTCTTGAGATCTTGGAGCACCGTATAAAATGGTATAGAGAATAATAAGAAAACTGAGTGGTACTCGCCCCAGAGAATTGATAAACCTCAACACAGAAGTGCAATGTATAAAAAAAATTTTTTTGCATCCATATTTAAATGCTCGAAAAAATTTTTTTCGTGAAAGGGTGGGCCTATGTAAAAATTCGATGTTGCCAAAATAAATTATCTAAAACATCAACTTTTTACAGTAGGAATTCACCTAAATTTTCATGTACAAATATATATTTTATTTCTCTATGTAAAACTATCTGTAAAAAGAACAAAATAAGCCCAAAGTGGAATTAACTCGCTCATTGTTTAAGAAGAGATGAAGTAGTATTGAAACCAAGAGCATTACCCAACATTAGGCATGTCTTTTGAAAGTTGTTTGCAAGTCCTATCGCAGGTGACCTTCAAGGTCAATATTGAAAGGGCATGGCGCGAATCAAAAGGAAAGGCCCATAGGCAGGATTAAGGAGATAAAGGGAGAAAGAAGATTGTTGGCGAATATTCAAGAAACATTATCCAGAGTTCTAAAAACTACTAGCAAGACTCACACGGGAACGTTAGGGGTCCCAAAATCTAAATCCAAGGTGCAGGAACACTGGTGATTAAAAGCTTTGGTTCTGAGATGAGAAGGCTTCCTTTTCTTCATCCAGCGTGATCCATCCACGAGAGACGGACATCGAGAGGTGCTGTAAGTTCTGGTGGGGAAGACAGAGAGACCCGTCCGCTGATAGTCGTTCCAGTTACAGCCGAAGATATCCGGAGGCAAGAAGTTAAGGAGAAATCTTGCCATATTGAGGTCGAGTAAGTGCATGACCCGACCTAGGCAGAAATTCTTTGCTGGGCAGATCCAGACACCAGAAAGCCTACCTTATATCCTGCCAGTTGCCATGACTATTCATCAGTGCCCTGTATCACTTTGAGGAGAATTCCAAAACATGGAATGGAAGAGAGAAACCTTTCTCAAGAGCTAGAATAAGAAAGAAAGGACGGAAGACACATGCAAGATAGGAAGAGACCCATGTGGGTGACTGAAACAAAAAAGACAAAAACTGGTGAGATCTTTCTAAGCAATAAATACAAAATGTTATATTCGGGCAATGACAATCAAGGAAAAGAAGGGGTAGCCATAGTATTCAACACTAAATACAAGGCTAATATTCTTGAATGGCAGGCAGTCTTAAGTTGAGTAATGTGCACAAATATTAGAATGGGGAACTGGACAATGAGACATATTTGTGTCTATGGTCCCACAGAAGGCTCTACTAAGATAGAAGTGGAGATATTTTTTGAGGCTCTAGAGGAAAGCTGCTCACACAATGAAAAAGGAATAGTTGGTCCTTGTTGGGGATCTAAATAGCAGAGTAGGAAATGATTCTGAGACATACAAAAATGTTTTGGGAAAATTTGGAGAAAAGAGGAAAGCAAATAATAATGGCAAATACCGGTTGGATTTCTGGTCAGAACATGGATTGGTTATTAATAACATCATGTTCCAACATAAAAATGTACACAAATTCACATGGAGAGAAGAGGCAAGGAATAAGAAAAGTCTCATTGACTATGTTACTGTTGATAGTGATATTTTCTCCCTAGTGCAGGACACCAGAGTGTACGTTGGATTTGAAATTGGAAGCGATCACTATTTAGTCTTGAGCAGGATAAAATTGAATTTCATAATGAAAAGAATGACATGTAAGAAAATTTTAAAACGAATAACAGTTGAGCAGCTCTCAGATGTGAACTGTAGACTAAAATACACAAAGATTATTGAAAAAAATGAAAGAGTTTGAGAACAAGAACCAAACCTTGAAGAAAACCCTGATAGATTCAGCCAGAGATGCATGTGGTGAGGTTGTCTGCAAGGATAGAAATCAGAAATCAAAAATTAGAACTCCATGGTGAACTCAGGAAGGTAAAGAAGCAGTGAAGGAAAAGAAGAAAGCATATCAAATGTTCCTGGGAAATAAGTCAGCTTGTGCTCTTAGAGAATACAGAGACAAATGTAAGAAAGCTAAGCACCATGTAAAACTAGCTAAACAAAAGTCATAGGAGGACTTTGGCAAGAACATACAAAATAAATATCAAGAAGGTAGTAAGATATTCTGGAGGTTGCTGAAGCTTAGAAATGGAGGAAAGAGTGCTGTAAAAGGAGTTAGAGATGATAAAGGTGACATCAAAATGGTAGAAAAAGATATCCTTGAAGTATGGAGTAATTACTTCAAAAAATTGCTAAATGAAACAAGCAGTGATAGCACAGTAGTAAAAAACACTCAACAGGCATTCAGTCAGGAATACATATCCATACTTGAAGGAGAAAAAAGCCATCAAAGACTTGAAATGTAGAAAGGAAGCAGGAGTAAATGATATTCGACTAGAAATACTGAAGTATGGTGGTATAAAAGTCTTACAGTGGCTGCACTTCACAGTTTAGAAGTGCCTGGACAGAGGGACGAATTCCTAATGACTGGAGTAGAGCTCTAATCGTACTCATATATAAAAAGGGAAAGAAAACTGAATGTGACAATTACAGAGGTATTTCCCCAATAAGTGTTCCAGGCAAGATTTATGCCAGTATACTTGAGAAATGGTTGAGAAGAATTGTGGAAGAAAAGCTTGGTGAAGAACAAGCTGGATTCGAGCCAAATAGAGGATGTCAGGATCAGATCTTCACTTTACGACAATTAGTTGAGAAAGCATGGGAATATAACAAAGATCTGTATTTAAACTTTACTGATCTGGAAAAGGCATACGATAAGGTGCCAAGAGAGAAGCTATTCAATACACTGCAGTTATACGGTGTCAGTGGAACATTATGTCAAGCAATACTTAGTCTTTATTTGAGATGCAAGTCAGCAGTTAGAATTGAAGTACAGGAAGATCATTTATTGTTAAATCTGGTGTGAGACAAGGATGTACATTATCCCCCTCTGTTATTCATTATCTATATGGATCACATTATGATGGAAAGTGGTATTAAACATGATATCAGAATTGGAGATGTTAATGTCAGCTCTTTGCTTTATGTTGACGATGTTATACTTCTAAATAAATCCACTACAACTTTCCAAGATTCCCTGACTAAATTGAATAACTGTTGTAATAGATATGGTATGAAGGTCAGCAATAAAAAGACAAAGACAATGAAAATAGGTAGAATCGTTAAAAATGTCAACTGTGTTTTGAATGGAGAACCTTTGGAACAAGTAAAACATTTCAGCTCCTTAGGCACGATTTTTAGTGAAGATGGTAAATTAAATATGGAAATAGACAACAGAATGAACAAAGCTGGTATGGTAGGTAGTCAATTAATAAATTCATATGGAATAAGAGAGAAATTAGTCAAACACTAAATTAGCTGTATACAAGACAGTGTTCAAACCATTTTTAACTTATGGATCTGAGAGCTAGGTCAGAAGTAAAATACTTGACCCAAGACTAGAGACCGCAGATATGAGTCCTGTGATAAATTAGGGGCGTGAACAGATGGCATCAATATCAATATCATATTAAAAATGAGAACATTACGAAAGAACTTGACATTGTCAGCATACAGTAATGCGTTAGCAGAGCTAATATCAGGTGGTATGGTCACTTGAACAGATTGGACGAGGAAGGATTAGCAAAACAAGTGTTCTCTGCCAGGTTGGCAGGAAAACGACCCAGAGGAAGACCAAGATATAGGTGGATTAATATGGTACAAAAGTGCCTCAGACGATAGAAATATAAGATCTGATAATGTTGGAGTCTCGACAAGTAACAGACTGATTTGGAGGAAAATAGTAGATAGGAAGTTAGTAATGAAGTAAATTTTTCATGTAGTACTGTCATATCCTGTACACCTCCCCTTGAGGGTACATGTCAGGAATTTGATGATGATGACATTTCTCGTAAAAGTGTGCAATCGCTAATGAGTGAGGCATGAGCACAGTTAATTTCCCTCAGATTCTTTTTTTCTTTTTCTTCTTTGATTAATTATATGAGTATTTATGATTGAATTCTATGATAGAGTATGTTCTTGCTATGATATCATCGGAATGTTTGAAATTCAATGAGATGGATTGTATAATTGTATATCCTCCCTCCCTTTCTCAACTCACATCAAGAACAAAAGACCGAGACAACTGGAGGACGCTAGAAAAGAGTATCACCTACCAGTCATGAATGACCCACCGGTTCATTTAGGACTATGGGAGAAGAAGAAGGATTGTATAAATATAATTGCTTTGATTATGATTAAGTGTTTGAAAGGAATGAGATTCTGAGAGATATATTTATATACATGCATGTTGTATTTTGAATGATGCTAAATTAGGAATGTCAAGTGCACCTAACGAAATTCATGTTATGTGTATAACTTCCTGATAGTTATAAAGTATGCTTGTTAAAAGTCTAATTAAGTAAGTGTGAAAAAATATACTAGAAACCAAGTTGAGTGATTGAGAAAGACTAAGAATTACCTTTCATAAATGAATCTTGTGATTTCATGTGATATCAAATTATTATACCAGAAATTAAACTTATTGTTATTGTTGATAAAAATAGTTGTTAGATCCTAAAAACACTATTCGGCCCTGATAGGGAAACCCTAATGATTAGTAGTGATTTAAGATAAAAAAAAAGCGAGTAATTTTTGTCATGACTGCAAACCTTGGCTAAGATAGGACATAAGTGATTATTTGATCTATTAGGGTATTGAAAGCTTTTTTTTGCCTATCAAACTAATAAATATCTGGAGATCCCAGGCATGAGAGAAAATACTTAAGGTAGAATAAGAAAGTAAATACAAAAATATTAAGATAATGAAATATTGTTGATAAGATAGAAGATATATATATAACTATAAGAGAAAAACTCCCGTTTACAATAGATTGGATCTCCCGCGATGAGTCTTTGGACTCCATGGATGTGCCTGTATAATAATAATAATAACTTAACTGGCCTCTTCAACCAAGATGAGATTTTCAAGATCTTTTAAAAAATAACACTAACTTTTCTGTTAGGGAAAGTCCACTGGCATATTATGCATGTATTCTGTCAAACCTCACCTTTAAAGAATTTAATTGATTAGTTCCAAAAATCACAAGCCAGGAAACTTCTTTTATTCCTTCTTTTACTGAGAACAGTAGCTGGGGGGGTCTCAGTGATTTTCTGAACAACTTGAAAGATGCCCACTCTTTCTATACTATTTCATGTTCTATCACAAAAAACACCAAGCAGTACAACTTGTTTACTGTTTAGGAAGGTATTATCGAATAATATATCTCACTCTATAACCATGATCCCAATCATGCTTACAAAAAAAAGGTTTGCAAACTCATGTATACAACATTAATCACAGACTGAGAAAAAAATGTAATGCTCACTGATGAAATAACGGCAGTTGAATAAAATAAATATGATGATTAAAACAGAACTAAACATATCATCACTCTTCAATAGGAAAGACTGTGTAAGGTGACCATAATTTACACATAACTGAACAAGAACAACTTCCCCCTCTGCAAACTGTAGACTGACGAAGTTTAATTTCAGGCTTAATCTGGTATGGCTTGTTATTTTCTCCATTCCATGTTTGCTACTGGAATATTAATTTTTGGTCTTATAATCTAGCTATAATAGGTGTAGAGGCTCACAGAGAGAGAGAGAGAGAGGGTGGCTGACCATCTCCTTGCAGCCTTCAAACAAAAGTTGAGAAGTCATATCCCACATGAATATCACTCACCACATGATAACAACACCTTAGACATTTTCCATGAAGGCTGGAATTCAGGGAATCAAATCCTGGCTGAGCAGGGCAACTGCATCACAGTCCACTTTCCAACATAGAAGTGACATCATTCCCCCCCCCCATACACACCTCCCAAAGAAAGAGGGAAGAAAGATATTTTTGTGCTTAACAGTGTGAATAATGATCATCTGTTACTTTCATGTGTAATATGTAATATGGTCTTATAGCAACTGTTATTTTCTTATAAGATATAGTACCATGTCAAAATAACTGTTATTGGCATGAAAAGTGTAATATCATCTTATAAACAACTGTTATTATATGTAATTTATCTCAACAATCAAACCTATGACTGCAAAGAACCAAAACTGGTTAATCCTGTATATAAGATTGTTATCTTCAAATAAAAAATATAAAAATCTTTAAATAAATAAATAAATATATAAATAAATATATACACACACACATATACAAGGGTGGTCTGAAAGGTTCTCTGCCTCAACCATAGATGGCAACACTATCAGCAAGATTTTTTTTTTTTTTGAGTTGGTACATCTGTCATAAGCATCCATGTGAAATTGCAAGTCATTCTATCAAATAGTTTGTTTTATACAGCTGTCTGCATCCCTTGAAATGGATAAACTTGAGTATCATGCAGTTATAAAATTCATTGTAAAAGAAGGTTTAATGCCAAAAAGAAATCCATAAAAGCTTACGGGCACTCTTCTCCTTCATTTTTTTTCGACAATTAAGAAATGGGCTGCCGAGTTTAAATGTGGCTGTACCAGCATTGAAAATGATCCATGTGAAGGATGTCTAAAAAGTGTAACAACACGAGAAATCATTGATCAAGTGCACGATATGGTATTGGATCACCGGCGAGTCAAAATGCGTGAAATCGCTAAGACTACAGGCATTTCAAAAGAATGTGTAGGACATATTTTGCATTAGGAATTGTAAATGAAAAAGCTTTGCGCAAGATGGGTGCAACGCTTGCTCACAGCAGATCAACAATGCACTTGCATGAAATTCTGAACAGTGCTTGGAGCGTTTTAAGAAGAATAAAACCGATTTTGTGCGGTGATTTATTACTATGGATGAGACTTGGATTCACCATTACACACCAGAATCCAAACAGCAGTCAAAACAGTGAACAGAAGCCGGTTGTTCATCGCCAAATAACACAAAGTCAGTTCCATCAGCAGGAAAGGTCATGGCATCAGTGTTTTGGAATGCTAAAGACATTTTGTTTATTAATTATCTTGAAAAGGGCAAAACAATAAACGGGGAATATTATTCTGATCTTTTAACCAGACTAGACGAAAAAATTCGTGAGAAAAGACCCGGTTTGCAGAAGAATAAAATCATCTTTCATCAGGGCAATGCACCTGCCCACAACGGTGTTTTGGCAATGGGAAAATTAAGGGATCTGCTATGAATTATTGGAACATCCGCCCTATTCCCCAGATTTGGCTCCCTCTGACTTCTATCTCTTCCCAAAACTAAAACTCTTCCTCACTGGTCAATGTTTTCAATCAAGAGGCGATTGCAGCTGTAGAGGGGTATTTTGCAGATCTTACTGAGAACCATTACAGGGACAGGATAATGGTGCTGGAGCATCGCTGTAATAAATGTATTAGTCTTAAGGAAGATTATGTTGAAAAATAAAAATAATTTTGAATTGTTGTACGTATGTTCATGAAGATGGCAACGTGACGTTGCTGAAATATTGAAGGTATTCATTAAAGTTTGCTTTAATTAATATCCGTTTTATGCGTTGTAAATTCCTTAAGTTAATTACTAGTTATATATGACCAATGTATCAGCCTTGCTACAAGAATTACTATCATCCATGGAGATTCCGTCACATGGAAGGCTTGCCAATATGGCAAAATGAAGTTGAAGATATTGAGACAACTAAATCATCTGACCTTCCTAAAACGCTGCCGGGATAACAAGGTAATCACAAATTGTGTTAAATTTAAGCACCGTTTTACTTCACAGAAAGCTCTCCATATTCATAACCACATGAGCTTCGCCCTACTACGAGAACAAATTACTGTGATGAGTGTTCTCCTTGCCGAAGAAAACAAAACCTTACAGGCACTAGAGGAAGAGCTTTCAGGTACGCTCGGCCATGACCTTTGGACGATTCTTTATGATGTCTTATGCACTTCGGCAACAAAAGAATTCGAAAAAAATACGTAGTCGGCACATGAGAAAATATGATAACTTGATAAAAAAATTCTACTTCCGTACCACAACAACCACTCAACACAGTAGTCAACCTCTCTTTCGTAGTTTGGATGCCTGAAGCACTCACCACACTTTCACGTGGCTACAATTTCGCCCTAGCTCCCAAAAGAATATCTGCCGAGGAAATAATGATCCAAACAGAACGTGGGATTCGCAACCTTCCAAACCATATCGCCAACAATGTCAGACTGGATGTAGCCGGTGTTCTCACCAAAGCAAGACCTCCAAAAACCAACTTATCCAAAGACGAATATGCAGCTCTACTAGAAATGAAGAAAAACAAAAAAATAGTAATCACCAAAGCGGATAAGGGAAACGCCACGGTGATTCTCAACTAAAAGGACTACACAGGTAAGCTTAATGCTTTATTATTAGACCGTGTTACCTACCTCCCTATTGAATATAATCCTACCAGCTCTCAGATTAGAACTCTCCACAGACTACTTAAGAATGTCACTTCTTGGCCTGTGGAAATTACTAACAAACTAAAACCTTTTAACTCTAGACCCCCCCTGCTTATATGGACTTCCAAAAATACATAAACAAAATGTGCCATTATGTCCCATAGTGGATGGCATCGATTCCCCCACATATAAATTAGACAAAGCGCTCACACACTATACTGGCAACACACCATCACACATAAAAAACTCAGCCCACTTCAGAGCCAGTATAGAAAACTTCTCACTCCAACACATAATGGCTAGTTTTGACGTCTCCTCCCTATTCACAAATGTCCCACTCAAGGAAATCCTAGAGCTCATCCCATCCAAGCCAAATTTCTGCCCAATATCTCAGCCCTATTTCAGTTCACAATGAACTCAGGCTATTTCATTTGGCAAGGAAAATTCTACAAACAGATAGAGGGATTTTCCATGGGTTCACCACTTTCCTCACCTTTGAACAACTTCTTCATGGAGACCTTTGAAGAGACAGCCTTAAACTCTGCACCCACAAAAACCCACTATTTGGCTTCGGTATGTGGATGATGTCTTTGCTATTTGGCCATATGCCTCGGATACACTCCACTCCTTCCTAACACGCTTAAACAGCCAACACCCCAGGGTCCAGTTCACCTTGGAAAAAGAGAAAAACAATACCCTCCCCTTCCTAGACACTCTAATCACTTGCCAGCCTGCTGATGGATCTCTGGTTTTCTCTGTTTATAGAAAAACCAACCAATACAGGCAGATACATTCACCAACAATCCCTCCCCCCCCCCCCTCAACAATACGGGGTTATTAAAACACTATATAACAGAGCAAAATTATTCTGCTCAGATAATGATGCCCTAACCACTGAAATAAACCACATCCTCAACACTTTCTTAGCCACTGGCTACAACCCTAAAAATTCCAAAAAATACTAAAACCAGTAAACCACAACCCCCCCCCCCCCCCCCTCACAATAAAGATTATACTAAATCTATCACCATCCCCTACATCCAGGGCACCTCTGAGAAAATAACCAATATTCCTCAAAAAATATGATCTAACGTCTTGTTATAGACTATATAAAAAGTTGGCATCCCTTATCCACTCTATCAAAGACCAACCACTCCCCCTAGACCTACCTGGAGTATACCAGTTCCCTTGCAGCTGTAAATTGTCCTACTGTGGCCAAACAGGCAGGACAGTGAATATCAGGATTTCAGAACACCAAGACTACATCGGGTTTCACCAGTACAGCCACTCTGGGCTTGCAGACGACCATGCCATAGAATTCGTTGGAAGAAAACTAAAATAATACTACACAGCAAGTTCAAGTATGAAAGATTATTCATGGAATCATCATCAGCTCTAAAAAAACGTTCCAAATCTCAACAAAAGGGTGCATGAGACTGCCCCAAATTTGGGATGCTTGCATCATGAGAACTTCAGCCCAACAGCCAAGACAACCCAATTAGCCCACTAGGGGGCACCATTAGGACTTGAGGAACAATATTAGTTTCCTGCCTTCTTCCTCATTTGTTTTTGTTAGTGCCTGCGTGCACATACCATATTTTATATGTTCCTGAAGATGGCAACGTGACATTGCCGAAATATTGAAGGTATTCATTGAAGTTTCCTTTAATTAATATCCGTTTTATGCATTGTGAATTCCTTAAGTCAATTACCAGTTATGTATGACCAATGTATAAGCCTTGCTACAAGAATAAAAATAATTTTGAAATTATAAATTTGTTTTTTCATTGTTAGGCCAAGAACTTTTCAGACCACCCGTGTGTGTGTGTGTGTGTGTGTGTGTGTGTGTGTGTGTGTGTGTGTGTGTGTGTGTGTGTGTGTGTGTGTGTGTGTGTGTGTGTGTGTGTGTGTGTGTGAAATAGATGTAGAGCAGGGTTTCCCAAACTGTACTCCACGGAACACCAGTGTTCCGCGAAAGGTGAATAAGTGTTCCGCGAGAAGTTCTCCTGGAATTTGTCATTTTAGTTTTCCAAGCATTTTTCATGAATAAATATTTTATAGTTGAAATATTCTGAGGAGAATAATATTCGTGAATATGTCAAAAAGTATTCATGAATTATCGTTAATTTTCACACATCGAAACCTATAAACATTTGGGAAAGGGAATACCACTGTTTATGACCGGTCATAAAAATTGCCTGCAAGCAGATTATAACAATGGGCAGCGTATCCTCTGTTCTCAAAACTGAAGGAAATGACATGTGTGTAGCAAATGTCAGTGACCAAGCAGCATATTTTTAAACATGGAAATATTCATGAACTGTTGTTAATTTTCACACATCGAAATCTTTCAACAATCGGGAAAGAGAATACCGCTATTTATGACCAATCATAAAAATTGCCTGCAAGCCAATTACAATAATGGGCGGTGTATCCTCTGTTCTCAAAACTGAAAGAAATAACATCTGTGTTGCAAATGTTACTTACCAATCACCAAGGAAGTGTAAATAAAATTTTTCCACTAAAATTGAAGATAAGGTAGTCTGTATCTGGGTCTCAAATCTAGTAATACTGAAGAATAAAGAGCTAATAAGCTTCATTTCGGCAATGAAAACATTACTTAAATTAAGGGGATATTAAATTCCACATAGTTTTAAAACCGAATAAGAAACTCAAAGATCAGAATCAGAGAGTTTCTTGCCGAATATAGTAAACTATAAAGAGTTTACTATATTCGGCAAGGTTTACTATATTCTTTATAGTTTACTATATTCGGCAAGAAACTCTCTGATTCTGATCTTTGAGTTTCTTATTCGGTTTTAAAACTATGCGGGATTTAATATCCCCTTAATTTAAGTAGTAATACTGAATACTTTCTTCGCAAGTTTGTATTGTAGGGCGAGTTTCGAAACCGTAGTGCTGTGATTTTTTAAAAGTAATAGGCCTGCAGATTTAAATTTTAATATGAATAAGAGACAAGGGACTTTGTTTAATTTTGGTATTAAGAAATCTCTTATTGAAGGTGTTTGTGATGCAACAGATATTGAGTCATCCACCACCACCACCAGCCTACAAAGCGATCTCCAGGATGTGCAAAAGGAAGGGAAAACTACCAGCACACACAGGAGATAAAGTCTGCATTCACTCGTAAGATTTCTAAAATTTTTAATATTAGAAATAATTTATTTTTTCTAATATTAAATTTATAATATGATATCCCCTGATCACCAAAAATTTATGATATTATAAATTTTTGGTGATCAGGGGATATGTCAATGAAAATCAGCACAAATTAATGTCAGCTCTTTGCTTTATGCAGATGATGTTATACTTCTAAATAAATCTGCTACAAGTCTGCAAGATTCCCTGACACTGAATGTGATACCAGACTTCTATATCCCCCTATATACAGTTTAGTTAATTGGTATAAATAATGCACCTTTGATAACATTTCATATTTATATGTTGTAATACTAGCTACATGGCATGCAGCTGGGTAGCATAATTGCTACATTCCAGTTGGATCCGAGAAATCATGCTATCTGAGAAGACAACAGCAGATTCCAGTAGGTTTTGATTTAGAAAATCTAAGACTATTCTGCTTTGCGACTTTAGAGCTGTAAATAGATATGGGGAGGAGGAGACTAATTCCATGGGTGCCTCAGAGAAAAATGGCATGTCTACAACAAGAAAGTGTGACTGCTCATTTTATATTAATTCCATTCATGAAAAATTTTAACCTATTGTATACGAGTATTATACATTAGTAGCAGATGGGCTCGGTTTTAGATATTCTAGAAACAATTCTAAAAGGCCAAAAGTGGAACTTGTTCAAACCACTTCAGGGTTCCAATAAGCATGGTGATGGTATTACATGTAGATGAAATTTATCTAGAAGTTCATAACATTAAATGTCCATGGTTGCAGTGGAATTCAATCCTACAGCCTATTGTAGATGGAAAATGGAAAAGCTATCCAGTCAGCCAACCATGCCAGCCATTTGGACATGAAGCAAGTTGCCTACTTTCAGCTCTTATCAAATTTAGTTTTGATCCGTAATCCATTTGGCTCTGTTTATATTAATGATAAAAATAAATTATTTCAAGCTTTAGTATAAACAGAAAAGGAAGATGGATATTTACATAGTCCTTCACAGGATAAAATGTGATCTAGAGAAATTTTCAGCATGGGGTTCAGCAAGAGAGAGAGAATGAAATAAAAAGGGAAAGGGAAACGTATGAAAGAAAAAGTGAATGGGTAAAGTATTAAAGTGCAAGGAACTGGGAGTAAGGAAAATACTGTATGGAAATTGGATGATAAGATATGTGCTACTTAATGAGAAAGATGAAAATATATTCACAGGTGCAAAGATGTTAGTGAAACTAAGTTTACAGAGTGAAGAAGTGAAAGAACTGATTATTTTGGCTGGCACAAATGATTTGAAATGTAAGAAATACACAATGAGAGAGAGATATGAAAGAGTTGCTGATAGAAGAAAAAAAGAAGAATGAAACTTGTGATTCCACACTGTCTCTGTATAATAAGAATAAACTGAGAAGGACCATTATTGCTAATGAGAAGACTGAGCAGGAGGAATGGGGTGAAGTTTATAGACTTATAGAGTGAATTCGATGGACAAAAGAACTTATAAATGCAATAATGGTTTCCATAGACACATTCACACTTCCCAGGAGCAACTAAATCTGTGTTTGATGCCCTTAATATTCTTAACACCTCCAAATTTATCTACCTCTATTCTCATATCAATACCTGTCACATTAGTCACTGCATTATCTCCACTTGGATAACACATACACATATTTGCAAAATGATCACTCAGTAATTCAGCTATTTTCACTACTCCAGTGAAGTTCCTACCATCTAGATTTCATTCAAGTTATCCTTCCTTTTCCTTGCCACATAGGGAAATAACCCTTTTCTCTTGATTTACTCAGCTAATTTCCGTTCATAATCTGATTTTGCTCTTCTTGCAATGCTGATCACCCTTCTTGCTTACCTTTATACTGCTCATGTGCATGCATGGGGAAGATAGTGCATTTGAAGCTATATGATATGAGATAAAAGCCAACAGGACAAAAAAAATAGTTAGCTGTTGCCACAGATCAGGTAGTAAAAGAAGGATATGGGGATGATATACATTATGGAGGACTTCATCTACAGACACATAGATTGAGAAGAAGTAAATGGAATTTATGCAGCCTGAGAGAGAGAGAGAGAGAGAGAGAGAGCGAATTATGAAATATTCAAAATGGCATGTTATGAAAGTTACCTGGGGTTTGATAGTGTCAGATATGCAGCATCACAGAATTTGTTCATAACCAAGGTAATCAAATTTGATCAAACTACTGACAAATTGCCATCACCTCAGTCCTCTCCAAAATAATGCAGAAAGTCATCAATAGCCAACTCCTCCACTACTCAGAGGTTCACCGATTAATCAACAATCAGTATGGATTCTGCCATTCAAGATCCGCAGCTGATCTCATAGCTTACTTACATCACCCACCACTGGACCCACGACAAGGAAAGGTTCGGAGAAACTTCTGCTTGCCCATGACATTTCCAAAGATGGACTGTGTGTGTGTGTGCAGCATCATAGATGCTTAAGAAATTGCCATCCTTTGGTCTCCCTGCCATCCTCTGTAATGGTAGCTAGCTTTCTCTCTGGTCGTTCTCTGCAAGTCATGGTAAATGGCTCCCTCTCTTCGAGCTTCACCATCAATGCTGGTGCCTCAAGGCTCTGTCCTATCACTTGCTCTTTCTCTTGTTCATAAATGACCTACTTGCAACCACCACTAATTCTATCCACAGCTTTGCTGATGATAGCACTTTCCACTCATCCTACTCATTTGATAAACCATGCAGTACTCTGACATCCAAGGCCACAACATCATCTACAACTAGTGCTCCTAAAGAATGATCTTCATACTATCCTTCAATGGAATGAGGACAACCTTGTAATGTTCAATACCACCAAAACACAGTCTTGTCTTTTCTCTCGCAAAAGAGATCTCAGCTAACCTATTCTTACCCTCAGTAATATGGAAATCACAAGACAAGATAAAATCTCTCTCTCTGCTTGGACTAACATTTTACCACCCGTCTCTTCTGGCATAAACACATCACATCGATCCCCTTCCTCAGCATCCAAGAAACTAAACATCCTCTTTTGTTAAAAACGATCTATCCACCCAATGCTTATAATACTGCTCATGTTTTGGGTGGTGCTCCTTAAATGCACAATTAGGCTAATTGATAATCCCTGTCTTACAAATTCACTTTAACCTCTATCTCTCATAAACACAGTGTTTCAGCTGTGTCTATTCTACAGGTACTTCCATGTTCGATGCTTCAGTGAACGAGCAACCATCATTCCTTTATAACGACGGTTTATTTTCTTGATCCTGAGAATTAGTAATAATATTTTTGGTTTATAGATCAAGTGTTGATCAATTTTATTAACTTAACCAACTAGTTTCACCAAACTTTAACTGTTGGCGTCTTCAGGGCACTTACATATAGCCTATATGTAAGTGCCCTGAAGATGCCAACAGTTAAAGTTTGGTGAAACTAGTTGTTTAAGTTAATAAAATTGATCAACACTTGATCTATAAACCAAAAATATTATTACTATCATTCCTTTACTTTCAGTTGCAACTTATTTTCCTTAATGCATTCTCAAAAAGATGTTGACAGATGGAATATAACATGCAGGAGTTTGTACCTTGCTCTTATGGCTTCTCTTGCTTTGGCCAAACAGGAAGGTTCTACTTCTGTGTGCATGAAGTAGCATCAAGATTACTTCAGATATCTAAAGCACAACACACAAGTCCAATCTTTTTTAATGTAAAGCTCTGCAACACAAAACAAATTTAAAGAAGAATTACTATCTCATGGGATTTCCCAATTCTGAGAAGTGATCCGTGGTCATAAACATTACCTTTTTAATAACAATGAGCTCTAATCATCGTGATCATGGTTTATTTATAATTTACAATTATAAATAGGGAAAACAATCAAAATAAACAAGTAGTCTGTGTACACTAAGATAGGACTTGGAGATTCTTATGACGTGAAAGAAAGTCAGGCTTCTCTGTCATATATTAATTGATGGATCGTTGATGTGGAGAGTTGGGGGGTAAAGGGGAAAATTGCTGATGTATTTCGGATATTGAGTTCGGAGTCTGCCTCTTTTTCTTTTTCCATCTGTAGGGGTGCAGAGGACCAGAGCATCAAAAGGGTGGATGTCTGAGTTGGTGGCTGAGCCATTTTATTTGGTTTCTTTGAACAGTACTGACTAGAGGATCTTGCTAGGTTTCATCTAATATAGTAGAGTTGGGAATGTGGTCTTGCCAGGAATAATCCAGGATATTTCTTAGACAAGTAGTTCCAAAGCTATTTATAATATTGTTGCTGCTTTTGTTGAGATGTTCCAGGTCTTGGAGCTGTACAAAAAGATAGACTAGCTGGTGCACTTGTAAAGACAAATCTTCGTCTCCTTTGAGATGAGGCTTGACTTCCATACTTTATTAAGACTTCTGTGGAACTAGAGTGCTTTCTGTTTTTTTTGTCTTAATGTCTGTTAAGGAATCCGAGATTAGTGATCCTAGGTATACAAAGTCCTCTACTTTGTCAAGGTGATCATTTTGATTTATATAGATGTGCCCATCTATCTGATTTTTTAATCTCTTTGTTTTTGGGAGTTTATTTTCAGTCCAAATATTTCTGCGGTTCTCTCAAGGCTGTTGAAGTGGTTTTGGGCATCTGTAATGTTGGAGTCAACGAGGACTATATCATCTGCAAAGCTCAGGTCTTCATTCAAGGTGCATCTGTATATATGGGTCTTTGATGAGGATTCCAGATTTAACTTGAATCAATTTAAAAATATAGTCAATCAACTATGATGAATAGATATGGGGCCAGAATATCTCCCTGTAAGACTCCTGTGCTGATGGGAAAATTGTTTGTTTTGTCTCCATTAACTAGTACTGTGGCTTGATATCCCTGGTAGGGTGCCTTGATTGCCCTGATAATTTTAGGTGGAATGCCATAAAGTTTGAGTGTTTCCCATAGTTGTTTCTTGTCAACAGAATCAAATGCTTTAGTAATGTCAATGAAGTTCAAAAGCAATGGTAAGTTCTTGTCCTTTGAACCCTCTATTAGCCTTCTGTTGCAGTGGATGTATTCTAGAGTACCACATTTTCTGAGGAATCCAGCCTGGTTTGTATGTAGTAATGGAGTTATATGTGGTTCAATTCAATTTAATATCATTCTATAGTAGAATTTTAGTGGAGTTGAAAGGAGTGTGATTCACTCCTTTCAACTGAGGGTAACCTGAACAAACCTGTAGTTTTCAGGTTTGTTCAGGTTACCCTTTTTTTGGATTTGGTATTATTAGACCTTGCCAGTGTTCAGGAACTTTCCCAGAGGAAAGTGCAAAGTTATATATGTGTAAGAGTTGTTCTTTGATGTCTGTAGAGCAGCGCTTTAAAGCTCCAACTGTAATACCATGAATCTAAAGGCAGTTTCTAGAGCCTAGTTTACTAAATACAGTGTTCATATTATGTGCTATGTGCCCAATGTTATAATTAAACTTCATATATTCCACAATATATAATGTTAAGAAAAACTATAGAAGGGAAGCTTGGAGAAAAATAAGCTAGATTCAGGTCAAACAGAGGTTGTCAGGATCACTTTAAGAAAAATAGTGAAGAGATCATGGGAATATAACAAGGATCTGTATTTAAATTTCATAGATCTGGAAAAGGGATAGGATAAAGTGCAGAGAGAAAAGCTGTTCAAAATGCTACAGTTATATGGTGAAAATGGGACATTATATCTGGCGATATACACAGTCTATATTTGAGTTGTACATCAGCAGTTAGAACTGAAGTACAAGAAGGTTTGATGTTAAATTAGGGTGATACAACGATGCACATTATCTTCACTGTTATTCATCATCTGTATGGATCACATTATGAAGGAAATTTAGTGCTAATCTTAGCTCTCTACTTTATGCAGATGATGTTGTAATCCTAATTCCCTAACTAAATTGAATAACTGTAGTAATAAATTTGGCAGTAAAATCAGCAATAAAAAGATAATAACAAATGAAAATAAGCAGAAGCATAGAAAGTATCAACTACATTTGGAATGAAAAAATTATCAAAAAAAAAAATGTTTCAGCTATTTAGGCATAACTATTAGTGAAAATGGCAAGTTAAATATGGAAATAGACAACAAAATTAGCAAAACTGGTTTGGTAGAAAGTCGACTGAATAAATTTATAATGAATAAGAGAGAGAGAAATTAGTCCAAAACACTAAACTAGCTATATACAAGACAGTGTTCAAACCAATTTTAATTTATGGATAGAGCTGGGTTAGAAATAACACTTGATCTGGCTGTATCATATATATATATATATATATAGATGTAATAAATTTTTTAACTTATTTTTATTTTTATTAAAAATAAAAACACCTTGTTGCAACTTCTATAGGTAAAGTTGATAAGGCTCCGTATTACTATAACCTTGGTATTTAGGGTCTAGCTACTCACTGAGGAGACCTCAAAAAAGGTTGAAACCAGTCTGGGTAGTGACCCCCACCCATAATGCACTGCAGTATACATCTTCTAGTGAGATGTGCTTTACATTATGGAAAATACTAAGAATAGTGATCAGAGCTTTACCCACCTTTACAATGAGTTGCCCTGGTGTTGTATCATCTTTAGACTTGAACTTTGTTTAAGGCGCAAACTTAATTGTTTGATACTTGGGATTAGGAGTTAAAATAACCAAGTTTATAAAATAACTTGGTTATCCTAATATATATATATATATATATATATATATATATATAATAATTTTTTTTTTTGCAGAATGGCAGGAAAAGACTGAGAGGAAGACAAAGGTTTGGGTGGATTGATATGGAAAGATGTGTCTTGGAAGACAGAAATATAAGATCTGATAATATTTGAGTCATAACAAATTAATTTGGAGGAAAAGTGCTGATCAGAAGTTAATAATAATCTAATTTTTTCGTGTAATACTATTGTAACATCTTGTATACCTCTCCCCTAAGGATGCTTATCAGGAATTTGCTGATGACAATGATTTCACAATACCAAAAAAGGCTTATTTTATGATGAAGTTACCCTACTTTCCAACCACAACCTAATTTATATCTGACTAATATATATATATATATATATATATATATATATATATTTTTTTTTTTTTTTTTATATTTCTATTAAAAGAGTAATTGAATGACATACCTGTTTGAGTATTTTTAGAAGACAGAGATCACAGGGTATTCAGCACCAAAACAAAAAGTCTTAAGAATGAAGCTGAAGTATGTAAATGTAAATATGTATATGCAACAGACCAAAAAGAAACATAAATAAAACCATTAAACAAAG
Organism: Typopeltis vanoorti; assembly: GCF_054136105.1. Taxonomy (NCBI): domain Eukaryota; kingdom Metazoa; phylum Arthropoda; class Arachnida; order Uropygi; family Thelyphonidae; genus Typopeltis; species Typopeltis vanoorti. The sequence continues at coordinate 59,836,270 of NC_143558.1, forward strand.
AAGACAAGAATCAAAATTTTGAAAACTAAAAATTAAAGAACAAAAAGAAAAAAAATAGCAAAATATGTACAGATAGTAAATATATATAAAATATATACATAATTAGTGAAATATATATTTTCTGATGTTTTAAATTAAGTAAGATAAATGAAATGAGGTTTCAAAAAATTTGTATACTCATATTCCACTTTTCTGGTTTTAACTTATGTAACTTAGAACATAAAAAAGCCTCTACAACAGGATAAAATTCTGCTTGGAATAAACATTCAAGTTATTTGCCCATTTCAATTTATACAGTATCTCTAAAGCATGATCAGAAGACAAGATAGCCATTCCCTCAGCGATCTACCAAGAAAACATTGAAAAACTTTCACACACACACACACACATATGTGTGTGTGTGTGTGCCTTAATACATACATATATATATATATTAAGGATACCAAGTAATTTTATATATATATATACCTAATCTATTTGTTAATCTACGGCAATTTCTATTTTCCCCTAAGAAAATAGAAACAAGGTTGATGCTAACATCCTCTCTACGAAAATCTGACCTCAAGGATCCTGGTGATTTAACAGATTTAAAAAAACATATAGAAAGCCCCCCCCCCCTCTACTTAGTTACAATGTAAATTATGATAAACAAATTTTTTTTTTGTCTTGAAGATACCTGAGACATTCTTGTTAGCTGACAATACTTGGGTAAAGGATTAAAACAAGAATTTTTCTAGTATTGTTTAATTAAAAACATGCTTCACTTTTTCTTCATTTATCTATTTGAGTATGTTATTGATTATATTTCACAGGGAATTATTATATTTAAATGCAGTGTTTTTGTACTAGTAATCTAATTCAGTGCAAAAACAAACTGCTTATCTTTACTGAATCAAGACCTAGTGACAATTCATTTTATCGATAACTTAAAAATGCATTTATTTTTCCATTATAAGTCAAAAAAAAAAAAAAAGTTCATGCATTTGACTATTAATGTGGCCAATTATGTGTTATATGAAAACAAAAATTATACCCATAGAAAAATCAACATATTTAATCAAAAATTGTTTACTTACACAGAAAGTATGTTCCAAACGGTGGACACAAGCAGAGTTCATTGCTCCAACAACTTCCAAAACCCCAGTAAAATTGTTTAGTTCTTGAAGAACCAACATAATTTCCAAGATTCTTGATACCACAGCTACACGCTCTTCAAAATTTTCTGTCTCAACAATACATTTCATCAACCAGTAGGTAAACTGAAAATGTTAAAAATAAAGCAATTAAAATAAATGACACTTGAAGATATATACTAATATAATCTGAAGAGTCACATAAAGCATGTTCTGCAATACTTCCATATATCAAATATAAGATGGTAAATAGATGTCCAGCCAGGATATAACATTAGTTAGGTCCAATAGTAACACCCTCACATACATTCACAAGTTTTCTTTCCTTTACTATCAAAAGACACTATGCTTTCAAAGCAAACTGTTTGCCAAAATTTATTTGGTACCAAAATTTTAAAATCACAGTTTTATTCTATTAATTATTTTTTGTCTACTTTTATGTTGTTATCACATTATTTTTCATTTAATTCTAATGCCTTTTCTGGAATTGCATCTCTCTGTCTTCTTCAATTACGTCATTTAAAGTGAAAAAAGCTAATGCATTTATACATGATATAATCAATTTCATATTTGATTAATTCTCTTTGCTTTGCTATTAGTGATTGAAGACTTGCCATACAAAACTGCTATAATGGCAGAATACTGTCAATGAGATAACTCTCCCTTTAAGATGGTTTGGTTGAAAGTGAACATTTTACTTTCTTGCACTCTCACTGACCATCACAGTTTATCAGATTTCCTTCTGCAAAAATTGTCATTTCTATAATAACTGTTGAGGAATTTTATTTTCAGAGAATAGTTTCCTTTAAATGCTCATGATTTTCTTCAAGTTCCTCCCATCCTAAAACTATCCAGACACATGATATTTAAACTGATTTAGTGTGTAAGATGGCTAAACATAGAGACAGACTCCTCATCTGAAGACAGATTTCATTTCAATTTTGAATTTATATTTTTGACTTCAGCATTTTTGATGTTTCTCATTTAATTTTATGATGCTTTCAAGTATCAGACTGAAGATCATATTGATTCATA